>NW_015656683.1:155422-192618 GCF_001515625.1 Sinocyclocheilus rhinocerous
TCTCTCTCTCTCTCTCTCTCACTGTAAACTGGGATATAGTTGAATTAGAATAAAGCTTCTCTGTGGTTTCTCTAAGCACAGATGATAATTCCCAGCGGAAACATTCTGATGGGCTGCAGGTTGTGATCTGATCTGCTCTGTGTATGTGTTTTGGGTTTGAAACCGTCTTCATCTGGCACTGCTGGATAGTTGAAGTGTTCGCTGGAGAAACACATGCCCTCTGCGTCTAACTGCGCTCAGATTTTGCAGGAATAATTATGTGGACAGATTTATGAATGGAGACGGCAGTGGGTTCGACTCTGCTGTGTTGCATAATGCAGGGAACCTACACTGTAAAAAAAAAATTCCGTACAATTTACGGTAAAAAACCGGCAGCTGTGGTTGCCGGAATTTTACCATAAAAAATGCGGTAGCAACATTTTAAGTTTTATGGTTTTAACTTACATTTACAGTTAAATACCGTAATTTCATTAACTGATATAATGTTAATATACCAACCTATTGAAGTACTGAAATCTGTTTTGTACCTTTGTAATACACTGATAACCACCAAATGCAGGTGGTGATGAGAAAGTCACATGATGAACCAAAGCCCATCACAAGCAGCTTTTAAATAATACCATATATAGAAGGTGCACAGTGTCATTCACACAAACACCAAACACCATCATGGTAACACACATGAAACTGAAATAATGCAATAAACATTCATTTAACAACATTAGGTGTAACACACAACCCTAATATACAAAACTGATAAGAAAAAACTAAGAAGAAACAGTTATTTCAACAAAAAAACATCAAATTTGAAATGTAACTCAATTTGGAATGTCAATTTATGGTTATTCACTATAAATTATACGGTCTTTTTCACTTCCAAAAACGGTTTAAAAACAAAAATTACATTTTTCAAAAACAAAATTAATGTCCAATACATGTAATGTCCAATACAGTTTTTCACCGTATATAGTAGGGGAATTTACCGTTAAGCATTTAACAGGTTTTTACTGTAGCATTTTTACAGTCTTTTACCGTTAAATTCACGGTCATTTTTTACAGTGAAGTTTTTCCTTTGTGTTTTTGAAAAGTTTTGCATACAGACTACATCATGCAATGTTCTGCTGGGAAACCTTGGCTCCAGGCTTTCATGTAGATTTTACTTTGTCATCTACCACCTGCCTACTGTACAGATTGTTGCAGACCACAATCAGCCCTTCATAGCAATGGTGTTCCCTGATGACAGTGGCTTCTTTCAGCAGGATTATGCACACTGCAAAAATTGTTCAGGAATGGGTTGAGGAACATGACTAGGGTCTCTACACGATGTTAGGCAGGTGGTTTTAATGTTTTGGTTGATCAGTGTATGTATAAAATGAAGATACATACATTTTGTGCAACCACTTACCTTGATACACAGAGCCATATTTTGGTAAGCCTAAGAACAACAAAAACAGTTTTTCAGCCTTTTTCAAGTTATCAGGAAGATGCATCTTGTTGTAGACTATATTACCAAGCTGCTGTTGGTGCCTTCACTTTTTTGAGCATCTTATTCAGAGACTTTTTACTCGCAGAAGGCTTTTTTTTGACAAAGGGGAAACTCTTGGTTGCTTGTGTTTCCAGCTGTGCTAACACGCCAGTTTGACAAGCACACATATGAAGAAGCCAGAATGAGCTGGTTACTGTTCCTTGTGCCTGCATTGCACACATAACTGGAAAAAGGCAGAATGGATGTTCGGTATGCTATGTTTTCGACATTTGAAGCTCTAAAGCTATTACATGTAGCACATGCTAAAAATTTCAGAATTATTATTAGTGTAGCTCCTGAGGGTGGATGATTATAATACAGGCAACAAAAGCATTTCTTGACCATGTTACTATGAAAATATTAGAGGACAGTTTATGGCATGTTTTAGCTGTTTGCAGTTCTGTTGGACTGAAAATTCAATAGCATGAAAAGCTGAAAACCTTTTTTGAAAGCTCATGGGTAGCTGCAGTGCAAAGGTAGGACAAACAGAGTTTTCTGCAGCGTTCTGAACACCTCCTGGCATAGTTTTCACAGTACAAATGGCAGCTTGTTTACCACCTGACAGAATAGTTGCTCTCATTTTTTAAACGACCTGAAATGGATTTCTCAAGCAGACCTGCCTGTTAAGGACATGACATCCAAACAAGTTGCATTTTGGTGGCTTGTCTGTTAACTTGGTACTGGTAACACCGTCATACTGACTCACACCATTCTTTATACCCATTAAAAGCACTGTGGTACATGATAGTATATTCATATATTATGGCAATACAGTGGTACATTTTGCAGTTCAGTTTTGTGTCATACAAACATTTTCAGCGAGCCCCTAAAATGGATGTTATAAATTCAGTTATATTTTGTTTTGATTGATTTGAATAGAAGTTGATAACTTGGCCCAGACAGACTTTTTTTTGCAGGGAAAATCTGCAGATTTGCAAAAAATATAGTTTAAATAATGTGAGAACTGTGTAAAAACAGTGTGCATGTGCAGTTGCATGTGTCAGTGTTGATCGATGCAATGCTGACTTTAAACAAACTCTTTTTCAAACAGATATGCTGCTTTTGATTAACACAACAGCAGGAAACAGAACACAATGACCTCAAAATCACCCTCATTTTTTTTTTTTTTGAATGATACAAGCACATCTGTACTCTATATCTGTAAATCTCAGTGCCATGAAATGGTGTCTGTAAAATACATGGGTCAGACATGTGCAAGAATTCAATCTGTTCAAGAAGGGTACACACTATTAATCAGCCAGTATTCTAGAGGTCTTCTCTTAGCTTTAAGAAAAATGCAAGCACAAATATGTATTATATTTAAATAATGTTTAATGGTGTGACATGTTGTGCATGCACAATTAAGTAAATGTAAACAGAATTCGCAATCATGTTTTAAGTTTGACCACAACATGCTTTCCATAGTCTTTAGTTGGATTCGCATCGCGGTCGTGCGTCTGGATTTCTTCACGTGGGTCTCAACAACTTTACACAAAACGAGCTCTTTCTGGTGAAATATGACCACCCAGTGTTTAAGTATGATCAAACCTGTATAATTTCACGTGCACTCTGCTTTATGCTAGGCTATCTGACAAAGTTACAGTTTCTGTTAAATTGGCGTTCACGACAGTACCATGTGTGGTGCTGCTGACGCAGGAGCCGGCGTTCTGACATAGAACACGGATGCACTGCGCTTGTTTATAAGCAGAGGAATGCACACGCATGTGTTGTGGTACTGTCATCAACACGCGTCGAAGACTGACACGGAAGAGAAGAAATATTGAGTTGATTGATGTTGAATATTGATGTTGAATAAAGTCGTTATTTTTGTTTTCTTTGCACACAAAAAGTATTCTCGTAGCTTCATATAAGTAATGTTGAGCCACTGATATCACATGGACTATTTTAACGATGTCCTTACTACCTTTCTAGGCCTTGAACGTGGTAGTTGCATTGCTGTCTATGCAAGGTCAGAAAGCTGGATTTCATCAAAAATATCTTAATTTGTGTTCCGAAGATGAACAAAGGTCTTACCGGTTTGGAACAACATGAGAGTGAGTAGTTAATGACAGAGTTTTCAATTTGTGGTGAACTAACTCTTTAAATTTCAATGTTTTTCCAAATACCAAATATTATTAATAATTGTGTTTATTTAATTGTGTTTATTATACGTGTCTAAATTAAGGTTGTATAAGCTTGTAAATACTAAAACTACTCACTAAAACTAATGTACGGTGCAGTTCCTGACTAGATTGAGTGATTGATTGACTGTTTGTTTATTTAGCCTATTTATTGCACATTTTAATAGTATTCATTCATTCATTCATTCATTTGTATTTATGTTATAGCCTATATAATTTGTTTTTTGTTGATCAAACGGGCATTCGCAAACATAAGCCTATTAGAATACGAAGTAGGCCTACGTTTTACATTTCTGCTATTCGTTCCATCAGAAAAATCCTCGATAGGCTCCAAATGCTCTTTACTGCCAGCTCACTCATCAGTTCTCGGCTCATTGTGATTCGGACATGTTCGCTTTCCGGTTGAATGAGGCAGAGAGTTGTTCACTCGTGACCGAATCGTTCAGTTTAGTGCGGTGAGCAAATAGTTCAGACCGGTTTAGTGAACCGGTTCGAATGAATCATTGAAAAGATCCGACTCAAAAGAACGATACGCTCACGGATCGGACATCGCTGTGTAAGCGCGAGATAGGGAGGGGGGTGGATTTCAGGAGCTCCACCACAAACGTGTCCTTCCTTACACCACAGGAATGAAGCTAATCAAACGGACGCGTAGCACACAGTTATTTTGCATAACTTAATGGTTTATTATCTAAATCCACGTCTTTTTTGTTTCTCACAGACTGAACAGGGAAAGTTTTATATCCGAGGAGGAATACCTGCCAACGAACGGAACGCATCATCCAGCAAACCGTCACACCTTCGCCTCAGTATTTGAGTGCGTTGAGGAGATCGGATCTGCTTTCGGACTGCATTTTCTTGTTTGTTTCTTTTTGGGGGTGAGGGACAAGTCCCTTAAAGTACGTATATTTTTCTTTTACAAAATGAGTGTGGATCTCTAGTTCTGTGCCCCGGTGTTCTGTAGGTTTGTGCGGATCATCTTGTGAAGTAGTTTTAGTTCCCGTAGACTGTTGTGTTCTCTCCCTTTTCTCTTACTTGGATGCTGGAATTTAAGACTGACAGTCCCGTTCTCTCCTCATGCCCATGAAAACAACTCTCGGATGGTAAGGATTCCAGAGAATGGTAAATGATCGATGGAAAATCATGAACAGTGTTTCAGAACTCGAGGATGGACAGCAGCATAAATCGCAGGTATGTTGCACGCGCGTCATGTAGGGAGCTACTAGACCTGTGTCGATGCATTCGTGATGTTCAGGCAGGTCAAAAACTATAGATATGACCATATGCAGGTCTCATTGCGTTTTATATAGAATAATATATATATATATATATATATAATATTTAAATGTACAAAACATTTGCTACATACAATACTTACTAAGAATCACTAAAAATGATTTTGAAAGCATAAAATCCTTTGGTAAATTTCGCAACCAACAGTCGTACTAGCGGATTGCGATAATCTGACAATACCAAAATATTGACAGATTCATTGGCTTAAAATAAGTTTATTGCTAGTAAATAATAAGCCCCTTTAGTTCTCAAGTATTTAGATTGATATAGTACCAGTGTCAGATGATACCTCTCTCCGTGCCCTCTGCACACGAGGGAATACATTTGTATTCCAGAGAATGGTAAATGATCGATGGAAAATCATGAACAGTGTTTCAGAACTCGAGGATGGACAGCAGCATAAATCGCAGGTATGTTGCACGCGCGTCATGTAGGGAGCTACTAGACCTGTGTCGATGCATTCGTGATGTTCAGGCAGGTCAAAAACTATAGATATGACCATATGCAGGTCTCATTGCGTTTTATATAGACAGCAAACATAAATATTACTCGGAACTGAATATTTTAAAGCACATGCCGCTATTAACAAATCACGCCATGCTTACAGACCTTGAGGATTAGGCTAAACTATTTGTTGAAACAAATATTATTTGATGAAATTATAGTAATACATTTTAGCATTTGTCTTCTTGACTATTCTGTGTCTTATAACTAATTGCTTTGGATAAGTAAGCGCTGCCTAGAAAGAGATTTAAGGAGTATATATATATATATATATAATATTTAAATGTACAAAACATTTGCTACATACAATACTTACTAAGAATCACTAAAAATGATTTTGAAAGCATAAAATCCTTTGGTAAATTTCGCAACCAACAGTCGTACTAGCGGATTGCGATAATCTGACAATACCAAAATATTGACAGATTCATTGGCTTAAAATAAGTTTATTGCTAGTAAATAATAAGCCCCTTTAGTTCTCAAGTATTTAGATTGATATAGTACCAGTGTCAGATGATACCTCTCTCCGTGCCCTCTGCACACGAGGGAATACATTTGTTTCTATTATGCAGCTCACACAGAACTAAGGGATTAAGCTCAGTCCCTCCATGTATGAGCGACTGCATGCCTGCCCGAAAATTTCACTCGTGAATGCTGGAAGTTCATGCATTCACAGCAGAGAGAGCACATCACAGATCTGATGGTGGAGCTCAGCACGCTGAAGGGTGTTGCATCTTTGCTTTCTTTATCTCGCACAAAGCTCGTTTGAAAAATCTATATCTCACCACTGCCTGCATTTCACAGCCACTGTAATCTGCTGTGAGCATTTAGGGGGGAACGTACATAACACGCTGTTTATTGCAATCCTGATTATAGCGGTTTAAGGATGGGATCACGGCAGTAACAGCTGTTTATTTCTGCTATCATCCTCACGTGGCATCCTCTAACCTTCTCTCAGTGGGGGTGTAAAGTGTGCATAATACAATGCCCTTTCAGGAATATGTCAAGCCCTGCTTTTGAAGCGTCAACATCAACACGAGCCGCTTGTTCTAATGGCACTTCTTTATTTGCCCGTCTTGTGTAACTGAGTCATTTTAACACGCAGCACAACTGAAGTGTCGTGCCAGTTTATCAAACTGCCTGAGCTTGTTTGCTTTGTGCTGCATAAGTTATTTTAGGGGTTGTTAATTAATCAACGTGCATTTGTCTGCCATCCATTTCTGACTGATGTTTATTAATAAAATATTCACTTGGGAGAGAGAATAAGAGAGAGAGGAGGGATCTCATGGGAGGAATAAAACTGTTCACCTGCTGTGCTGGAGCATTCAGACTTTGATGGACATGATTTGTAATTCATTGTGCTGTACTTTGTGCCTTGATTTTTACAGTTGAATATAATAGGTGAAGCCCCTGGTCCGTTGTGCATTGGTTAAAAATAGGCTTATGGGTCCTGTGAGACAGGCGTACAGTTAAAAGAAGGATTTGCATGTTTTAGCATCAGCAACCTGATATATGGTGTGTGTGTTATATAATAGCCAAAGGAGTCACAGTCAGCTAGTTTAAGTTGCAGGTAGTAACATTATTGTATGGTATGGTCAGATGGACTCATTAGCTCCTTGCTCCTGGGGATTTTTCATTGTCGGCCCACCTGTGGTATTCTTTAAGGTCTACTCCTGCAGACACACACGGTCACACTCTAGAGCAAAACAGCTGCAGTGATTTTTAAAACAAAAAATCCTGCCGTTATTTACTGACCTTCATGGCTTTCCAAAGTCGTATGATTTTCTTTCATCTGTGGAACGCGAAAAAAGATTTTTGGAAGCCGTTTTGTATGCAATTAAAGTTAAAGCACATGCCGCTATTAACAAATCACGCCATGCTTACAGACCTTGAGGATTAGGCTAAACTATTTGTTGAAACAAATATTATTTGATGAAATTATAGTAATACATTTTAGCATTTGTCTTCTTGACTATTCTGTGTCTTATAACTAATTGCTTTGGATAAGTAAGCGCTGCCTAGAAAGAGATTTAAGGAGTATGATTATTTTTTTCTTTCATCTGTGGAACGCGAAAAAAGATTTTTGGAAGCCGTTTTGTATGCAATTAAAGTGAATGGTGATGAATGGTCACCAAAAGGACCTTAAAAATATCCCTACACAAATCGTGCACTACAATGTGCAGGGATGTTCACACCAAGAAGGATAACTATATCACACCAAGAAGGATAACTATATGTTTTAATAAACATTCTAATTCTATGAGAATAGGTTCACTGTTGAAAGTAAAGGTTCTTTTATTGTCATCTATGGTTCCATGAGGAACCTTTGAAGAACATTAACATTGGACAAGTGGAAAAGGTTCTTCAGATGATTAAAATGTTTTGAAAATAATGGTTCTTTGGGCAACCCAAAATGGTTCTTCTATTGCATCCTTTTGGAACTTTTATTTTTAAGAGTGTATGTCCATACCACAGCTATAACGATAATGAAAGAGAGGAGCGATATCGTAGAAATCTCTTTCAGAACAATTTTTTTTCCAGCTTATAAAAATGTTGACAGTGAATCAGAGAATTTAAAGAACTCGAGCATTTAAAGCGGCAGACGTCATAACTGCAGTATGCGTTTATAGTAAACTTAATGTAATCGTTCATTGGTGTGGATGCTAATCTCAAATCTCATCCTCTTTCACATATATTCAACGGTTTGCAAAATGTCTTTGGTTTTCCTGTGTCTTTAACCTAATTGTGACATGCCAAATTTGGATGTTCTCATATTCACTTTACACAAATGAGATTTGAGAGCGGATTAAAGAGAATTGATTGCATGTCTTCTGACTTGGAATATAGTGCACGGTTTGTATAGACTGCTGTTTTTATGATGCATTCTGAATTTTTATGTCGCCGTCTTGTCATTTCTGGGGCTTGACAGACCCTGGTCACCATTCACTGTCATTGTATTGGAAAGAATAGCATGAACATCCTGCCAAACATATCCTTTCCTTCTCATTCGTGTTTGGAACGTTATGAAGGTGAGTAAAGAATGACAGAATATCTGTTCTTGAGCGAACGGTCTGTTTCTTTAAGCTGCCACTGTATTTTTAACCCTGGAAACTGCAGGCTAAAACATCTTCAGGTAATTGATTTGCTTGTCTGCTTTTTTTACTTAAAGGCATTTTACTATAAAGGGCTGGAGGGATTGAAAATTTTGAAAGCTGTAAGAAACATTTGCCATCCTGGAGAGTCGGAAAAATTAGTATTGGCCATTATAACTTGCAGACTTCATCTCAGCACAGGATGATAGCAGCCACCTGAAGTTAAATAGAGTTTTATCAATTCATTTCCCTCTCAAATGTGTCAAGCTGCTTAAGTTGTAGTAGCTATTAGGATTTGCAAAGTGAACAGACTTGCTGACAGCCTGGGTAGCTTTTCATCAGGATGAAGTGTAGATACTTTATCTCTAGAGTTAATCTTTGGAGAATCTGTGAAGTCGTGCCCAGCCGTTGCCTGCTTTCTGGCCAGCAATTCCCCATTGGCGCACACAGCAATTCAATGCGGCCAAACAAAGACAATGTGAGAGATGTTTACCAATTGTGTGCTGGACACAATGGGGATGGAAAGTCCAAACATTTGGGCTGAAATTCATTTCTTCTGGATGCTTGTCAAACACGGCGCTGCCAATTAAACACTCCTCCAAAAACCTGGAAGCCTGCTGTTCTGTAATGAAAGCTGTAACCGCATGACTGAACATAGCCATTATGTGTGTACAGGATAAAACACTAGATACCTAGAGTGTCCTCTAGCTTAATAAGTATGCTGCGACGACTCTAAAACACTTCCCGTTTCATTATGTCGTGACGCTCATGTGCTTTTTCAGCCGTATTAATGACAAAACCCTGCTTATTCTCTTCTCAAAGCCGTTTATTTCCCCCCACAATAGTACTTATGCTATTTAATGTTTGATCCAGGAAAAAAAATGGGATTAAATCAATCAACTGTGGTTTCAAATTAAAAAAAAAAATCTTTTAAAATCCCTCCATGTGCATTCTTTGTGGTGTTCCGGTGTTTATTGTGGCTGGAAATGCTATCAGAATCTCAACCCTATCCTTTCAGCCATACCTTGTTTCTCGTCAGTCTCTCCTGTCTGCATAATAAAGTCTTCTGGCCTTGGTTGTAGCACACTGACAGTGGATGAATGTGAAAGCTATAAAGTCCCTGCAGATATATGGTTTTCCCTTCTCTGCTGTTATCTGTGCTGGATATCCATCACAGGATTGTGGGGCTATTTGGGGGCGTATGAATTCTGATATATGGAGTCCCACAGGCGAGGGTCTCGCTCTAAGAGTAGTTGTATAATTATAGGCCATCAAAGGCTCTCCTAGATGGCGTCTGTATATCAAACTGTCATGGATCGTTTTTTCAGTGTGATGGAGCGAATGTTATTTGGTTTAACCCCTGACATCACTCAGATGATCCCTGACGTGTCTCTTCCTTCTCACCTTCAACAATAAGGAATGATTTTTTAGATGAGGTATAAGAATAAACAATCTAATTTGCTCTGGGTCAGATCTGTTGACATTTTGCAAAAGCCATCTTTATTTAATTCAGGACTAGAGACACACCTTTTGGTATTTATCTTGTGTTTGACATTTCTTCTCCGCTTTTGAGATTACACCCATCTTTAGTCAACCTGAATGAAACTGAAGACGGTGTGCTAAAAATATGTGGACTCTGTTGACTAACCGCAACAGTTGACTAATTTGAATTCATTAAGCAGTTGTACCACTTTGGCACACAGTATATTTAAATGCAAAAACATGCATCTTGTCAATTCTCCCAGTGGAAAAGTGCACCATGCAAATTGTGTTCAGCTCGTGCAAGGGAGACAAGGATGAGGTTTTATTACAATTTCAAAGTGGCACTTTTATTCTGCAGCACAATATAACTCCCACCAGAGCAATGGACATAGTCAGTGATGTTGCTTGACCAGTTGTGTTCAAGAGTCAGCAGTTTTCACAGCTTTTATTTTTGGTGGTTTGTGCTATTTTTATTGACACAGGCAGTAGAGAGGCGACAGGGAATTAGTGGGAACAGGAACAGAAGGCAGACCTGGATCTCCCACGAGGACCACAACTCAACTTGTCTAGAGCATGTGTGTGTGCTGCTAGGCCATGGCATTCTTATGTAACATTATATATATTTTTATGACCCCCCCCCAAAAAAAACAAAAAAAAACATTTATATCATTTATTTAATTGGGTATAGCCTATACCAAATTACCATCTGATACCATGGTCCATAATATTTGTAAAAAATATTATCATTGTTACGGAGTAATCAGAACATGAGACGTGCGGATCCATGTTCAAGGCTTTATTACAAAGGCGTGGTCAAAAAACGGGAAGGGTCATATAACAACACAGGTACATCACAGGCAAGGCAAAGAGTATTCCTAGGGCAGACGAGGGTCTTCGATCGGCGAATGTAATCCAGAGGGCAAGGCAAACAGGTAATCCACAAACAGGCGCTAGTCCAGTAAAGGGAGGCAGATAATCAGGCAATCAGGCAACACAATGAGACTAGACTAGACTAGAACTAGGAACTAATACAAGACTTGGAAAAGGGCTCCGTAACATTGCTATCACTAACGTAGCGATATGCGCAAACAATACTCGGCAACGAGAAGGATCTGAGTGGGTGTTATATAGTGTGTGTCATTGGTTGCAGGTGAAAGAGTGTAATCAGTGAAGTGTAGTCCGTGGTGACGTTTAACAGTCTGTGTAGTGAGATAGTCAATTTATCGCGATTTTATGACGATTTCGATTAATCGCACAGCCCTACTGTGTAGTGAGAGAGTCAATATAATGGACGAGCGACCTCTGGTGGCAATCGGACGGAAGTCCACGGACCGGATTCGTGACAATTATATTAATATTTTAATATTCATTTATATTAATTTCTTAAATTTTCCTTAATTTGTAAAAAAATTTTTTTTAAAGCTAACAAGCTTATTTTTGCATGAAAGGTGTGCTTTGTTTAAACAATGCATACCACTTCAAAATTTTGCAATAATAATTCAATGCATTTACGTATCGTTGAGTCAAAGGCCATGAAACAGAGCGGTGTTAAACAGGATAATATGATGCATTGCAACAAATACAAAATAGTACATTACAGGGAATCAACAGAGTTATCCAATCTAATAAACAGCCACATATGGTGAAATAAATACAGATGGAGTGGCATTTGCTGTATTATAATGAACAGGGGAGTGTGAAAATTATAGCCACAAAGCCTATTAGTCCAATGTATTAGAGGAAAGATAATCATATAAAGCAAGTGCTTAAGGCAGTCAGTTTTTTGTTTGTTGCCGGGGGAATAAAAGCTGATTTTGAATGTGGTGGATTGTGTTATTAGGAGACAGAATCTCCTGTTGGAGCCAATTGGGGTGGACAGATTATGATCTAGGTGGATTGAATCTGGCAGTATGAGGGATTTGTACGTGACAATGTTTGGCAGAGATTTGTTCAATGTATGGGAAGGCCAGAGCATGCAATTTTTGCTGCTGTTGGAATTGACCCTTGAGTGGCCTTCCATTCGTACACTTTTGTGTAGCAATAACGGACAGTGATAACACAGATAAAGATACTTCCTCTGGTGCAGCGATAAAACGGCACGTTCATTTGCTCATACTGCATGCGGTCTGCAAGGGATTCACAGAACGGATATGCATCTGTTGTCTTTATCAGTATGTTTCAGGTAATTCATTGGAGACCTTTAGTGTTGAGTTTCCTAAAACATCCACCAGTTTCTCAGTGGTGTTTCATGAGGGAATTTTTTAAGGAAGTCTGATGTGTTAATCAATATCAGGAACACTGATAAAAGATTGTAGTGGGTCGATTTACTTAATAATACATCAAAATACTGTATCAACATGTAGTAAAAAATAAACTTATCTCTTAAAGTAAGTTTCTGATTCTGATAAACTTAATCTCTTAGTTAAAAAACACAATTTAAATATTAAAGTTAAATAAAATCTATCTATCTATCTATCTATCTATCTGTCTATCTGTCTGTCTGTCTGTCTGTCTGTCTATCTATCTACTGTATCTATATTATGGTATGACTACATTTTTTTTAGCACAGCCTCACTTGTCTCATCTTACAAACCATTACTGCAAATCCTGCTGTTGCTGTTCAGATTTCTGTTTATGTTTCTTAAAAGGTCTTTAGTGCCATTGACACTTGGGGCAAAGTTGTGGCAGACAGTTCTGTTGATGTGTTCAGCCAGTGGTTAAACTAGTTTTCTTGCTATCATCAGCAAATGAAATGATCCTGACACTATGGCTTGCAGTCGTAAGTGAAATGTTGAGAGCATCTTGTAGATGATTTGTAGGTCTGTGTGCTAATGAAGTTATATTGGCCATTATCACGACTGGTGGTATGCTTCTATCGCATCAGGAAATCAGTGTGTATTGGCTTTTCAGCTGATTTCTGTACAAACGCTAATATAATTGTCACTTTCAGAAATTCAGCAGTATGCAGGACAGGAAGATTTACTTTCTGCCAGTCAATTGGTGGGATTTACAAACTGGATGTTGTTTTAGGCGCTCTGGGGGAAGGGCAGTTAATGTGAGAGATCACCAGATCTTTTAAGACTAAGTGCAAGTAATGGTTTAAGGCAGAATACCTCGGCTTTTCTGATCTCCATCGCTGTCATGGCCATTTTGAAGATGAGTGGTTTTAAAAATGAGAGATGGAGATTAAGCACGTCTGAAACAGGATTCTGAGCTCTGTCCTCGTCAGATTGTCTGATCTCATAACTAGACCTAGGGCTACACTACTGGGCAATATATATTGAATTATATATTGATTATATATTGAAAAATAATAATTAATTTTCTAACCTTCAAGTTGTTCCAAACCTGTATGAGTTTCTTTCTTCTGTGAGACGTAAAAGAGATTTTTTTTTAAAGAATGTTGGTAACCAAACAGTTGATGGTCCTCATTGACTTCCATTGTATTGAAAAATGTTATGGGAGTCGTGTTTTGTTGCCAACAGTATTCAGAATTTCTTTTGTGTTCAGCAGAACAGCATGAGGGTCAGTAAAAAATGTGACTTTTCATCTCTCTAATGATGATTGTGAATATTGCGATATTGTTAATGTGCATTTTTAGCTTTTAAGTTTCATAAAAATTGTGTCGTAACTTTTGAATTAAAGATGCATCATCACTTAAAATATGATCAGAAGTCCCCGGCATTTTCATAAATATAAAAATATATGTAGGCATATGTTATTTTTAGTATTAAATTTATTTTGGTATGTTAATATATTAATATAGTTTTAATATTTGTAAATATTATATTATATTATATTATATTATATTATATTATATTTGTTGCTAAATGATTAAGTATAATTTATGTTGATTTATTGAAAAATAGTGTGGGAAAATGATGACGATGATGATTATTATTATTATTGTTATTATTATTATTATTTGTGTATGTGTTTCAGTTCATGAATTTTGAATCTAATTGTCCTATCCTTGTCCTTGTTTCTTCTCTTTTTGGTTCTCTGTTTTAAAGATTTGTGCAAATCTGATCTTTCATTCTGTTTCTCAGGTTGTTGACTTGCATATGTGATTTTATTGTGTGGACAAAAACGATTGATACACTGTTTGATGTATTGTGTGCTGAGGCCAACATATGTTTTTGACTGCTCTGCGGTTAGTAGTTTCACATCAGTGATCTAGTGGTTTTTCGACGTCAAACAAAACTCACACATTTTTATTTTTTTTTGGTAGCCAAGCAACAGCACACCAATCATATAATCATTCTTTCTCAAAATGAACTGAAGAAGAGATGATTTTCTGCAGATACAACAGTGATGCATGTTGATGATAGGGTCTATTTTGAAAACTGGGGCTTTGCTGAAAGCTCCTTTTAGCTTGAAGCCATATAGAGAGGATGCTAATGGCCATTCTGGCCTGTATAATGTCTCACAGAGCTTTATATCTAAGGCATTGCTCATTACGACATCCAGCTCTGCTGCTTGCTTTCTGTCAACCACCCACTGACTGCCACTATAGATTTCCTGTAGTGTCACATTCAGATTTCTCCATAACTTTCCCAAACCTTTGCTGTCAATAGTGGTCAGAAAACAAGGCATTATAGAGATCCACCTCATCTATTTTAGGCTCTTGTAAATGTAACACTAAAACCTGGCCAACCAACTTTACAGTGGCCACGGTCATATCAAGTGTCTTATTGGAATGTGACACCTAGCAACATAACCACAACCTTCTTCATTTGACTGGGTCGAAGGAAAAATAATTAGACTAATGTCACCCCCATATCACATCTCACTGAAACATGGCACTAGCCTAATTGTTTGCAATATTTCATTATTTCTGCAAGCAGACATTGTTGTAGAGCACCTGGAGGACCTTGGAGTTCCTACGCAGGCCCTGTGGGTAGACATATATGATATATGTACTGTATGCTGTATATGCTCTATATAAGCAGATATGAAGCATAAAGTAAAAAAAAGTAAAAAAATAAAAGGTAAGTAAGATTTTTTGTGTTTGACAGTTTCAAATGTTTTGATGATTAGAAAGTTCAGAAGAACAGAATTTATTAGAAATAGAATAGTAACAGAATAAAACTCAGTAGTGTCACTTTTGACCAATTTAATGCGTCCTTGATGAACAAAATAATTAATTTGATAAAAAAATGACTGACTTCACACATTTGCATGGTAGTGTATATTTTAACATTTAATTATAAACGTTACATTTAACTTATGATCTGTTTAATTTTGTAATATTCATTTTTAATACAATTTTATAATATTTTTGTACATTTTCTGTACATATTACAGAGTATTCTAGTCGTATTACAGAAAAAAAAAAATCTGTGAGAAGAGTAGGTCTGTAAAGATTGAAAACCCCTCCTTTATTTGCGCATTATAAAAGGTAATAATAGTTGTAATTTTTTCATGTTATTAATAGAGCTATTACTAGTACTACATTTTGGAGGTCCAGGTGGGATGCTGCTAATACTTTAAATGTTGAAAAACTCACCTGTAGAGTTATCAAGAGCTATTGAGAGTATTGAAGGACAGTTTTACTGTTCCGTCATTCTTATTAAATCGTCACCTTTTTCTTCTGATTAGCATAGAGACTCCTTTATCCAAATCAACCACTGGATCATGCCAATTATCACTTTCCTCTTGGGAAATTATGGCTTACAAATTCAGAAATCGCAATTGTAGATCAGATTTCAGATTTCGTGCTTCATTAGCTTTTTCACTTCCCAAATGAGGCAGAATGTGCTTTATCATTAATCCTATGTATAAAAATGATGAATTAATTGTGTAATTGACTTTCATGTAGGTATTTTATAATTTGCAACACTCAGTGTGGTGGGAAAGGATTGCTTTGATTGAAAAAACATCACCTGATCTGTTGGTTGCATGCAAAATAGCAGGATCAATCTGAAAACTATAGTTTTTTTGCAATTGGAGACATGTTATACAAAACGTAATCTTGGCAAACCGTTTGAGAGATTTAGGGTCTTCATTCAAGTAGGTAGGAGTAGTTCTCATGTCTGCTTGGTATTGCATTGCTTTTTCTCTCAACATCTAGTGTCATCAGTGAAAATTGTTGTGGAAACGTTCTGTTTTGCTTTCCTAGGCAACCATGAAACCTTTTCAGTTAACTGGTTTTTGACCATCAATAGGATTTTTACAATTCAACAAAACAGGGCTGTTAAATGGCCCACTTGTGAAATGATTGGTCCGGTTGTGTATATGAGGCTTAGCAGAATGCAAAAAGAGAAAGGTGTCAGTTTATGAAAATATCACAAGTGGAACTGCTGTGTGACTCTGTAAATGGTCAACATTGAATAGAAATACTGTAGATCTCTGCATTCCTCATGAGCACCGCAGCCCAAAATCTGGACCATGTGTGTCAGGTACTAGTCCCACCTTTACTTTTACTGTGTCTTTTTTGTTGACATAACGTCCCAGAGATTGTGCATGTGGCTTGGGACTTCTGATGGCTTTTAAAAGGCTGTTTTTGGTGCCGCTGTGACCCGGGGTCATCCTGGTGTGATGCCACCTACAGGAGGCGCAAATGGATTTGACCTCGGCTGAGAGAGCTGATCATCGACTAACAGGGATTTTAGAAGCATATACACTTCGTAGTTGGAAAACCGGAGATGAGGGGCCGAATGATTGCACTCAGACACACACTTACACACAAAAAAAAAAAAACAGTTTCATACTTTACAACAGCTTTGGCAGCTGTCACGTCACATCATATAAAGTGAGATGGAATCCATTATGGACAATCTAATTAGTTTCTGCACTGTGAGGGGACGAATTATTGCACTCAGACACACACACACACACACACAAAAAACAGCTTCATACTTCACAACTGCTTTGGCAGCTGTCAAGTCACATCATATAAAGTGAGATGGAATCCATTATGGACAATCTAATTAGTTTCTGCACTGTGAAGCCCTAACCGGCTGTGTCATTTGAAATGCTCAGCACATGCCAGAGTTCAAAACGTACGCCATTCAGGGGGTTTTGTGTGCAAATTATCGGCTAATTCTTGAAGGTCCCCATTCTGAACCGAAGTGCATTTCGTGATGGTGTTCATAAGTGTGTGAAAGCTGCAATTTATTGAACGTCTGTGCATAATACGCTGAATTTTAAAAAGATTTCCATTGACAGTGTCCTTCTGTTCCTTCTATTTTGTATTTTTAAAGATGTAACTTGAAAACATTTTGCCTGACCCTTACAATACTGCAGCGTTTTATGGAAATGTATCTCAGATTCTTTCAGCGAGACATTTCCTCCCAGTAGTATTTCTTGGCACTTTCTAACTATGGCATTCTGGGGGAAAAATGTCTCTCTGTAACAGAAATAAATGACCATTATTAACCACCACAAGCTGTGACTTCCCATGAGTGATGGAATTTTTCGATTTGCTTTTTCTTTCTCAATTGCTGAGTTGAAACACTTCAAAGTCCTCCATCACCTGTGTTTTTAGATATATTGTGGCCTTTGGGGTTATATTATGGCATATAAGGTAAGACCATTATGTTTTCTGTTCAACAGAGCTTCTGCAACAGAAAAATAAATTATGTTTTGAGTGGCAGTCTGAATTGAATGTGGTGATAGAAAAGACAATAAATAGTTGACACAGCTAGTTTAAAGGGATAGTTCACCCCAAAATAAAAAAATCACTTTACTCAACCTCATGTTATTGAAGTACTAATATGTACTATTTAGTGGTAGTTAACATACATACAGTAGGTGTACCTTTGATGGTACTGCCCCAGTTAAAAGTAACATTTTTGCATATTTTCTTTGGCAGTGAGTCGTAAATGTAGTAGAATTGTTATCAGAATCGAATCAGAACTATTGCTGTGTTTTCCCCCAGATGACCAGTGTTATTTTAGTATTATTTATATTCGTTTATAGTATTTATTAATATTTTGAATTAACTTTTATTTTTCAAATTTCATTTTTAATTTTAATTATAGTTTTAGTAATTTTGTTATATGCTTTTTTCATTATTATGAATTTTATAATTTTTTAAATATTTCTACTTATCTTTTTTTATTTATGAGCTTTATTTTTCAGTTTTCTTTCATCATTTTAATAATGCAACTATTTATAGTAACTATTTAAAAATGTATTTTATTTGCCAAGAAAACATTTTTATTTTCCTTTTAAGTTTTTCATCTTTTATTTTTATATATTTCATTTATTTTCATCTTTATTTCAATTAACAAAAATACATTTAAATAATTTTTGTTTTAAGGTGACAGTAATGACTCTGTAGATGAAACATTTTCTCTAGTTTCCATTATGTTTCAGTAAAATTATGTAAAGTTCCTTTGGAATCTTGTTCATTTTAGACTTCCAAACTAAATGCCACAACTAGGTTTCTCCTGAAAATGTCTCATTCCTTTGAGCTTTTGCTTGAAGGATGTAGAACTTCTTGTGCACAAGACAACTGAAACAACATTTCACTTGCTGCTCAAACATAGTGAAATAGCATTTTGAGATCTGTTTGCTCACTGTTGGCATCTCACAAATAAGAGACACTGTTCGCTTTTACATCTTGTGCATTTACTTTCTCTCATATGGCATCCGTTGGTCCGTGAGTGTGAGTGTGTGTTGCATTTTTGATCCAGCATGTCAGAGCAAAGCCGGAGCTGACTTCTGTGTGTCAGCCATTAGGGAGCAGAGAGGAAGAGTGTGAATAGTGACTTATGGCATCGCTGCAGAAGCTGCTCTCTGGAGCCCAGAAGAGGTCTGAAAGACAAATCGCTGCCTGCACACATCGCTGCCTGTCCTTGGAGTGCACTGACAGGCAAGCCTGCTGAGAGAAGGCACTGTCACTGCTGCTTGCCACTCTGCCGAGTTACGCATGCACAAGCTGCACACACACAAACGCACCACACGCTGAGGCTAAATCATGTCAACAGTCAGTTGAGTGGACACACACTACAGTTGCAAACACTTTTTGTTGTATATAGCAGTAAATATATGCTTTGCTTTGAAGATATTGTGCACACTCTCAAAGTTTATTTTTCAGTGGGCGCTCATGCAGTTACCAAAGTATCAACTTTGTCTTTGTCTTTGAATACTGCATTTTAATTCACCACAGTTACGAATGTGACTTCTTTTTTTTTTTTTACAACAGTTCATTAAAGAAAAGTTGGTATTAAGTAACTTATGTTTTAGACATAACATTGCTACTTCAGCAAAACGCTCCAAACAATGCAACGCAGAATTGACCAAATTAAAGTAGGATTAAAAAAAAAAAAAAGTTTTCAAAGAAATCTCTTAAGATCACCAATGTTGCATTTATTTGATCAAAATACAGTAAAACTGAAATATTTTGAATTATTATTACAATTTAAAGCAACTGTTGTCTGTTTTAATATATTTTAAAATGCCTTTTATTCCTGTGATGCAAAGCTGAATTTTCAGCATCATTACTCCGGTCTTCGGTGTCACATGATCCACCAGAAATCATTCTAATACACTGATTTGCTGCTCAAGAAGCATTTCCTATTATGAATGTTGTTTATTATTATGCAATAATTTATTATTAATAATAAGTTATTATATAATATTAAATAAAAACAATAATAATAAAATAATAAAAGACTAGATACATAGAATTAGTAAATAAAATAATACAATTAATGTAAATAGGGTAGCACAGATTCTGTGATATTTTAAGATATTTTGAGACCATGTTGAAGTCTTTCATTTTTGATTGTGGACATATTGGTAAATCTGAGCCCAGTATGAGACACTGTGGAGGTCTTTTCAGATACTCTTGAGATTAAAAGATTTTATAAAAAAGTCTCCATTTAAAGATTTTTGAGCCAAGTCAGAGTTATCTAAGGTTTGCAGAAACGAGGTTTAGTGGTCAGTGGAAGAGGACTATGATTAAAAATTGATGCCCGAGATTTTAGACCCACTTTAGCTGCACATGACGGCCATTTCGTGAAGCAACATGTACCATTGAAGTGTTGATTTCCTCTATTCGCACTGGCACCCACTTATTTCCTTTGAGATGGTGAGAGGACGCAGAGCTCAAAGTATGACTGCTTCTCTGCAAATGCCTTCGATAAATACCACATTGTGCATTTACCCAGAAAGACCTGCAATCTTTATACAAAGAACGTTGTTTTTTGACCCACACATCTCAGTTTGACAACTCTACAGTTGGGGAACCATTGTTACCTTTCTTTTTTAATTAACCTTATGCATGCTACGAGAGAATGCACGCTCATTTTGAAGTCATATCCCCTGCCTTGTTTACCTGTCTCACCTTACAAAGGAAGTAGAATATTTTTTCTCATTCACCTCAGGCTACAACAAGCATGTTGCATCGCTTTGACCCGCTAGTAACTTATCAGATTGTCAGCGAGGTGCCGTTATCTGCTTCGGAGATGCTCGTGAGATGTTTCAAAGATACGCAGAGGGCCCTTCTCAGGATGTCATCACCTATTGGCTCAGAAAAACTGTTTTACATTTTAGCACGATGCCGTTTTAATAGCCTCAGCGGAGCTGGAGGGAGGGGGAGGAACAGTCTGCTTTTGACAGCCTCGGGCACATCCCCCCCTACACACAATAAACTATTTATCATTTCAAACCGGCTAATGAAGCCACATACTCTGAGCCAGCACAAATTGTGCTATATGTGTGAACGCATGTGTGTGTGTGTGAGTGTGTGTGTGTGTGTGTTTTGATTTGTGTGGCTCTCGTAGTGAGTCAGTGCTCAGGTTCCCGCGTCTTACTGCCGTGCAACATTAGTGATAAATGAACTGGAGAAGAAGCGCTAGAGTTGTGTGGCCATTTTACAGATTAAGAGTAATCCCCCACATCTGGTCTGCCCAAAGCGCTAAGACTTGCTCGTTGGGATTTCTGCTTTCACATTGTATCATAAGATATTTTTTAGGCCTCGGGTTGCTGTGTAATTCAGGGCGAATGGCGTAGTGATCCCTTAATGCGTGTTGACGGGCGTTGCTTTCAGGCGTTTGGCCTTACAAGTGTCTAATTTGTAAAACAACTGGAGCTTGACCACATTTAAGACTCGTGTGTTTTTGAAGGGGTCTGAAAGTGCTCTAGGGGTCTTCGGTTGAAACCTTGAACCTGAGTGCAATATCAATGTTAAATATGTTATATATCCATTGTATGCAAGTTTTTATGACAGAAAAAATTACCAACATCTGAAATGTACAGTAAATGATACATAACTTTCATTAAAGTTCTTTTGTCTAAAATGACAAAAAAAACACAAAAAAAAACAAGGCAATAGATTTTTAATAGCGATTTGAGATTTAGGCATCCAAAACTTTAATAAATTGATTCTGATCTGTATTGTACTATCTTTAATATAAATATTGTATTAATATTGAACGATTCTGATTTCTATTAGCGATATAAAAATAATATTTTTAATGATTCTTTCAGTACTTCTGAGATAGAAGTATCTATTTTTTATTTTGCTGGCAAATAAGATGACTTCAGATTTATACAGAACAAATATAACAAATCAGAAATACATTTTAATATTATGTGTAAACACACCTTTTGCCAGGATTTTTTAAATTAATACAATTAAGGAGGTGCAAATGCATATAAATAAATGTAGTTTTTTAGTTTTTAAACTATTTTTAAAAATATATTACACAAATTTAACCAGATAAATTTGGTAGCATCATTCATTATTTTCTTTTATAAAAGAACTGGACTGATTTTGAAGGGTTTTTGATTCACTAAAAAGAACTGGTTAATAAGAGTCAAAAGAATGCATGCCATTTCCAGAACCAAAATTCATAGAAATCATTCAGCTTTTTTTTTCAAAGAACAGAACTAGTTCTGAATAAGACTCCTTTCTCAGTTCTCAACCCTAATGAATATAAATAGCCTATACTCTGAATGTATGCTGATGTGTATGTAGTAGGTCAAGTTACATACACATTAGCAGATGTTTTTTCATCTGTCTGGTATTGGTTTTCTGCTGAAGCATTAAGAACATTAAAAGGTCACTCATCAAGACCCGTACAGTAGTTAATGAATACCCAGCACTCTTAAATCAGGAAGATCTGTACCTCAGGGGAAACAGTAAACGACTACATATGTCTGACTGCCAGCCTGTTTATTTCACCCTCCCAATGTATGTGCACAGCTGGTAGAGCATCTTTCTAACTTAAGCCCTTATAAGAAGATTAGGTCGGGCCTAGATTAGAGCCTTGAGGCACCCCAATATTTCAGAAAGAGCTGTAGATTTGTATTGCAAGATAAAGGGACCCCTGAGCTAAAGCACAGTGTTCCTTTAAGTTTAACAGAGTATAAGGTGGACTGACCACTGGTACAAATGCTAAGGTAAAATACAGTTCAGAATCAATTTTGTCAACTTTTGAATGCTAGGAAGCACAATGAAATTAAATTTACTTTTGATTTGAGTTTGAGCTATATAAAAGTGCCAGCTCAATGAGTAAATTATATATTGGTTACCATGTTGAGATCAGAAATTATAGCTTTTCAAAGGCCCAAAGAATCAACAATAACTCTGCTAAGCCTCTGAAATATCTCTGCTATTCACATGCTACATCTTCTCACATAGCCTGGATTTATATTTCTACGAATGTTTTCAAATGCTTAGTGTTGTTTAATTTTCACTAATACCTGGCTAGTTTTAAGGTCATCTTTGTAACAACATTATTGTACATATTAGAACATATGACACCTAAAAAGTGGCTTTAAAAGCTTTGGCCTTACAATGAAGCTATGCTGAACAGACTGTGAATCACTATTGAAACTGCCTGACTGTTCATTGTATTGAGAACCCTTTAGAATACATGCATTCATTGAAAAACCAATATAAACCTGAGGCAGTTCACAGTCTCATGGTTTGTAATCGGCAGAGCTGCATTTATAAGATTAGAAGAACACACAAATGCAATGAGGTTCAGGGTTGTTTTCTTAGTATTGATTGAATTATGATTAAACCATATTTGTCTGAAGGGTAGGGTGCTGACCCTTCCAAAAAGAGAGTCCTATTTTTCAAGAAAAGAGATAAGACCATTCAAAAGACAATTTTCCCTGGTATCTCAACTTATATAACCTACAATTAAACGAATGGTGAGCGAAACCACCCGGAGGAAATTTTTATTGCTTGGAGGTTGCTTTTTCAAAGCTCTGGAGACTTAATGGAGTTCTTCAATTATATTTTAACTTTTTCTCAGATGTTTTTCTTAAATTTCTTCAGACAAAAAACAAACAAACCTAAAAAACAGAAGAACCCTGAGGCAGTCAAGTGGCTAGCTGATGTGATTTCCCTTAGATGCCCCTCTCCTCTAGGAAGGATCAAGGATCTTCCTTGATGTGCCCTGAAACTTTAGAGGGGATCAAGGTTGTGTACAATTCAAAATTGAATTGAGAAAACCTTTTAAAATTTCAGTTCAATTCCTGAATTTGAAATTAGCCTGAATTGAGGTAGTGAACAGTTTATATATTTCTCCATATTTAATAATTCGATATATCCTTTCTCTCTTTCCCATTAAAATTCCAAATCAATTTCCTGTAGCGTGCGGCCAATAAAATTTAAATTTACACTCATTAATTGAAAAAGAAGCCAGTTCTTCATTTCTGGATTTTGCATAACTCTGAATTAGAGTACCGTATTGGCCCGAATATAAGATGATCCTGATTATAAGACGACTCCCCTTTTTCCAGATGTACCTTTTGGAAAAAGGCTTTTTAAAAACCAAATCTTGTTTTTTCTCAGTAAAACACATTTTGTCTTCAATTATTTTCATATTGCATATTTTTCCTATTTTAATTTTTGTTTTGAAAGTATGGTAAAAACTGTTAAAATGTACCAACAATCACATTTAAAAAATATACACTTTTTGATATACCATTAAAAAAAAAACAACAACCGGTAGCCCATCTGAATTAGGACATTTAGGCTATCCATCTAATAGTAGCCTACCAAAATCTTATTAACAGTAGAAGTTAAATCTTACTGTAGTCTTCAAATCTGGGTACTGTCTTACGTTTTAAAATCACAAAGGGAGTTTGGTCCCATCAGGCTAACGTGACCGTCACGACTCATGCAGCTGTAAGGTTTTCTGCTTCTTTTGTTTTTACTTGCGCTCTTTACAACACGCATTACATTACGTATTTCATGGCACACTCGTTTTATGCGTATTTGGCGCCACCTAGTGTTGTGGGTGTATTATTGACATGTCAAAGTCTAGACCCTGAATATAAGACGACCGCGTTTTTTCAGATGTATTTCCAAGAAAAAAATATCGTCTTATATTCGGGACAATACGGTATATCTGAATTAATAGGGTGATTTTCTCTCTATTTAATCTTTTTGTTGTCTCTTACTGATCTGACTGTAGTTTTGCTTTCTTAAAGCCAGGCGATGCTTTCTCTCTTGTACATATTCTTTTGTCTGAGGCCAATGTCAAGAGGAGAGCCCGACACCTCACCTACATCTCCCTGAATAAGCAATCACCGGCTCTGTCATGTGACATTCCCAGCATGTCAATGCGTTTGACCTCCCTCTCAGTTCCTGCGGCTGGTATCAGTGTCGATCTGCTGTGGGTCTTACAGGTCTAAGGAGGGCGTTGGAAAGAATGTGGCAGTGTTTTTGTTCGCCGGCTCCTCTGTTTCACCTCTCCTCATTCAAGAGCCTCGTCGCAGCGCGACAGATAAAAGCCCTTATCAAATATTGTCTGCGCTCAGCTAAGCGTGACCCTCTAATCTCAACCTGTGTCTGTTCAGGGGGCATCTGACTACCCACTGCCCACTAGACTGTGAGAGGGAAGTAAAGGTGCGTAGACATCTCGGTCACGAAGACGGCCACGGTCAGGGCCCGCTGTCTAGTTAAGATGCAGGTCGTGGAACGGCGACAGAATGTTTACGAGCCCTCGGTTTTTCTCCTAAACACCAGTAGAGAGGTTCTATCACAATGAAGAAGAGCAAGATTGATGGTGCGGATGTACATAGAATAGGCGTGCTTGCTGCCTCATTGTGTCGGCAAAGATTTCTCGCAGGGCTGCTCTGGAGGGAAAAGCCAGGCCTTGTCCTTGTTTTTGTTGCTGCGCGGCTGTATGCATTCCGATCGCAGTGGAGGGGTCAGATATAAGCCCGGCTAATTCCTGCAGACAGCAGGTATTGTTGCTTTATTGTAACAAATTGATCTGAGACTGCTCTCATCTGCTGCTGCATAATTTTCTTTTATTGCTATTTTTCTTTTCTCTTAAAACAAGTTTAAAATTTGGTGGAAAAAAATGTGTAAAAAAATATACAATATTTTTTGCAAATAAAAACTATACTAAATATTTTTAAAATATGTATTATTAATTAATTAATAATTTAAACGTGCATATAAAATAATTAATTTAATATTTTAATTTTGAAACTTAAAAATTATAAACGTAAATAAATATTTCTGCTTACCTGGTCTGGCCAGTTGTTCAGATTTCTGTTTGCCAATATATTCACTGGCCCCAGCAAAAAAAATAAAAAATAAAATAAAATATTTAAATGTATACTTTTGAATATATAAATTTAAAATTAAAACTGTAGATAAATAAAATATATATTTTATTTATAAAATGTTTACATTTATAATCTTTTCTGTGCTGGAGCCAGTGAATATGTTGGCAAATAGAAACCTGAACAATTCACCCGACCAGAAATATTCCTTACTGCTGGTCCCAGTAAATATCTTATTGCAGCTGTGTGCTGCTTCAGTCTGAGTGTTAGTGATTTAATTTCAATCATAAATGCCACTACGCAGACAGCAGGTATTGTTGCTTTATTGTAACAAATTGATCTGAGACTGCTCTCATCTGCTGCTGCATGATGAAGTAGGCTGGAGTCTTTTGTGCACATTAATTATCTTTAAAATAAATATGACAATGCCTGCACTCGGTGCGGGAATAGAGCTCTCTTCACCGGGCTGCACTTGTTCTTTTGTTCATAGGTGTCTTGTAAAGAGACACTTTATCACACAAGTATGGAAATACAATATTCTCTGCAAAATATATCCATTACTCGGGACAGACACAGTCATTGTAAATTTAGATGTGTTTTACTGGAAATTTTGCTTGAGAGCAGGGGCTGTTATTCACCGCAGTGACTGCTAAATCAACATCTCAGAGGGTATGTGTCTTTTTATTGCATTTGTGGTGTGTGTCTGCATATATGAGAGTGTACAGCACTTGGTGATTTAACTTCACATGGAAATGTTGGACCACCTCATTTACTTTTACACATTTGGCAGATGCTTTTATCCAAAGAAGCTTTCTGTGACATTTGGTTGCAAAAAATTACACTTTTTAAAGTTTTAAATGAATTTAAAACTTGTCAGCTAGGTTAAATTACTAAGTTGGCTAACATAGATGAAGTTTTTTTTTTCATGGATTTGAATAGCTTGAAAATCACGAACCTTTCATTATTGTTTTGCCATGAATGCCATATATATATATATATATATATAAATTTAAAATTAAAACTGTAGATAAATAAAATATATATTTTATTTATAAAATGTTTACATTTATAATCTTTTCTGTGCTGGAGCCAGTGAATATGTTGGCAAATAGAAACCTGAACAATTCACCCGACCAGAAATATTCCTTACTGCTGGTCCCAGTAAATATCTTATTGCAGCTGTGTGCTGCTTCAGTCTGAGTGTTAGTGATTTAATTTCAATCATAAATGCCACTACGGCACATGGGCATTGAGTCACTGTGGCATATATGTAAAAGTGTGACAAATAAATATACAAAATGTACTCGAAGCTCACGCAAGGGACCGACACCCGCTGTCAAGTGGAATACTGAAGTGGCACTTGTATAACAGCGGGGCGAGCGATGCAGGCTCCCCCTGAATAAAAAGACATGGCAAATGATAAGCAAGCCCTCTCCAGTGCCTGCGTGGCATTCCCCAGTTTCCCATCAAATGTTCTTCACTTCATTTTTTGTTATATCTGCGTTTGTTGCAGAATGCACGCACACACACACACACACACACACATCCGCACGCTGGCACACACTCCCGTAGATGAGAGAGTTGTCAACTCTGGCCACTTAACCAAACCGTAATATTTAGCTGTAAGGCTTATGTCTGTAGTTTCTAGTCTTTTGCCCTGTGGGGATTTGCCTTGCTAGATCCTCAAAGGAAACACTGCTCATCTTGTCGTTTATATTCCAGCCCACCGCTCGAGCCCTGGGCAGTCACAGAAATCAGTGTAAAGTGTTCACAAATTATCTATTGCCACTCCTCCTAATGTACAATGCTTTTGGCTTTATGCTACATTTATATTGCACAATAAGAGGAAAGCATGGAAATAAACAATATATTAATTTGTATAGCTATGTTTTATAATGTCTATTCAGTGATTTACATGTCTACATTTGTAAAAAAAGAAAAAAAAAAGAAAGTAATATTTCTGTTATTTTTATTTAATATTACATTTTTGTGGTTAATTTTATTTAATTAATCAGCATATCAAATAATTATAATTAATATTTTTTCTTTCTCAAATGATAGCCCTAATATACAGTGTTTTTTATTTATTTATTATATATATATTATATATATTATTATTTTTATTTATAATTGTTTTATTTTTATTGGATGATCGAGGTAAATTGTGCATATTTTGTCTTTTGGGAAACATGTAAACATCTTATGCAGCTTCCGAAGGCCAGTACTAAATGACAACAATATGACCTTTTAACAAAATGAGAAAAATGTACACATCATCAACCTGTTCAAATGTTTGCACCCCTGACTCTTAATGCGTCATGTTTCCTTCCTGAGCTTCAGTGAAGTTTTCACCTTTTGTAATAATTGTGGATGTTGTCCTCATTGTGAGAAGATGGGTCTTAAAATCATGCATTACTGTTGGAAAGGGTTCAATATGCAGAAATGCAAGAAAACCAAGGAATGTGCAGGACCTGGAGGATTTACTCTTCAGGACTAGTCTCAGCCTCAGACGTCACGCCCACGGACTGTTGGCTGAATGTCTGATGCATACGGCACACGAAATTGGAAACGCTTCAGGAGTTTCGAAGTCGTCATCTGATTGGTTGAATTCTACTGGATTTCCGGGAGATGTTTGTGTTGTCTTCTTTAACGTTCCGCCTGGAAACAAAGATGCTGTGTCACCAAACCCCCTCATGGAAGAAGAAAGAAAACTATAAGCTGGATTTTCAAAAGTATATGAAATATGTAAAGTTCGTGCATAGACTCTTTAAAATACGTTTTACATGCCAGTCTGTTGTTGTGGGGACACAACGGCACAAAATGGCACAAAACAAAATGTGATTGGTTGCTTTACCTGTCAGTCATATGGCCTCTTGGGCGGTCCTTGGCCATACAAAGCGGCCAAGTTTCCCAGACCTTCTGCCGTCAGTCTGAAAGTCTAGCTATGCGAGACTAGTTCAGGACAAACAAGGGACTCATGAACACCTTACAAATCAAAACAGTCGTTGATCATCCAGAACAGTATTAAGAGTCAAGGGTATGTGAACTTTTGAATGGGTTCGTTTATGTGAATTCAATTAATGAGTTGTAAACATTTATGTGAAACGGCTTATTCAGGACAGTAGTAAATAAAAAAATAAGATGCATTTTTTATCATCCCTCTTATTTTAAATTACTAACATCTTGCATATTCTGCAAAGGGTATGCAAATTTATGAACAGAACTGTATACTGATTTAAAGTCCCAGAGGTCATAATGATGATGTGAGCATTTTCATATATTTACAATATATGTTATCTCTAGTATATAATGAAGAGCAAATTATGCACATTATGTGTAATTGATGCTTTATCTGTGGGTGAACTAGAGTGATAAAAAGCACAGAGAATGCAGTTTAGATGCCACTCAAACCAGCTAAATGAGTAGTATTTTAACTTGGTAGCTATTCAAAATACATTCAGTGTAAACTAAATGGCGCACTCAAAATGAAAATGTAATTACCTCCGATATCAGATTGCATTCGCCACAATTTTTATCCAAGCATCTGCAATTCTGAAAATCCGGGCTCAGAGAAAATCCTGAGTTTCCTACTGGTTGAGGTTGCATTCATGTGCTATGAATACTATCCTCCTGACTTAAATTATCTGGAGCAAGGGATGATGATTAGGTCTTAGGCAACTGAGCAAATACAATTTCTTTTCCATCTTTTATAAACACCTTTGTGAAAAGCCTGAATTTATGCCTTCAAGAGTCTTCAGGTATTACATAATAGCAGATTAAACTTTCAAGAAGCATCTCTATGCATGTTTAATGCTCAACAAGGATTTTTAGAAATTTGTAAGTTGGGGAACCTACTTTTGGATCTGTGTTATCGGTGTATGTCAAGTTTAATCGGCGTGTATTACTTATGCATCAGTTTTACGAAGTTGTATTTAAGATTAAAATGAAAAAAAAAAAAACATTTTCGTCTATATCATGCTGGTCATTTTAATGCTTCTTTTCAGACTTGTTTTTTATTTCTGTATGCTAATGTGTCTCTCTCTGTTTTTCTACAGAGGATGAGCTGTAGCTATCTCCTCTGCACCATCCTGCTCTTTGTTGCTGTGTTACTGGCTGTCACAGTAACCGGGATCATCCTTCTGATGAACCATTACCAAGCGCCCAGTGGCCCCAATGGCCCCCCACTCATCAGCACTAACCAGGATGAGGGTAATGCCCTGGTAACCATCGAGAGAGGCGACGGCTCCCGCATCAACATCTTCATTGATCCCAACTGCCCCGACTACAACAATAACTTCCTGCGTCTGGAGGGCGTGCAGACCTCATTGCTGCACTCGCTCACCGACCATGACACTGATCTGAAATCAGTGAAAGGGCAAGACCGGGCTCTGCTTGTTAAACTGGCTGAGGAGGTGGCCAAGCTGTCCGCCCATGCCAGTCAGCTGAAGATGGAGTACAACGCGCTGAGACAAGGCACCGGGATCATCCTTCTGATGAACCATTACCAAGCGCCCAGTGGCCCCAATGGCCCCCCACTCATCAGCACTAACCAGGATGAGGGTAATGCCCTGGTAACCATCGAGAGAGGCGACGGCTCCCGCATCAACATCTTCATTGATCCCAACTGCCCCGACTACAACAATAACTTCCTGCGTCTGGAGGGCGTGCAGACCTCATTGCTGCACTCGCTCACCGACCATGACACTGATCTGAAATCAGTGAAAGGGCAAGACCGGGCTCTGCTTGTTAAACTGGCTGAGGAGGTGGCCAAGCTGTCCGCCCATGCCAGTCAGCTGAAGATGGAGTACAACGCGCTGAGACAAGGCCAGGGCAACATCGGACAGGAGCTCAGCACTTTGCAGACCGAACAGGGCCGGCTTATTCAGGTTAGTTTGGGAAATTTCGCTGTCCGCTCCAAGAGGAGACCCAACGAATCAGGCTGAAATGAATTTGTCCCTTGTAGTCATCGCATTATCCACAGAGCCAAATTCTAGTGCGTACCAAGTCTGAATTTCTGGCATGAAGAACTTAGAAAACAAGATTTTAAAATACAACAATGCTGGGAGGATTCACAAAGAATGAATGGCGCCGTTGATAGCGCTGTTTAATTTGCATGCGCTGTTTGCATTGTTTTAGCGCCTGGTTCACTAAAGGATTTATGCAAATGAGATAAACGTGCAAATGCGACCATCTTTCAGGCTGGTTCTGAGTATAAGGTTGTTGGATAATGCTGCACACTATGTGATCTGGCATACTTTGCTGGGACTGTTCAGTATTGCCCAACTACTGCAGTCCAGGTGCCTGACTCGGCTCACTCACCTCACTGGTCTGGATATATTCCTGGTTATAATGGAACAGCTATTCTAAATTTGGTTTACCGTCTGCTTTCCATGGGCAGTAATAGTGTGGCGTTAGTAGTGCCAGGCGCAAGAGTTTTGTAAATGCAGTATATATTAAGCCTAATTTACATAGAAAACTACATGTTTTGTGGTGAAAAGAATAATTAGATTTTATTTGAAATACCCATGGTTTTTTTGTGCATTTAGTGTCTGGTTTATTGTTGTGTTGATGTTGATTGATTTTTCCTGTATAACTGCGTACAACGGTGTTTGTTACACATAAGGAAGTTTTTATGTGAACTTTTTAATTTCAGAATTATGTTTCTACTCCAGTTTGGTTTTGAAATATAAACATTTAAACCGTGGCTGTAATAAAAAAAGTTTTTGTGACAGATTTGTTCAAATATACATTAAATAATGAAGACAACAGGTAAAAATATGAATATGTAATATAGTGGATATATTTAGTAAAATGCTCTTCTCTGGAGTTATTTTTTTCTAGCTGACTAATGAATTTATGGACATTGAATGGCTTTCCTGAGATAAATGTGACAATTAATGTGATGTTGCTTACTAGGTGTTTTACTGACATCTTTACGCACTTGAAAGATTGATTGAGCAATTACATGTGACATGATGTATTTCAGTAAGTTGTACTCTATTATTTCAACATACATTCTGATGTTCATTCACGTTTATTTTGCTGGCATCCACATTATGTGCACAAAATAGACACTGACACAGTCAATCAGAGAAATGCTAACTAAATGCCACTCTTCCGGTTGATGATTTTGCTCCTCCAAAACTTTTTCAGCCAAAATAAAAGCTGAATTTTTAGCAGCTATTACTCCAGTCTTCAGTGTCACATGATCCTTCAGAAATCATTCTAATATGCTGATTTGCTGCTCAATTATTAGTAATGTTTCTTGTAATTATCCATGTTGAAAACAGTTTTTACTGCTTAATATTTTTGTGGGAACCGTGATACAGGGTTGTGCGCCATTCAAGTTCTCCACATTCTCAAAATAACCCAGCTCTGATATATATTATGCTTCTGTGTGGCATCTGATTCCATGTGAACAGGCCTTGACATCTACTTGAAAACCACATTTTGCGGAACTTTTTACTGACAGCAGTTTTAAAATAGTTCGGTTCAACTTCATAAGTACCATACTTCACCTGTGTCATTATTGTAAAAGCCTTTATCAGCACCGTCTGGATTGTCAAGAAGAAAGAGTGAAAGAAAATCACAAGCACCATTACTCACAATGTCCCCCAAGCTCCAACTTTATGACCTTTTATGAGTGTAACACTCACTGATTACAGCAGACGGAGAGATTATTTATCCTTGACAGTAATTTGAGGCTGAAATACTACGGTTTCTCAAACATTCAACAAATCTCCTAGTGTTTACAAGATACCATTTGTCTCTTCCGCCAATATGTTGTTGGCATACTAAAGCTCTTTATGAGCTTTCCCATGTGATGAATGGCTCTGTCTTTATTTCGTTCTCTTTTCTTTTGTTTTCTTAATTGAAACTTGAAGGAAGTGACTTGCCCGTGAACTAGCGGGGGATCGAGCTCACACTACGCTGCCGTATGCCAACATCCCCACTAGGCATGCACCTCATTTTCACTGTGCATTTGAAGATGAGATGACAAAACGCACCGGAGCTCAGTGGTGTCAAACAGTGGAGGACTTTATTTGATGTGGCACACCACAAGGACTTTATAGCAGAGAATTTAGTCGACCACATGATGTCTGTATAAGAGATATAGACCCATTTGAATGTGTTGTATTTATATATATATACAGTGGGTACGGAAAGATGCAAACAATTTGTAAAAATATACTGTATGCGCTGCTTATAGACACCAGACAGATAATGATTTATTCAACAGATGCTCATTTTCACAAAACAGACAAATATGAATAAAAGCACACAGGAAATACAAACCCCGATCTTTTAATAAATGCAAACCTACTGTAATTAAATTATGTTAAATTGTACAGATACAGTTATAAATAAGGTTACCAAATAAAGTTAATAAACATACATTGAGTCCATAATGCAGAAATCTCTGAGCTTCTCGTTTGACAGTCGCAAACGATCTTATAAATAGCAGTCAGAACAAAATCAACTCTCCGAAAATGCATAGTATTGTGTTGTGACAGATCGCTGTACTGCCTCAGTTCAAGCGGCACGTAAACTGATCATCTTTTCATATTTACTAGTTAAAGCACGAAATAAACATGAATGAACATTAGAAGGTATTTTATTTCAACCGTGGAAAGACGTCAGATCGCCTGTCAATCAAGCTCCCTACGATGGGTCAATTTGTGTTCTCATTCAATATTTTATTGTAAAACTTGCACATTATATAATATATTTACATAATATTTATATGAGCATTTTTTTATATTCAAAAGTATTATAAAAATACATATAAAATATATATTACATACAGTTGTCTGTCTGTGTATATATTTGAATATGCTTTTTTGAAATTCGGCTGTGCTGCTTTTTACTGTAAAACTTTTACAGTTTATAGGTGTGTTATATATTTTGACCAATATATTCTATTATATATCTATGTTTCCTAGTACCTCATAATAGTAGTTTTTAAACGCCATGTTATAGGGATGTCTTGATAATCTACTAAAAGTCTGATCAGTCAAATCCCTTAAATTGTGTAAATTATGTTATAATTGTCCTTATTTTTATATATGTTTATAGGATTTATAATATCACTTAAAATGCAACTAAGACCTACATTGCTATTATTCCTATACTAAATTTTAATTGAGCAAGTGGCATTTGAAACTTATGTTTGGGCCAGGTGAATGAATGAAATAAATTAATCCGTACTGTTCACGAAATGAAAGTTGACTTGAACTGATGGTGTGTACACTTAGCTACACAATGTCTTTTTCCTTTACCAATTATGTAAATGCACAAATTGCTTATTTCTTGAAAATGTTTGTATTACATTGACTTTTTTGAACTGAAATACGTTTGCCTTGTGACACATCAATTGATCTTCATAAATATCTGTTTCTCAATTCTGCACATACATCAGTTTGTTCCATCAACATTTGCACAACATATTTTAATATTTTACATTTACACATAGTTATCTAACAGTGCATCAAACATATTTTTAGATGAAAACACGGGAAGATCAAATTAATAAATAGTTATGACTAATTTAATGATTTGTTTGTTAATTAACAGTGTTGGGCAAGTTACTTCCAAAATGTAATACATTATATATTACTAGTTACTGTCTTTTGAAAGTAATTAGTTACTTTTATTTCAACCGTGGAAAGACGTCAGATCGCCTGTCAATCAAGCTCCCTACGATGGGTCAATTTGTGTTCTCATTCAATATTTTATTGTAAAACTTGCACATTATATAATATATTTACATAATATTTATATGAGCATTTTTTTATATTCAAAAGTATTATAAAAATACATATAAAATATATATTACATACAGTTGTCTGTCTGTGTATATATTTGAATATGCTTTTTTGAAATTCGGCTGTGCTGCTTTTTACTGTAAAACTTTTACAGTTTATAGGTGTGTTATATATTTTGACCAATATATTCTATTATATATCTATGTTTCCTAGTACCTCATAATAGTAGTTTTTAAACGCCATGTTATAGGGATGTCTTGATAATCTACTAAAAGTCTGATCAGTCAAATCCCTTAAATTGTGTAAATTATGTTATAATTGTCCTTATTTATTTTAAATATTTATCAGAGTGCCGTAGGTGTCCTGTGTGTCTGATATGTGATAGCATTATTTCAGACCTGGCTCTGGAGAGCAGGAGACAGAATGAGAGACAGATGGGATCTGCGGCCCCTACATTCAAATCAGCGGTTTATGAATTCAGCCAGTAAACTAGGGCCATGCTTTCATTAGATTCCCTCGGCCAGACAGTAAAAACACAGCCCCATCAATAGGGATGATTGGGTTGAGAAAAGGGGGTTGTATTCCTCAGCCTCGCGGAGTTTAGACTATACCGCCTAGTAATATCATGGGAACTTTTTATTATTTATCACAGAATCATCATCAGAGATAACTTCATGATATGGATGGATTTCTCAGCCCAAGGGATACGCTTGTCGTGGTTAGGTTGATGGGAGCTATAAACCGGTTTGCGCACTCTCTCCTTGAAAACCGCAGGATAAATCTGAAAGCAAATATGAGGCCATTGAGCGGAATTACAAGAATACCGAACGAAAGTTCTGAAGGGTAATTTCAAAACTTAATTACAGGTATACCATCATATGATTAGATCTATCTATAACCTGTGTTTACTTACTCTCTACAGATGAAATGAAATGTATCTGCCCAGTGCTTACTAGAAAATAGTGGATTCGATCATGTTATATAAAGTAAGCTCAATTAAATCACAATAGGCAATTAAATGTATTTTTACAGGTAATTTTTTCATGTACAGAGACAGCTGTATGTAACCGATTGGTCAAACACTGTAAGGAAAATTGCTCTTTCTGTTTGAGCGTTCCGATATTTCCGATATTTTATATATTTTAAAATGACGTTTATTCCTGTGATGGCAAAGGAGAATTTATAGCAGCCATTACTCTAGTCTTTAGTGTTACAAGATCCTTCAGATATCATAAATCTTAATATTTTTGTGGAAACCATGATGTTGTTTTTTTTCAGGATTATTTGATGAACATAAACTTCATTTAGTTTAAATATAATTTTTTTTTTTAATTGTAAATGTCTTTACTGTCACTTTTGATAAATTTAATGCAATCTTGTTGAATAGAAGTATTAATTTCTTCTAAATTTTTTGAACTTTTTTAACTGAAATTGTATATATCTGAATATTTTGCAGTACACTTAAATTATGTTCTTAATTATCATTACTTCATGGAATGATTAATTTATCCAATCATAAAGCAACATTATTTCTGTGTTGTTTATGACTTTTCATATATATATATACACACGCGCGTGCACAGGTATGTAAAAATGTATGTGTTTATTTATTTATTTGCTTTTCTAATAAAATTTTGCAGTGTGATTCATCTCAAAGCTGGTTGGTTGAGTCCATGGCTTAGATGGAGAAAATGAATGTAACAATTTGTCCGGAGCCAAATTTGGCAGCAAATTTGTCCTGAAAAGTGCATGGTAGGGGTGTTTGGAATCTCTTCATGTTTGCAATTCCAGTTTTCGCCACTAGTGGTGCAGAAATCACATGCTCCACCTTTGATCAATAGAAGGCTTATTTCTTCCAGTGACAATGGAATTGCAGAGATGCTAAGTAAATCTATCCTCGGGGCATCTTTGAAGGTTGGATAAAGGTTTCTTTTGTGCATCCCATGGTGCTAGCGATCTGACTCGGCAGAAGCCCTGTATCATTAATGAAGTTGGCTGAATCCAGGCCTCCTTAGTCATTATCCCACCTCAGTGTTCCTGAGAAACTAGAACTCGGGTAACATAGAGACGCATTGGCGGGAATATGCCACTTTTATAGCATATCTTCCACAGAATGTGTAACATTGCATGAGTCTGCATGCTTGTTATACAGTGATATACAGTGAAGTCCAAAACAGTGAAAACCCCATTGCATAAGCTCTTAAAATAAAGGTTCCAAAAGGGATTTTCAGCGATGCTATAGAAGAACCCCCTTTTTTGTTCACCAAAGAACCTTCCAGTGAACAGCTTTTGAAATAACCATTTTTCAGTGTGAAGAACATTTTAAATATCTAAATAACCTTTTTCCACTATAAAGAATCTTTAATGCAATGGAAAGGTTCCATGGGTGTTAAAAGAACAGTTCACCTAAAAATGAAAATTTGCTGAAAATTTACTCACCATCAGGCTATCCAAGATGTAGACGAGTTTGTTTCTTCATTGGAACAGATTTGGAGAAATTTAGCATCACATCACTTGCTCACCGATGGATCCACTGCAGTGAATAGGTGCCGTCAGAATGAGAGTCCAAACAGCTGATAAAAACATCACAATAATCCACAAGTAATCCACACGACTCCATGCAGCTGATCAATTAATGTCTTGTGAAGCTAAAAACTGCATGTTTGTAGGAAAGAAATCTGTCATTAAGATGTTTTTAAAGTCCCCCTGTAGTGAAAATCAAGTTTTTTATGTTGTTTATTTGTCTATGTAGTGTTTTTTAATATGCTTTTAGACAAACCATGTGCCAATCTATTAATCAACACCATTGCTGAGTATTTTCTCCTTAAAACTGTAGTTTCCCAATGGCAGTCCTAGAAATGCGGTTTGAAACAGCCCTCGGTTTGCTACGTCACAAACCAATAAC
>NW_015656683.1:192899-203325 GCF_001515625.1 Sinocyclocheilus rhinocerous
AGCCGTGGTTTAATGTGAATTTAGAACCGCTAACTTGCATTATAACCCTTGGCAACAGTGTAAAATTAGCCCGGAGTCAGACCCACCTTTCCCGCATCGGCGTCTGCACTTCACACGCGTATGCTCGCGGGTGCGAATCACAAACGGCTGCATTCGAGTCTTCGAGGCATTTTAGGACACAACATCGTCAAGTAACTTTAACGAATGTTACAGTATTCACTGTAGTTGTCCGCTAGTAAAAACATAGTTTTATCAGTCATTATCCGTGTATGCCATTGTTTTGCGTTTACTACATTTCAGTGGATCAGGAGGCGCTGGCTGGTGTGACTGAGTGGAGGCGGGACTAATTTGCATATTCATAGATCAGCGTATAGTAAATGAGGCAAGGGTGTAGAGTTACATTCAAGCTATTTTAAGCTTTTAATTATTTTCACAAGAAAAAACATTTAAATATGTAATTTTGATGATCAAAGATAAGTTTTAAGGGATAAAATATTTGACTACAGGGGGACTTTAACTTAAAATCATTGCTTCCGGCTAAAATATGAGTCCTCTATCCATAACATTGCTTTCTCCAGTTAACAAGTCATCTCATCTGAATCAGAAGAGAAAAATGCACGGATCAAGCACTGGTTGCAAGTTAAACCAGTTCAAAACAGTTGCAAACAAATATGTCAGTGGATTTTGATGTGAGAGAACAACAGAGAATGGACCTTTTCACTGGAGGAAGTGTTATTATGGACTATGTATTTTGGCCAGAAGTGACAGTTTAAAGCTAAAACATCTTAATCTTAATGATGGGTTTGTTTATTACAAACATGCCGTTTTAACTTCACAAGACATTATTGATGGACCGGTGTAGTGTGGATTACTTGTGGATTATTGTGACGTTTTCTTCACTGCAGAAGATCCATTGTTGAGCAAGTGATGTAATGCTATATTTCTACAAATCTGTTCCCATGAAGAAACAAACTCATCTACGTCTTGGATGGCCTGAGGGTGAATAGATTTTCAGCCAATTTTTATTTTTGAGTGAACTATTCCTTTAAAGCAGCCAGGGGTCCTCAAATCTGGACCTCGAGATCCACTTTCCTGCAAAGTTTAGCTCCAACCCTAATCAAACACACCTGAACAAGCTAATCAAGGTCTTCAAGATCACTACAAAGTTGCAGGTAGGTGTGTTGAATCAGTTTGGAGCTAATCTCTGCAGGAAAGTGGATCTCGAGGTCCAGAGTTGAGGACCCCTGCTTTAAAGGTTCTTCTGGAACCATAGATACTAATAGAGAGCCTTTATTTTTAAGAGTGTGTGATCTATTAAATTCAGTGATTAATCATACTTTAATCTCTGTATTTATAGAGTAAATTAACTTCCATCGAATATAATTTGTTTCCAGGATAAAGCACAAGTACCTGCCATCTCTCTTCTACTTGTTTAGACCAGAGCGCTCACAACTAGGTCACTGCCACGGCTGCAGAGTTGGCAGCACATCTGAGGTGGCAGGAGATCAGTAACGTGCATTTGGGGGAAGTAGTTTGCGCCTCACTATTCCGCTTTAACAGCGTCTTAACACCCATGTTCAGTGTGTCAGGAAATCTGGGCCTTCATTTATCAACAGTGCGTAGAAAAGGTTCTATATTTTATCCTACGAATGACATTTAGAATGTGCCTAAGTACAAGAAAATCCGTATTTATCAAACGTGCGCACGCAGTTCTTACGCACATGAGTAAGCAATCATTGTTGATAAATCCCACATGTGCGTAAGTAACATGCTCATTCACGTTCATGGTCATTTGCATTTGGAAACACCTCCAATGAAACATATATGGTGACAACACCTCCCTTTATAAATCACGTGAATGTATGTGACCTCACCGAAATCATGGCAAAGAAAGCGGTACCGACTGAGAAGCCATTCTGTGCTCTCACTCTCAGCGCGGTCTTTGAAAACGCCACTAGATTCTCTGCGTAAGCATGCTCAGAGGTGTGCTTATATTTACACACATTTCTACGTATAAGTACAAGTTGGTAGATCCCACACTTTGCGTGAAACTGTTCTTACGCACTCATTACGCACACATCTGTGCGTACGCACTGTTGATAAATGAGGCCCCTGGACTTTGTAAAGGGCAGGTACCCTCTGACAATCTTTTTTTAAACCCATTTGGTTAGCAGGAGAACACATTAGTTCTGCTACAGGACCTTATTAAAACTCTCTTGTTAATTATGAGTGTAGACTCATTAGAGCGGTTGCCAGGGGAGATTGCTCTGTGAAGAGAGATCCTTGCAGCCTTTCTTTCTTTACGATAAACTTTTGGCAAAGAGACCACTTTCTTTTGCCCTTTGCTTTGGAAGGTGGGTGGAGGAAGGAAATGTTGACTCATCTGTCAGCCAGATTTTGAAATTAATACATGCTGACACTTTTCTCCTGGCAAAATCGCATCTGTCGTCTGCCGTAAAACGCTAGGATGGTGTCTCGAATGAAAGATCAGTTTCGACGTAACTTTTTTTTTGTGATTGTTGTTATGCCTGGACAATGACATTGTTGTAAATCATTTGATTATTTAATTATGCTTTCACTCTCTCTCAAAAGAACCTTAAACTCTCTGAGAATGAACACTGAATGGATAGTGTTATTCAAAACCTGTGATGCAAAAAGATTATTCTGAAAATTATTATTATTTTTATCATCATCATCATTTTCAACATTTTTGTCTCTCATTGTACGTTATAATTGTAGTATTTATAATTAAAGATCACCCAGAAAAGAAATTTCTGTCATCAAAAAAAAAAAAAAAAAAAAATCAATCAAGTGAAAATGAAGACAGCAGTTGAGGAAAAAGTATATATTGATTGATTCATTGGTTGATTGATTGATTGAATATATATAATAATAATAGTAATAATAATATTTATTTATTTATTTATTGGAAGACAGACTTTTATTTTCTGTGTGACCTTTAATTATAAATATAACAATTTCTAATTAAAATCTGGATTATGAAATGCAATTTTTTAATAAGAGTATCATAGTATTTGAACACTAAACTCGTACTTAAAAATGTCTTGCATTTAACCAAGTTGCATTTATTTTTAAAGAAATATAACCCAAAAACACTTTTCAACTAAGATATTTAATAAAACAAGGTTTGTTAGTTTTAAAATGATAAAAGAGTAGACATAATTTTTTATATCTGAATTTAATTATTCAGATATCACTTATTTGTTTCTAATGCAATGACATTCAAACATTTTAAGTGTGACTTACATGTTCAAAAGTGTCCAATTACTTTTTAGTGCAATTTCATATTATAATTTATTAGTAAATGTTGGTGTTGCCATGAAATAACTTAACAGTGCCATTATCTGAAAGCTATTATTGTAGAACCAGATAATTGGAAATGAATGCACAATCTATGGGAAATGTTCAGTTCACATGAGTGCAGAATCTTGTGTTTTCAGTCATTTGCATACTAAGATAGTTTTGATGTGTCAGCAAGCGGCACGGTTTTTCCCTTTGGTCTCCTCCTGTTGGATTGGGCTTATTAATCTTTCGCCTTTGATCTATCATCAGTCATTCCCAAAACTGAGAGCTGTGTTCCAAACTTGGACACATACTCTGTTTGGCGAGATTATTGATGATACAGAGTCTTGCGGAGGAAGCGTGTTCGAATATGTCTGTGATTAATGATAGCCCCTCAAACAGGAAGCAAGTTTCTTTTAAATAATGTTTATGCCATCGATGTCCTGGTCCAGCCTGGATATGACAAATGGGCCAGGCAGCGCTTATTTAAAAGAGGGGCTATCTGTGTCTCTTTATCTGCTAAAATGTTTTGGCATGAGACTCTTAACCTCAGTTAATTTCCCTCCATCATCTCTTAACACGGTTTTAGAGCGATGAGTGTATATAGACCTCGGGTAGATGTGCAGTCAGTGGGCGCTAATGTGTCCGGTACCATGCTGTGACATTGGCTGTGTTCGTAACAGCTAACTGCCTTCCTGCTCTTGCTATTTCTGCAGTATACAGTACAGGTACGTACTGTATTCTGTGCACAGTATTTTTCTGTTCGCATAAAATACCTGCATGACCTGCTGCATTTGCCTTATAAACCAGAGTTTGCTCTGTTGAATATGACATCCCACAATGCAGTGCGCTTGACCTTCCAGTTACAGTGTGATGTACAATACAGAAGTAATATATCTCTTTCTTGACTCATTATTTGATTGGATGGCCAAATTGTAAGAATTAATTATTTTTTTTTACACAAAATTGAATAAAAAAAATGCAAAATAACTTTTATTTCCGAGATGCTAGCAGATGCAATGTGATGATGAGGTCATGTGGTGATAATGTTGTTTACATGCATATAATTTTCAGATTAAAATTTAATTGAGTCTTCTTGTAATCAGCACAATCGAAATATATTTAAACATGCATGCTCTCTTCCTAATTAAGATGTACTTTTTGCAGTTTCTTTTGCTGTAATTCTGACCAGTACTTTAGCTAACTCATTAATTCTCATTCATGTTTTTAACATTAATACAAGAGCAGGATGACCTTTCTTTTAACATTAATGTTTGAATGTCCTCCTCATTCCAAAAATGTGTTTCTTCAATAACTTGACTTTTTAACTACCTGTATCTAAAATCTCCGACAAGTATCTTTGTTTGGACATGCACAAATAAAATTAATCTTCTGTTACTGTGAGTATTCAAAATAATAATACTTTATTATTATTATTATTATTATTATTATATAATTGGTGTATTATTATTTTGAATACCCACAGTAACAGAACATTCATTTTATTAATTTTAATTCATACAAATAAATAAATAATAAAAAAGCTCTTCACTCCAAAAATGTATTTCTTCAATAGCTTGACTTTTCAACTGTCTGTTTCTAAAATCACCCAAATTTATCTTTGTTTGGACATTGTTTGGACATAAAAATGACCGTTCTGTTACTATTGATATTCAAAGTAATAATAATAATAAATTATTCATATAAATACAAAAATATTCAAAGAAATACATAAATAAATCATACAAATAATTCATCATTCAAAATAAGGTGCTTACATGCCACATTCTGATAGATACAGGCAAATGCCAGATGTCTTAAATTTGGGAGAAACAGGAATATTATTGTGTTTACAGTTAGGGACGCAAAGGGGCAGAACATTTCCGGAAACTTTCCAAAAGTTCCCAAAAATTCCCAACATTTTCTGAAAGCTTCCAAAAATCCAGTAAAGTTTCAGAATTTCTGGAATGTTTGCAAACCTATTTACAGTACAAAAATGAGCAAATTCTGATTAATATCAGGATATTCTTGTGCATGTACACAGTCTCTGAAACACTCATCAATAATGTCTATTGTTTCACATACTCTTTTTTAAAACATACATGTATGCAGTATAAAATACATTCTGTACAGCATTCAAAAAATGGTAGTGTTCATTTCCAAACACAGCTATTGAAATTGATAGTTCAAGGTGAGTTTTGAAGGCCTGGATCTTTTAATTGCTAGTTTCCTGCTGTGTGCTTTAATGAAAGGGAGGCAATGTTTTGAGTAGAAGTGGTGACTGAGGTCTTGCGTCCTGTCGAGTGAATGCCAAGAGGTTCGAGCCACTGGACAAACGGGTTAGTTAGAGGAAGGGCATGGAGTGTATTGTACTTTTGGGGACATTATGTTTTTTTTCATACATGTGATGTTTTTTTTATGCTGGACTGGCCACGTAATGATTATTGCTATGGCAGCGTGTTGGAGCAAACGAGCGTGTCGAGAGCTGCGAGTGATAATGTCTGAACCATCCGCACAGTGCGTCAGCCGTCATCAACTTCAAGCGAGTTCACACACACACTAACTCGCACTTAGCTTGCAGTGTTGTCACAGCGACATATGCGGACATGCAGACTTGTTAACGACACACTCTCAAAGAGCTTGATGCTCCTTCACACCCCAAAGGAGAGCTTTACACTTTCATGTGTCATAGGAAACGGGCTTCACTTTAGGACTAATTTTTGCTAATCACCTACTGATCTCCCTACATGTCACTAAATGCCACGTTGATTCATGATGTTTGATGAGTGAGACACGAAGACCTGTCCTTGGAGATAGGCACACAGTTTGCCTCACTCAGAATCAAGTTTTTTTTTTTTCCATCGAGGTGACCTGAGCAGCTTTGCTGATGCAGGCAATAAAGAGAGCTGTCTGGGAAACTCAAACCGAGCAGTTTCCAGACCCACTGGCCTTGAGCCCGCGAATCTGAAGCGCTATCAGTGTTGTGCAGCATAGTGCACCTGTTACTTTAATGCAGTGCCGGGGACCACATGCTGATACAGAGACTCCATTGTTGTTATTGTTTAAGCCAGGCTTTTAGGAAAGGCCAGAGTCAACCAAAGCTCTGCTATAATGGCACAGAAATGCTGAAGAAATCATGTCCAAACCAGGTATGACGGCAACAAGATTTCAGCAGCAAGAAATTTTTCAAAATTGATGATAATAAGAAATGTTTATTGAACAGCAAATTTCTGAAAGATCATGTGACACTGAAGACTGGAGTAATGGCTGCTGAATAAATTACATTTGCAATAAATCACATTTAAATTATAATTACATGTAACGATTCAGTCCACTGAAGGCAAGTGTAGTGAAGAACCCAAGTGCAGTTTATTTACAGGTGAAATCCAAACATCCAAACATAATCCGAGACATGAACAGACTTGACTAGAACAGACTTGACGAGGCATGAACAGACTTGACTAGAACAGACTTGACGAGGCATGAACAGACTTGACTACAACAGACTTGACGAGGCATAAACAGACTAGACTCACCAACAGCGGGTTACAACCAGTGCCATTATCTGAAAGCTATTATTGTAGAACCAGATAATTGGAAATGAATGCACAATCTATGGGAAATGTTCAGTTCACATGAGTGCAGAATCTTGTGTTTTCAGTCATTTGCATACTAAGATAGTTTTGATGTGTCAGCAAGCGGCACGGTTTTTCCCTTTGGTCTCCTCCTGTTGGATTGGGCTTATTAATCTTTCGCCTTTGATCTATCATCAGTCATTCCCAAAACTGAGAGCTGTGTTCCAAACTTGGACACATACTCTGTTTGGCGAGATTATTGATGATACAGAGTCTTGCGGAGGAAGCGTGTTCGAATATGTCTGTGATTAATGATAGCCCCTCAAACAGGAAGCAAGTTTCTTTTAAATAATGTTTATGCCATCGATGTCCTGGTCCAGCCTGGATATGACAAATGGGCCAGGCAGCGCTTATTTAAAAGAGGGGCTATCTGTGTCTCTTTATCTGCTAAAATGTTTTGGCATGAGACTCTTAACCTCAGTTAATTTCCCTCCATCATCTCTTAACACGGTTTTAGAGCGATGAGTGTATATAGACCTCGGGTAGATGTGCAGTCAGTGGGCGCTAATGTGTCCGGTACCATGCTGTGACATTGGCTGTGTTCGTAACAGCTAACTGCCTTCCTGCTCTTGCTATTTCTGCAGTATACAGTACAGGTACGTACTGTATTCTGTGCACAGTATTTTTCTGTTCGCATAAAATACCTGCATGACCTGCTGCATTTGCCTTATAAACCAGAGTTTGCTCTGTTGAATATGACATCCCACAATGCAGTGCGCTTGACCTTCCAGTTACAGTGTGATGTACAATACAGAAGTAATATATCTCTTTCTTGACTCATTATTTGATTGGATGGCCAAATTGTAAGAATTAATTATTTTTTTTTACACAAAATTGAATAAAAAAAATGCAAAATAACTTTTATTTCCGAGATGCTAGCAGATGCAATGTGATGATGAGGTCATGTGGTGATAATGTTGTTTACATGCATATAATTTTCAGATTAAAATTTAATTGAGTCTTCTTGTAATCAGCACAATCGAAATATATTTAAACATGCATGCTCTCTTCCTAATTAAGATGTACTTTTTGCAGTTTCTTTTGCTGTAATTCTGACCAGTACTTTAGCTAACTCATTAATTCTCATTCATGTTTTTAACATTAATACAAGAGCAGGATGACCTTTCTTTTAACATTAATGTTTGAATGTCCTCCTCATTCCAAAAATGTGTTTCTTCAATAACTTGACTTTTTAACTACCTGTATCTAAAATCTCCGACAAGTATCTTTGTTTGGACATGCACAAATAAAATTAATCTTCTGTTACTGTGAGTATTCAAAATAATAATACTTTATTATTATTATTATTATTATTATATAATTGGTGTATTATTATTTTGAATACCCACAGTAACAGAACATTCATTTTATTAATTTTAATTCATACAAATAAATAAATAATAAAAAAGCTCTTCACTCCAAAAATGTATTTCTTCAATAGCTTGACTTTTCAACTGTCTGTTTCTAAAATCACCCAAATTTATCTTTGTTTGGACATTGTTTGGACATAAAAATGACCGTTCTGTTACTATTGATATTCAAAGTAATAATAATAATAAATTATTCATATAAATACAAAAATATTCAAAGAAATACATAAATAAATCATACAAATAATTCATCATTCAAAATAAGGTGCTTACATGCCACATTCTGATAGATACAGGCAAATGCCAGATGTCTTAAATTTGGGAGAAACAGGAATATTATTGTGTTTACAGTTAGGGACGCAAAGGGGCAGAACATTTCCGGAAACTTTCCAAAAGTTCCCAAAAATTCCCAACATTTTCTGAAAGCTTCCAAAAATCCAGTAAAGTTTCAGAATTTCTGGAATGTTTGCAAACCTATTTACAGTACAAAAATGAGCAAATTCTGATTAATATCAGGATATTCTTGTGCATGTACACAGTCTCTGAAACACTCATCAATAATGTCTATTGTTTCACATACTCTTTTTTAAAACATACATGTATGCAGTATAAAATACATTCTGTACAGCATTCAAAAAATGGTAGTGTTCATTTCCAAACACAGCTATTGAAATTGATAGTTCAAGGTGAGTTTTGAAGGCCTGGATCTTTTAATTGCTAGTTTCCTGCTGTGTGCTTTAATGAAAGGGAGGCAATGTTTTGAGTAGAAGTGGTGACTGAGGTCTTGCGTCCTGTCGAGTGAATGCCAAGAGGTTCGAGCCACTGGACAAACGGGTTAGTTAGAGGAAGGGCATGGAGTGTATTGTACTTTTGGGGACATTATGTTTTTTTTCATACATGTGATGTTTTTTTTATGCTGGACTGGCCACGTAATGATTATTGCTATGGCAGCGTGTTGGAGCAAACGAGCGTGTCGAGAGCTGCGAGTGATAATGTCTGAACCATCCGCACAGTGCGTCAGCCGTCATCAACTTCAAGCGAGTTCACACACACACTAACTCGCACTTAGCTTGCAGTGTTGTCACAGCGACATATGCGGACATGCAGACTTGTTAACGACACACTCTCAAAGAGCTTGATGCTCCTTCACACCCCAAAGGAGAGCTTTACACTTTCATGTGTCATAGGAAACGGGCTTCACTTTAGGACTAATTTTTGCTAATCACCTACTGATCTCCCTACATGTCACTAAATGCCACGTTGATTCATGATGTTTGATGAGTGAGACACGAAGACCTGTCCTTGGAGATAGGCACACAGTTTGCCTCACTCAGAATCAAGTTTTTTTTTTTTCCATCGAGGTGACCTGAGCAGCTTTGCTGATGCAGGCAATAAAGAGAGCTGTCTGGGAAACTCAAACCGAGCAGTTTCCAGACCCACTGGCCTTGAGCCCGCGAATCTGAAGCGCTATCAGTGTTGTGCAGCATAGTGCACCTGTTACTTTAATGCAGTGCCGGGGACCACATGCTGATACAGAGACTCCATTGTTGTTATTGTTTAAGCCAGGCTTTTAGGAAAGGCCAGAGTCAACCAAAGCTCTGCTATAATGGCACAGAAATGCTGAAGAAATCATGTCCAAACCAGGTATGACGGCAACAAGATTTCAGCAGCAAGAAATTTTTCAAAATTGATGATAATAAGAAATGTTTATTGAACAGCAAATTTCTGAAAGATCATGTGACACTGAAGACTGGAGTAATGGCTGCTGAATAAATTACATTTGCAATAAATCACATTTAAATTATAATTACATGTAACGATTCAGTCCACTGAAGGCAAGTGTAGTGAAGAACCCAAGTGCAGTTTATTTACAGGTGAAATCCAAACATCCAAACATAATCCGAGACATGAACAGACTTGACTAGAACAGACTTGACGAGGCATGAACAGACTTGACTAGAACAGACTTGACGAGGCATGAACAGACTTGACTACAACAGACTTGACGAGAGCAGAGATATGGATGGACCACTTAACTGTGAGTTCATGAACAGCCTCCTTGGCCGTGGCAGGACAGACAGTGAGTTCATGAACGGCCTCCATGGCCGTAACAGGACA
>NW_015656683.1:203587-203920 GCF_001515625.1 Sinocyclocheilus rhinocerous
GGCGGCCATCTTGGCCGGGGACTCAGGCGTGGCGGCCATCTTGGCCGGGGACTCAGGCGTGGCGGCCATCTTGGCCGGGGACTCAGGCGTGGCGGCCATCTTGGCCGGGGACTCAGGCGTGGCGGCCATCTTGGCCGGGGACTCAGGCGTGGCGGCCATCTTGGCCGGGGACTCAGGCTTAACGTGAGCAGTCTCTGAAATGGCGGCCATGTCGTGACGAGACTCTGGATGATCATCTGCAACATGACGAGACTCTAGAAGGGCGGCCATTTTGCCAAGAGACTCTTGTGTGGCAGCCATCTTGCGATGAAGCTCTTGAATGGCGGCCATGTT
>NW_015656683.1:203981-236215 GCF_001515625.1 Sinocyclocheilus rhinocerous
GTGATCAGGCTTTGAATTTGTAGACATGCCCTGAGTAAACTTTGACTTAACTGGCATGGTGTGAGCAGGTCCTGGAGTAGCAGACATGGCATTAGCAGGCTCTGGCTTGGCAGACAAGACGTTAGCAGGCTTTGGTGTAGCAGACGTGACGTGAGCAGACTCTGGTTCTGGTTTAGTGCCGTGTTCCTTCTCCACGACACCAACAGTGAAAGCAGATCCACTCAACTGCAGAGCAAAGTCTATGTATTTTTCAAGTGACCAACAAATCTTTCCCCCTGGCAAACTTGAACGAAGGGGTTCATCGACACCCACTCGAAAAATGTCCTTAAGGGCCACATCATTAAAATCCACCAAATGGCACAGTCCACAAAAGTCTTGAACATAATCCTCAATGGCCCGGTTGCCTTGACGCAGACAGAGGAGGCGTGAAACTGCTGGGTTCATCCTTTATTGTCGTGTATTCTGTAACGATTCAGTCCACTGAAGGCAAGTGTAGTATGAAAACATGAACAAGAAACACAACCCAAAACACCACATTACATTACAAAATATACTCAAATGGAAAACAGATCTTTGAAATTGTACAAATATTTCATAATGTTGCCGTTTTTACTGTATTTTTGATCAAATAAATGCAGCCTTGGTGAGCATACACTCTAAAAAATGCTGGGTTGTTTCAACCCAACTTTGGGTCAAATATGGACTAACCCAACCATTGGGTTAAATTTTTACATTACATTTTTAACCCAAAAGTTGGGTTAGTCCATATTTGACCCAAAGTTGGGTTGAAACAACCCAGCATCTTTTAGAGTGTAAGAGTCTTATAAAGAATATAATACTATTTTGGGATCCTGGTTTAATGTTGTAAGTATAAAAGTATAAATTAATGTATAAGTAATAGTTGTTGTAATAATAATGATAATGATTTATATTTTATAAAGAATAGTTTTAACCAATAAACATGGTAATATATAGTATTAGAATTTTATTAGAATTTTTTTAAATAAATCAATATATTTGAAAATAGTATTTTGGTAACATGTTTTAATGTTGGAAATATTTGAATTAATATGAGTGATTTTAATTTTAATTAAAAAAGTATTAAAACATTCAACTATAAATATAATAAATTATAACAATACTAAAATGATTATTTCCATATTTCAGTTTCTGTTCTATAAATTATAATACAAATATACTTTTTTAAACATCAACATATACAGTATTTAGTGTGTGTGTGTGTGTGTGTGTGTGTGTATATATTTATGTATATAGACAAACCTGAAAAGTGAATCAAAACAAATATATTGATTCACTTTGCACTATATGGCTCGAACATTTTAGTACTCTAAAGGATTTGTCAGGCTGATTCAAACATGCGAGTATGTGACTCTTAAGAGCTTCAGTGAAAGAAATGGATCATGTGTGTCATCCTCTGTCCTTTAATCTTTCCCCTGCTTTCTCTCTCTCCAGCTGCTGTCGGAGAGCCAGATCAACATGGTGAAAGTGGTGAACTCTGTGAGCGACGCGCTTAGCTCCATGCAGAAGGAAACCGGAAACATCAAGAGCCGTCTCAAGGCAGATCTGCAGAGGGCTCCGGTGCACAGCGTCCGGCCCAAGGGCTGCACCAGTGGAGAAGGTAAAAAAAAAAGAAACCTCCTCATTAGCCACATATTCTCAAGTCTCCAACCAGCCCTAATGAGCCCTAGAATGGTTTCACACCTATTCCCTCATAAGCTTTCTAGCAGTGTGAAAGAGGCATGCCACTGCTAAGACAGCAGGTGTGAGATGACAGATTTGAGCTTTGAGCTTTCTTGTCTTACGCCGTACCTCGAAAGGGTTTCTCAAAAAATGAAAAAACAGATGCAGTTATGGCTTGGCATGTAATGTAGATTGATGATGCTGGCATGTTGTATCTTCTGGCAGGTTCCAGACCCAGGGATTGCAGTGACATCTATGCCAGCGGGCAAAGAGAGGATGGTATCTACTCCGTGTTCCCCACACATTACCCCGAAGGCTTCCAGGTCTTCTGTGACATGATTACTGATGGGGGCGGATGGACGGTGAGTCGCACACTTCCCAGCGGCATACAGTACGCCGGTAGCTCGGGGCGATATTCGGATGTTGTTTCCGGTCACCTCTAAGCTGTTTTTTTTTTCTCTAAATATTTCTGAATTGACTAAACAGTCATAGGAATAAAAATCACTAGTAATGAGTCACTCCATTAGGCATTGACTTGTTAAGCATACGCTCCCACGCATTAGTAAGCAGGTCACAGATACGCGCATGAACGCATTCGCATGCACAAACACGCTTCAAACTGATGTTTCACAAGTGTACAGTTCATTACAGCAGCTGCATACAGAATAGACAGAGCAAACTATCTTTTCCGAGAGCATTATCTTCACATTTGATGCACGCAGGAGAGTTTTAATTTCATGGTCTTTTGAATAAAAATAAAGATAAGACATAGGGAAGGCAGTATATATCATGAAATGATAGCAGTGTGTCAACCGGTAAAGATTCTGCTGTGCCACTTATGTGGAGCTATATGCATTTAAAAGAGTCTGACGAGCAGAAAACTATAGAGGACTCTAAAATGTGTCACAGACAGGTGCTTCCAGCTTTGTGCATTTTAGTTTTGGTGGTTTTGCACTGACTTATTATTCAGCTGTTATGTTAAATCTTATCATTTGGTTTGAGTTAGAGTTCTCTCGATTTAATTCTTGATGTGACGCTCAGGTCTTGAATTGTTCCATTCTTCGAAGTTCATCTCAGAGTTGTTATCATAGCAACAGCTCTGTGAGCTCAGGTTTATTGAGTGTAAACAGGATTAGATTGTGGCTTATAAGCAGAGGTGATACTGAAAGGGTTAGTTCACCCCAAAATTCTGTCATTAATTACTCACCCTCATGTCGTTTCAAACCCGTAAGACCTTCGTTCATCTTCGGAACACAAATTAAGATATTTTTGATGGAATCTGAGAGCTCTCTGACCCTGCATAGACAGCAATACAACTGAAATGTTCCCAAGTCCAGAAACGTAGCAAGGAGATCTGTAAAATAATCCATGTGACATCAGGGGTTCAACCGTAATTTTACGAAGCTACGAAAATACTTTTTGTGCACAAAAAAAAAAAACTACTTTATTCAACAATTCGTCTCCTCCACATCACCCTGTAGCGCCATTTTGGAGAGTATCAGCTGGACGTAAACAACGTATGCTGTTCTGTGTCAGCTGCGTCACACGAATACGCTGTTTTCATTCAGATCAAATCACAACAACGTAGGAAATCCAGTGTGATGCAGCTGACACAGAACAGCATACGTTGTTTACGTCCAGCTGATACTCTCCAAAATGGCGCTACAGGGTGATGTGGAGGAGACGAATTGTCGAATAAAGTCGTTTTTTTTCCCTTTTGCACGCAAAAAGTATTCTCGTAGCTTCGTATAATCGCGGATGAACCACTGATGTCACATGGATTATTTTACAGATCTCCTTGCTACGTCTCTGGACTTGGGAACATTTCAGCAGTTTTTATCATTTTACATTTTTATATTTTTATTATATTTTTAGTTTTAGTCATTTTGTTATATGCTTTAAATAAAATAGATATAATAATACATAATAAAGTGTTTTTATTAGTTTTATATTTAGCTTTATTTTATTTCAGTTTTAGTACTTCAAATTAAAAAAGAAACATTTATTTTATTTAGTTTTTTTTTCTGTACACTATAATTTATAGCTTGTAGCACGCTGTGTAAAATTACTCATACAGTGCTATGAGGTGTTGATAATTCTGCTAACCACAAAAACGACAGGTATTTAATAACTTGAACAGTGTTTTTCTAGCACCATTATTAAAGAGTCCATTTTGTAAATTTGCAGTTACAGTGGCACATCGTTGATTGCTTCAAAGTGGCACGTTTCCAGGTCTTGCTTTTCAGACAGCAAGTTCAGTCTTCTTAAAAATGGTTTCATCAATTCACAGGGATGACTTTGTGCGCTTGTTGAGCAGTACTTCTTTATAAACAAGTGGCTTCAGATCTTGTATTCTCTAAGCATATGAAACAGAAAAGCACTTTGTTTTAATTTAATTTAGTGCTATTATTTGTAAAACTAACTGATTAGACTATGTGAAACGTATCTGATAATGAATAATTGAAAGAACGCTGTTACCACCGTATTCTCATTTGCTCTGTGTCAAGTCAAGTCAAGTCACCTTTATTTATATAGCGCTTTTATCTGTGTCCTCAGAGAAGATCCTTTGAACAATACTTGGTGAACATCACAAGCTTTATGTAAGTCCGTTTTTGTCTATGCAAGGCTATTGCAATGAAAGGAGATATTTCAAATGTTAGTAATACATTGAGCATCCTGATAAAGACACAGGCTGACATCTGCAGTAAAAGGAAAGAAGATATTTGATGACACATCGTCTTTATGGTCATCAGTTTTTTTTTATGTATTTCGTTAAGGTCAGTGGTAGAGGAAGATTAGACAGGACGGTACGGTACTGAGTTTTATGAACACAGAGACACCTCAGTTCCGATAAAATTGCCGGTTCACGTATTTTCATATTTGCTCTCAGTGGCTTACATACATGGTGTTTAAAAGGGTGACATATTGTATTCCCTGATTACAGTCAAAGCTGCTTTGCGGTGGCGAGAACATTAGCTTAGCACGTCGTCTTTCACTGCTAAGCATGCCGGGAGTGCTGGGAATCTGAAGAGCTAAAAAGGAACTGTTACAGGGATTTAATAGATCCAGCGCCCCTATTCATCATCTCCAGCCTCCAGCGGTTTTTGATGAGGATGTGGGGCTTTTCTGCTGGTATGGGAGTAGATCAGGCCAAGTTCAGGTGGGTCACGGAGACGGGTGATGGGGGAGGGGGCTGTAATTTCACATGCTTGGGCATGCACACAATCCCTGCCATGGACATTCCCAGTTAGCGGTGGAATGAGCTGTCCTCTCTCTGCCTCTCCAAAGGCTTGGTCTCTGGTGTTTTATTAAAGGAATAGTTCAGCCAGAAATGAAATTCTGTCATTATTTACTCACCCTCATGTCATGGTTAGTGTTCCATGGGCAAAACAACTACACAGTTTTCATTTTTGACTACACTATTCCTTTAAATGTGTTCATTTCAATTGCTGCTCTTGTATAGGCAGAAAGACATAGGCAGAAAGGGTCAGGGGGAGAAAGTGCACATTGGGGTGATAAAAAAAAGCTAGAATCCTCTGAAACTACAAATGACAATGGCAAACTGTGGTTAATTGGAGCAGATACTTCATTTATGTAGTTGTATAATGTATAAACATCTGGAAGGCAGCTGTGGCTGTCAGCCACGTCTGGAATAATGTCCCTGTTCTACCTCCGTCAGCACACAGGTGCATTCCGCCCCCAAACAGCGTTCCTGAACACCACTTTCCTAAATACTCTGTTAAATCGACCAACAGCAAAGCACAGTCCTGGCTGTTTGTTTCGGTTTGTATGTTTTCATCAGCTTAATACAACCTACTACATAATCTTCACCCCAAAAGTCTTTCTGTCAGCATACTAGTTGGGAAAAATAGTGTGACATGACTCAGTGTGATGTGAACCACTGTTGTAAGCTTGTGAACAGAATGTCAATGTCTATGCAGAAGTGAGGAAACAGAGAAGTGCAGTGAACTTCACGTCCTCACACATTCCATCAGCTCGCAAAAGTAGCACCTTTCTATTTCATGTTTTTTTTTCTCATTTGAATGAACTGTGATGAACTGTTTTGACACTTGAAAGCACCCGTGCTTTCACGGATTTTCACGTGTTTGTGAATTATACAATGACTGTTTTTAAAGGAATTTCTGTAGGTAATTTTCACACACAGTCTGTTCAGATTCACCTCATGCAACCTGGCTTGTCTTTATACACCCTTGTAAAGGGGTAGTAATGGTACATTTTACTTAATAAGTGTTCAGAATAACTGATTCATTTAGTCAGTGACTTGTTAGACGGATTCAAAATGATCCAGACTGAATTTTTAACCAGTTCATTTAAAAGAACTGGTTCAAAAGAATCATCTGTTTGCAGCGAGTCGCTACTCTGATTCAAACTGATAACACTAAAGTATTGTTCAAAAGTTTGTTGTCAGTTGATATATTAAAATATATCTGTAAATATATCAAAAGCTAATTTCTGATTAGTAATATGCATTGCTAAGAACTTCATTTGGACAACTTTAAAGGCGATTTTCTCAATATTTTGATTTTTTTGCACCCTCAGATTCCAGATTTTCAAATAGTTGTATCTCGGCCAAATATTGTCCTATCATAACAAACCATACATCAATGGAAAGCTTATTTATTCAGCTTTGATCAGCAATGTTTTCAACATTGATCAGCATATTAAAATGATTTCTATGTTGTAATATTATTTTAAAAACATTTTTAAAAAATTGCAGACCCCAAACTATAATAGTGTATGTTCTGATTTTTGAGTCTTTTTAAATTATTCATTTAAACAATGATAATCTTATAAACATATATTCTTCTGCTCCCAGTGAGCTATAATGCAGGGTCAGACTGATAACTCATATGTTCAGGACTGATTTTTGTAGTATTTTTAACAGATTCATTTAAACAAACCGGTTTTAAACCAGTGAGAGTGAGGCAATAGAGTAATTTATTGTCTGTTTATGATCTTTATATGACTTTGCAGCACCCAGTCTTTCATCACAGTCAATTTAAACTGCAAGCTAAAACTGACAACTCAGCTCAAATGTCATTTCTTTTGCCACTGTACTGTAGACACAGTAGCACTGCAGGAAACACTGTCAGAAGTATTTTAGTGCAGCGTTCGTCCACGTACAGATAACCAAGTACCATAAATGGAGTTGAAAGTTATAAAAATCATTCAGTTTCAATATTGGGACCCAAAAATGGACCCAATTTTTGATTCCGATCATACATCAGCCCCACACCTCTGCTGGTTTTCCAATAGCTAGTGATCTCATTCGGCACTGTCAGATGGTGCAGCTGACATTTGGATCTTCAAAGCTCATTTAACACTGAAAGTTGCATACTGTTTCCTCCACAATTACCCCCTAGCACTTTTTCAAGAAATTCTGATTATTTTGCACTTGAATGCATTGATTTGTTTCTTTGTGTAATATTTCCTCTCTGTCAGAAGCTTTCTTGTAGTATTATTGTCAAAAATAACAGTGCACTCCCAGGCATAAAAACACCTCAAATATTGGAAACCAGAGTCCCCTGAGGCATTTTAATAAGTAGTGCTGTCCTCCTCTGTGTTTTTAAAAACTTTTTGCTTTTTGGGACACGTAATGAATTGCTTTTATTTTTAGAAGAGCCATAAAGTGCTCCAGATGTGTTTCTGTTGTTTTTGATGAATATTTTCTGCCTTTTAATCAAGACATTTAAGTTGCTTTTAAAGAGATCATGAACTGAGAAATCAGAATTGATCTTTTGACATATAAGAGGTCGTGGTACTATAAAAACATCATGTAAGTTTCATAACTCAAAACTTTCTTGTTAATCTAAAAACAGCTTATATTGAAGCCAATCTGCCAAAACGATAGGTTGTGGAATGTGCCACTTTATGACGTAATAGTGTGGCTAAACCCCGCTTCCGCAGAAGAAGATCAACGCCTGCTTCAACATCACTGCCTGTTTAGCCCCGCCCACCGATTCGCACATGTAGTGGATGAATAACAATAGAGGCAAACGCAGGTCGACGCAGAAATCAAACGATAAAGATGGCTCTGAAGACAACAAGATGCTGTTCAGCGCCATGTTGTGGAAAAACACAGTCTTTGCATTGCCTTCCTTCTGATCCCAACGTTAGGAAAGAGTGGATGAACTTTATTTTTAATGAAGATCCAGACCGCATCAGTAAGAACTCAGTCCTTTGTTCACTTCAATTTACCACAGATTCGTTTACAAACAAGACACAATTCGACACAGGATTTTCAGAAAGATTGAAACTAAAAGATGACGCTGTGCCCGACTATATTGGATCCGACAGTAATGTCACACAAGCGTGAGTAACTCTTTTTATTATGTGTTCACTATTGCTTTGTCTGCCTACAGATCGTTTGATATGTACTGAGTTTTTATGCGTCCATCTGTGAAGGCTGTAGGCTGTCAAACATACACAGCTGTTAGCCAATCATAGCAGTGGGCATTTACTTCCCAGTCTACAATTCGCCACGCCTATTCAAACAGAGCTTTCTGATGAGGGGAGTCAAAACAGGACAGAAAATAGCCTGTTACTTCTAAATTATGTTTTTTCAACATAATTGTAAATCTTGATAACGTTAAAAGTGGACCTCAGAGAACAGTACAAAATAATAAAAAGGCAGTTCATGACCCCTTTAAAATGAAAATTGTCATCATTTACTCACCAGCATGTTCTTGCAAACAATTTTCTGTTCTGTGGAACACAAAAACAGAAATGTAATATTTTGACCAGTGTATATGAATAATATTGTAGTCCATGCAATTACAATAAATGGCTTCTGGAGCTTTCAAACTTGCAAAAACACCATAAAAGTGGCCTAGAAATCTTGTGCGCTAGTCTCCTGAAGCCATAAAATTCAGAAGACAGAAAAATGAAGTCATTATTTATTAATAATCTTCTCCAGTGAGCTATTAACCACTCTGACTGAGTCACTGAGTCAGATTTGTAAAAGAATCAAAGAAAAATTTATTGAAAAGAATGATTCATTCATGAATCTGACATGGCCACCTTTCTCATGAACTCTCATAAGGGTTATGACTTGACGGTGTGTGCACAATGATATTTTCTGTTGCTAGATTAAATTTAGTGTTCTTTTGAACCCGAGGCAGCATATTGGACATTAGTTGTTTTTTATTTAAGCGTGTAAGAGTACACACTGCCCTTGTTAGAACGCACCACCAGAGTGATTGAAGAAACTATAGCAGACCTTCAAGCGGTCTCTACGTGGTTCATGAATCTTTTCTTTTTTGTTTCCTAAAGACTTCAGTCGACGGAGTCCATCAAGAGAAAGCTTTTTGAAAGATGGCCTGACACGGGCGGCAATCAAAGCATCTGAGAGGAAATTGCACCAGCGATGGCATCTTACTTTGTTGGCTTGGCAGGGGAATGAAACATATCAATCTAATTTCAATTGAAACTCAGAAAAAGTTTAAACCGGAGCCACGCCGCCCACTCCTAAACTCCCACAGCTTAATCGTCCCTGCTTTGCCGTCTCTGGTCCTGCCCCGGATCTCCACTAATTGCTGTATTTTTCTCCCCTTGTAACTCTTGAGAAGCAACTCTGGAGATGTGGAGAGGGGGGAAAAAGGGGGTCGTTTTTTGATGGCAGATCTTAAAAGGTGATGAAAGTTGAAAGTACCATTATTGCCAGAGGGGGAAAAGTCTCAGCATATCTTTCTTTTTCTTTTTCCATCTTGACGGTTTGAATTTTGCATGACCACTAAAGGTCTGGAGGTCTAACGATTCTTGAGGTTGCTCTATTTATATTCAGGCAGTTAGCGCTACCCCTAGGTTGTTTCAAAATGGCCGGGTGCCGCACGCCACAGCGGCAGACGGGTTTCTCTCTGGCATTGATCTTAGCAGAGAGTAATGATTTCTCAAGATTACAGACAGGCTGGAATTGTAAGGCTGGTCTCAAAGGGGAAAGAAAAATGCATTATTCCTCGTGCAGATTGCACTGTCCTTTTTCGAAAATTTCAGGTGTAATCACAACACTCTGGAAAAAGCATTATTTGCTGTAATATAATTTCCTACTTTTTAAAAGCGGCCTGGTGAAATGAAATGCTTTATCTATTATAGATTGCCAGAGGATGGCACATGAAGTAGCTCTGTTGAAATATTTACCTCTTCTGTAAAGCGAATCTTTACGTGCGCGCTGTCAGGCCTCAGATGGTTTTGTTTTTGTTTTCTTCTACTGGGTTGAGGTTATTACATGGGCCACTCTCAAAGAACACGTAAATTTCCGTGCAATTCATTGGCTTTCTTCAAGCTGCCAGTGGGACCAGGGTGCGAACTACGGGGGAGCTAGGGGGAGCTCGGCTCCCCTTAATAAGACATGGGCTCCCCTGAAAACGTGATTTGTGAAATTTTGGGGGGTCTCAAAATATATTGACAATGTGTTATTTTGACGTGCAATTTCAGTTTTGTGTAATGTGATCATCGTGGATTATTATGTGTAAAATTGCAAAAATATCATTCATCCATGTATATATATAATAGACTGTTATTTTAAGCTGTAATAATATTTCACAATATTACAGTTTTTACTTTGTTTTTGATTAAATAAATGTAGCCTTGGAGAGCATAAGAGACTTCTTAATATTAGATATATGTTTTTTTTAGATTGATTCATTTCGGATGTCCTGTGTTTTAGTGGTTGATTTTTCCATGACTGTTAATGCAAATTAAAATGATACGACAATAGGTAGTGACAAATGAATCAGTTGAATCATTCAGTCAACCCATTCGTTCAACAACACAGATTCATTCAGGGATAATACATTTGGCTTCATTTATGAGTGAGCCATTGAAGCATTGACACAGTCGATTTGTTACAAACCTTGATTTATTCAGGTGTTAAACTATCTGTCTGTCTGTAAGTAAATACTGTATATATTAAGGATGTTTAATACGCAAATTGTGAGGCTAAATCAGTAGAGAGTGAGTGTTCATTAAAATTAATGGTACCATCTGCAATCCTTCAGCGATTTTACACCCTCTAATATGTTTCTAATATGGCCAAAAGTATATGAACACCCAAACACCATGCCTATAGGTGCTCGTAATCCACAGACAGTTGTGCTCAATCTGTAATAAGATAAATAAATAACTTCAAAATATGTTTTTCAACCATTATTCCTGTACTTACATATTCTGGCCTTTCATGTGATTCTCACAAAACTTAATCCAACATTAATCCAATTGATGTATTTGCCTTTCTTATTCATAAAAAGAATAAAAAAATCTGCTTTTATACCCCTGCGAATATGTTCAAGCACACAATGATTCTCCTAATATAGCTCACAACTCATATAATGATTAATGTGGTCCAGATAACAGGAGAACGCCTATGTTAACCTTGAGAATTAGAGGGTAAGCCCTTGAAATCTGGCCCCATTCACTGTGCTTTACAGATACCCTGTTTGCTACATGACCTTCACCTGAGATATTTAGTTTCAGAAGACATTTAAGGCTTATCAAACTCCTCTGCTACACTGCTCATACTATTTATGTGCCTTATATGGGGTTGTGTATATAGCACGCATATATTGCAATATCTGTGGTACTGTATTAAGTAAGGGCTGGAAAGCAGAGCGCAGCTGGAATCCAAACAAGAATTTGTCACAGATGCAATTTGTGCAATCCTTCACGGCACGACTGCCTTTTATTGATTCTCTGGTGTTGGAAGTCTGAATGTCCAGTGCCACAGTTCAATTTGAACCACATTAGAGGGTGTAAAATCGCTGATGGGTTGCAGATGGTCCCATTGATTTTAATGGGGACTCAACTCTCCTCTGATTTAACCACACAATCTGCATATTAAACATCATTAATGTGTATTTACAAAATTATGTCTGGAGTTTATCAACCTTTCAGCTATTTACTAGATGTTTACTGCCGAAGTTTGAGACTGAAAATTAGTTTAAAATTACTTGAAATGATGGCACGTCTGGCTCGTAAAGATCAAAACATTTTTACCTCGTATTAATATTCCAGCTTCGATGATCTGTTCAGAAACGGAAAAACACTTAAATCAGGGTTACTGGGATAAATTGTGTCACAGTTTGATCCAAATTAAAATCTTTATTAGAGTTAGTAAAACAGTAAAAACAGTAAAATTGTGAAATATTATTAGAATTTTTGTGGAAGCCGTTAAACATTTTTTAAGGATTCAAGGATTTTTAAGGATTCTTTGATTATAGAAAGTTCAAAAGAACAACATTTATTAATTAAAAAACTTTTTTTTTTAAACAATATAAAAGTGTTTACGGTCACTTTTGATCAATTAAATGCATCCTTGCTGATTTAATGTATAAAGTTATTTTAAAAAACAATCTTACATGCTGACATAAGTGATGCATGTATCATGAAATGAAAGACCTTCCCCTACAACATAATCTGATCACGTGTGGCCACATGTTTGAGAAGCATGTTAGATTGGCTGACCAGTGTTATTAGATCACCCATGACTGATGGTAATACCAGGTGTAAACAAGGCTGAAATTAAACTGTAGTTTTGTTTAGAGCAGTTTAAATTGGAGGGGAAAAGGGACATTTCAATGATGACACTGCAGAGACCTGACAAACTTGAACCATGAAGCAGAGCGGAATAAGCATGTATGAGCCTGAATGAAAGAATCCTTTTTTCAGACTTGTGAGTTTTCCCGTCAGTGGACCTCCTTACTTCAAAGTGTGTTATCTGCACAGGCCCAGCCCGGATTACGGGCTGACTTGATTAGGTGTGAAATGGCTCTTTGGCCTCCGAGAGCCCGGCCCTTTGAAGTGTCAGTGTGTTTTCTGGACAGTATTGTGTGTTTGGATCAATTTACACTCTCACAGTGAAAGACAATGGCACAAGAATGGCTGACTTTACTCTGCCTGGAAGTACAGCTCGGATGCCAGGAACTTTTTATTCTGTGGTTTACACTATATGGAGTGTCATGACCCCCGAGAGGTGTCAAAGTTATTTGTAGCCATCTTAATTTTGTACCTTCGTGACATTTTTGGGACATTTTTAGTTAGGGACTTTGAAACTCTGAGATTGTGGGATGTACTGTAGCATATCTAAATCTTAGGGTAATTTTATAGACTTTATAGCTGCAGATTGATTGATTGATATCTATCACACCTGAGTGAATGTTCAATTTGTAAAATTTAAGTTTTTTAGTTTGAACAGATTTTGTCAGCTCAGCCGGTAGATCATAACACCAGCAACACTGAGATTATGGGTTCAAGTACATGACAAAATGTATACCTTGGATGCAAAGCTGTTTTGGGGGGGAAAAAACATCTGCCAAATATATAAATGTAATGCAACGTATAAATGGCTATTTATTTTTAAAAAAAGAAAAAAAGTCTGAAACTGTTTTTGGATAATATAAGCACCATTGACCTGTTTTTAGATTAAATATGAGTTGGCTTGGATAATTTTCTAAACCTTATAATTTCCACGTCAAAATATCTGTGGCACAGTCTGTTAAAGTTGTGGTTCTGTTATTATTTTTTGGCATATTTTCTCTCCCTATTTAAATTTTTTATAGTATTTTTTGCCCAAAATTTTCAGCAGCCTAACTAATGCCACCCCAAAAAAAATCACAGAATTATTACTGATGTTCAGCTGTTCACCATGTCATTTTCAGCATTTGCTGAAACGTCTCGGTTACGTATGGTAACCCTCGTTCCCTGAAGGAGGGAACGGAGACGTCACGTCGGATGACCGACGAAATTGGGATCTCGCTTAGAGAGACCAATCTACTTCGAGTGTAAACTAAACGAGCCAATGCACATTGGCATGCGATTATTGCATCCAGCTGCCACTGATCACAGCGTGAGTATAGTGAAATGATTTAAAAGTCACCCTGTATGTTCACTCAGTGGTGAAATTGTGACGAAAGAAAACTAAGTAGTATGATTTCCAACCTTTAAAATTTTGAATTAAATGTTTTATCCATTTTATTAACTTGATATGATGTGGACACTAAAATGTACTGCAGAATAGGAAGTTGACCAAAAAAAAAAAAGAACAAAAAAAGGAATATGCTCTCTCTCTCTCTCTCTCTCTCTCTCTCGAAGGACATTTTCCATTGCATGTCTCAAAAGAACATTCAGAAATCCGACTCAAACAGCCGTGTCATGCTTTGCAGTACATTTTCACTGGCCGTGTTTCAGTTTAATCATTTGTGTCTAAAGAGACTGCAGCGTAGGTCAAAACCTGACTTTAGCAGAAGGTATCTGAAAGCTTTTCTTCATTATGTACTGCAGGTGCTTTGCCAGAACACGATGTGTCAAAGTGAACATTCTCAATCATGCGGCAACAGCCCTGATCTCATGAGCAACAGTGACACAGTTGGCACACAGCACGAGCTAGCAGATTGATAATAACCTTAGCAGCCAATCAGAAGTGAGCGTCGGGTGTTTAAGTACAGCTTGGCTTTGATCTCATTAGAGGTGTTTGTTAGCGAGTTTATCAGCGTTGACAGGATTACATGGCTGTGATTTGTGGAGGTAAGAAGCGTGGTCCTTCACAGGTGGTGTAGATCATTTAAGAGCCTGCATTCCATGTGCTTAAACTTCATGACACGAAGGGTAATCCAAACAGCTTAACTGTTTGACCTTAAGGTGCTGAGCGAGGATCATGGTCACCTGTGACACAGATTGGACACATATCAAGAAGTCTGTGCTGTATGTCATTTAAAGAGTAGCCTACTGATAACACCCACATATTTTTATGGTTATGTGTGTTCCCAAACACCAGACTACTTATTGAATCTTGATTCACCATCAGTAACCAAGTTAACATAAGTCATAAATCATAATTAAAGGGATAGATCACCCAAAAAATGAAAATTCTGTCATCATTTACTCAATGTCAAGTTGTTGTATGGAAAAAAAATATTATGGAAGTCAATGGCTACCAGTAACTGTTTGGTTACACACATTCTTCAAAATTTCTTCATTAATCATTAGAGTATTAGTAGACTGTCTGCTTAAAGGGGTCATATGATGCGATTTCAAGTTTTCCTTTCTCTTTGGAGTGTTACAAGCTCTTGGTGCATAAAGAAGATCTGTAAAGTTGCAAAGACTAAAGTCTCAAATCCAAAGAGATATTCTTTATAAAAGTTAAGAGTCAACCACGCCCTCCTAAAACGGCTCATTCTAACACGCCCCCACATATCTACGTCAAAATGTGGAAATATTAGCATAATGCCGCCCAAACGTGCACGCAAAGAAAGAAGGCGTGGTTTCAGAAACAGCAGTAGTGTTGATGCAGCCATGTCAGGGAGACGCTGTGTTTATTCTGTTCAATTAAATCCCGCTGACGAATCCAGTTTGCCTGTAGTAGCCTACATTGTTCACATCACATCACATTTGAATTGAGCGCGAAAGCAATCTATCCCACAATGCAATGCATTTACAGTATGATACTGTATTACAAATTTAGCGGGCTGAAAACAGAAAACTGCTTTATATTTACAGACATTCTGTAAAATATACAGCATGTTACTGTTTTATAAAAATACAGTATAATACTGTTAGAAAATACCTGTAAATTTACAGTCAAGTTTTACAGTGTATGAGAGCCAGACTGTATATCTGCCTTGATAAAGAATGAATCGGTTGTTCAATATAGACACTGTATGATCTGTCTGAAAATAACAGTGCGGCTGGTTTAATTTGTGATGTTTTCTCTGTAATTTGGAGAGCTGGTGTTGGTGAGAAGCAGAGAAGGAAAGGGTCACCACTCAGTGTGACCTGCTCTCGTTCTGACGTCAGCTCAAATGACTTTGTGTCAGGCAGTTTCAAGCCTTTTATAGCGAAGTGTCTCAAAGACGCTGTGCATTCCGGTTGGCTTTCGGTTAATGAAAAGTCGTTTTTACAGTAAATTCTAGCTATGCAATAGACTTCATGGGCCATTTTAACTCGGCATGACTCCAAGAAGAGACAGAATCTACACCATAAACCGAATAAAAAAAAAAAAACAGGGATTTTTATCATTCATCCTGTTACGCTTATTTTTTATGAATTCTATCACTTTATTGTAGTTGCACAAGTTATCTAGTTTCACTTGTGCACTTTCACATGGTGCAGTGATTGTTGAAATAAACATAATGGCTCCAAAAAAGCATTTGGACACTAAAGTCACATTGCAAATAAATAATGATGTTTCATTTTTCTCAGGATGAGATTTTTGTTTATTTATTGATTTATTTTTGTACAGTATACACACACACACATCCAGAGATCCTTTTTCCATCTCAGTGAATTCGGATTTTTTTTTTTCTGACATGTTGGTGTTATATCTTTCACTTGGATGTTATAAATACAGTAAATACAGCTGCATAAAATAAAAACTGTGTCCATCTTCATTTCAGGCTGCAAAGCAACAAAATGTGATTATTGTAAAGGGGGGTGATTCTTTTCTATACCCACTGTAAGTGTCCAAATACTTTTTGGACTACTCTAAGATTAAACAAATTTAAGGAAAAAAACAATAAATTGTGAATCAAAATCCTTGCGCAGACATGACTGGTAGTATTATCACTAATATGACCATATAAATTGGTTTAATTATTCAGCCGCTCTAATTAGCTCTGTCATGGAATGTACCGTCACCATCAATTTTTAGTTTTGGATCAAAATAGGAGACAGCATCGCTGTAGTAGAAAGAGGGCACCTCTGTGGCGCTCCAAGTGCACTCAGTCACCGCCTCTGACCCTCCGCCAGTACAACCAGAGGTGTAGATGCCACAAGTTTATACCTCAGTTGATTGACAGCCCTCGGGGAGACCATTGTCAAATCCTCCACCTCTTTGCCCTGTGTATGGTCAGACTCTGTTTTCTGTCAGAGTGACAGGAGGAGGCCGTGTTTTTTGGCACTGAATGTCTTCTCTTGTTCCAGCCAAGCAGATTGTTACCAACGTTCTGTTGTGCAACTGCTGGCTGCAGGAGGGGTCTCAATGGGGAATATGAGCGAACAACATGATTTGATTTCAGTTATTTTTGCAGCAGGGTTGTTTTCTCTGCTCTCAGCAATATGAAACCAAACCTGCCAGTACCTAGCGACTCTCCGGTGAAAAACAGCCCACACTGCTGCAGCATTTATAGCCCACAATTGTTCCACTACAAGCTCGGAGAGGCTATTTACCTAAAGGAGTGGCATTATTCTTATATTTTGCAACATGTGTGGTAAAAAAATGTGAATAAAGCGTATCATTGAAGTTTAGGATATTTTTAACTACAGGTTTTATCTGTTGTTCAAATAAAAGGTCATTGATTTCTTTCAGAAGTCTGGTTTTGCTGTCACTCGGTGGATATGAAAGATCCAGTTTTGCATGCAAAGTATTTTTATGCAAATCCTTTAGGCGGCTAAATGAATTGCTGCTTGTCATTGTTGTTTTTTTTTGTTTTTTTTTATCAAATTTGGTGCCAGGGCGTTAGGTCTAAACTGTTTTATTTGCATTGATGTCTGCTTTCTGCAGATACTGATTAAACCACTACACTTTTTACAGGCCAGATCAATTGTGTTCAGAATTCTATAAAACAAATGCTATCCAGAATGCAAAAAAAAAAAATTGCTTAAAAAAATCAATTTAAAAAGTATGTGTTATTATTATTATTATTAAAAATATAATTTCAATTTTTACAATTGGTAAAATAAGAGTCAGCTATATAATGTTAGGTTTTTATTGGGACAAGTTATCATTTTATGTGTTGTAATTGTATTCATTATAAAATTTGTTGTCCACAACAATTTTTTTGTCAAAATGTCAAACAATTATGTTAAAATATCCGACCAACATAGCAAAACAATGAAAAACGAGGTAGGTTACAAAGCATATATCCTGAGAAATTACAGAGGTCATTACCTGCACTCTAAAACATAAATCAGATATTATAGAACCATTGTTAGACCAATAAACTCTCACTTCTTTTCCTCTTCTTTAGAATTAAACCTAGCCATCGGCTGCAAAACAGTGAAATAAATTCGTAATCTAATTCGCTCAAGGGAGCCAAAACACTCCATCATTTCTGAATATTCAACACAATTTTCATTTTCCTTTTAATCTTTCACACACTCCCTCTCTTACGTTGACTGCAAATTTAATACTTCAGCTAATATGAGAGAGGTTCAGCCTTTGAGAACAATTATTAATTTTTACCAGCTCGCTAGAGGTGTTTCAAAACTCCCCCGGGCCTCGCTGTGTGCCGTCTGCCGTAGTGCCGTAAATCAAAGCATAGATAATTAAGAGATAACAAGATGATTCTTAAGGCTGCTTTCCTTCTGAGCAAGTGACTCAAATGAACTGTCTTAGGGAGGGAAGATTGTCCGCTCGTTCTCTGTCTGAATTGCACACATGGAGTCTATGGCAATTGTGAAACTGAAGAACATCTCAGTGGAACAAGGTCATCCATCTGCATCAGACAAAGTGCGCGACCGCTCGCGGCCCGATGCAGCGACCTGGAGCTGAGCCTCATCTGCGTCAAAGGACTCACGTCTGCTGTCGTGTGCTCTGCTGGCATTGGAGATTCATTGTAACAGGAGAAATTGCTTTTGGGACACAACAGCTGGAGTGCGGCTCTGGAATTAGGCTAACTGGAATAGATGCACAGAGGAATACAACAGCAAGAGCAGAACACAGTGGTTCCCTTCCGTTAATGACATCATGATGAAAATAATATTGATTTACATCCTTACTAGCATAGATATTTATACGTAGATGCCTCAATAGCGACTGTTTCTATGGGCCGCTATACGTAAGCCGTCCGCCATATTCGAAGGGTCAACTTAACGTCATTCACCATTACAGCCGATGGTCTGCGAACCCTTGAGTGCGGTGGCCGAGAGAGCTCAACATGTTGTTGTGTAGACCTACTAACACCATACAACAAGAGGAGCGCATTAGCTAACTCAACATTAAAAGTTACCAATGTTTCAAAACTTGTAATATTGAGTTAATACATTTAAAAACACAAACCAACACATTCTCACCTGTGAAAGGTTATCCCGTTTCTTCGGGAATTTAAATCCCGGCGGCTGTGCAGGATTGTGGCATCTTCGAATAATCATTGATTATTATGGTGAATGACGTCAAGTTGACCGTTAAAGATGGTGGACGCATCTACTTGCTTGGGGCAGTCAAATGGGGAATCTACCTACATATCTATGACCGTCAGTTAATTAATCACAAGTAATCAGAATTTGCTGAGAAATGTGCACAAATTAAAAATTCGAAAACATTTTTATGTCAGACAAGTAAATAAGTGAACAATTATCAAATATGAAATATTATTATTATTAAGAAATATTTATCTAACTATATGCATATAGTTATCTAACTAAGTGTTGATGCCCTCGGGCAGGAGATATAGGGTACCAACTTGTAAGTTAAATAGGTGCAAATTTTCTCTGATTCCATTATCAATTAAATTATTGAACAATAAGTGATGAATTGTGTGTGGGCGAGGGTAAGGTTATGGGTAACGTGTAATATTTGCTGTGTAATGGACGATGTAGGTTGATTTATTTTATTTTTTGATAGTTGATTGTTGTATGTTTGATCTGCTCTCTTGATTGATTGCCTAAGACAAATTTCTCCTGAGGGAGATAATAAAATGGAATACTACTAAATGGAATACTACGACAGCCCCAAAACCATCAGTCACCCCCAGTATCCCCTCTCTGAACCCTAGGAATGCCCCAAAATGTGCCCACCTGAAATATGCATCTGATTTTCTACTATCTAAACGGCGCCGCGCATGAAGTCTGCTCATGCTGCGCCAATGGGAATATTCAAAACCACACTTATGAAATATTTATCGGAACATGAAAATTTCCCTGTATTTTAATTACCTGTTTTATACTCGAGGTACAATAAAGATTAAGTGAGCCCACTGCTGAAAGGTGACTCAGTGTTCATTTACAGAGATTATGGTGAATAATTAAAATCTTTTTGGTTGCTCTGCGGATTGGAAGAGGAAACAATTAAAGGATTTATTCAGAGTCAAGCCCCATTTATTAATTTTGAATGCGGCCCAAAGCGCCTGCACAGAGTGTTGGTATGTTTTATTGAGAGAGCGGCTGTGTTTTCCAAGATCACATACCCGGGAGGTCCCACTCAAAGGTCTTCTCTGAAGAATCTATATGTTGTGTGTCATCACACATAAAGCCCCTTAGCTAAACATAAACTCCTCTAACGAGGAAAGAGCACCTTCAGTACATTCAGGCCTGAAACTCCTACACAAGTACATGAATGCATGCACTTCTAGCGACACAAACTCAATTGTCACGTCGCAGCAATTGATAGCGCAGTACACAAAGTACATGTTGCATTCTTAGACGACGTTCAGAGGTCAGGAGAATGATTAATGAAATATTTATTGATTTATTTTTTAATTAATAACAATTAGAATATTTAAAAATATTAACAAAATTATAAATGGGTTTATTCACAAAATGTAATAGCTTATATATATATATATATTATATATATATATATATGTATATGTGTGTGTGTGTGTGTGCATCTATCTATCTATCTATCTGTGTGTATATGTATATACATCTATATACAGTGGGTACGGAAAGTATTCAGACCCCCTTAAATTTTTCACATATATCATGCATCTCTTAGTTTAGTCCAATGGATGAGAGTTTACCTCTGCTGGTAGATGTTATAACTGTTTTTTTATTTTACCTTTATTTAACCAGGAAGTCTCATTGAGATTTAAAATCTCTTTTTCAAGAGAGACCTGGCCAAGGTAGCAGCCATACAGTAAGACAATTTTAAAATACAAGAAGTACACATTACAACAATATTTAAACATCCTCTCAACAAAAACAATCACAAGCTTTCAATACCACTCTCTTTATGATGCCTTTAAATTCACCAATAGACACACATTTATGTAGTTTTAGATCTTTTTGTAAATTATTCCATGCCCAGGGTGCATAATATGAAAATGCAGTTTTCCCCAGTTATGTACAAAGTCGAGGTACGTAAAAAAAAAAGAGAGTACGTTAAAAACTTCACCATTATGAGGGCAAAATTATTCAGGGGAGAATACAGTTTGCATTAAAGCTGTGTAAGTAATAATCATGCATTTTCCTATTCTAGGGGATTTATACACATATCACCTAAAAATGTGTTTAAATGCACAACAATGAATTTTTTTCCTTTTTTTCAGGTGATTCAACGCAGAGAAGATGGCTCTGTTAACTTTTTCCGTGACTGGGAAGCTTATCGTGAAGGATTTGGCAAGATAACAGGAGAGCATTGGCTTGGTAAGCCTTCCGTGTCACTATCTGTAATGCAATCTGTCTGGAAAAAGCTTTAGTAATATTAATGTCACTAAAAGATGTAGAACATGTAAGCAGTTGTAATATGTTATGTCCATTACTGCATATTAAACAGCAAAATGCATTTTCTATCATATATAGTATATAATAAGTGCTATATACTATGTGATATTCATTATACAAATAGTTAGTTTAGTTCATAATATTTTATCAAACAATTTTTGTTGAAGGAGCAAAACTAACCAGAATAGCTGACCATGTTGTGTCTGAAATGTAAATAACTTTATATAACTTCTTGTTTATAGAACTGTTGTATAAAAGCGCACCCGCAACCGTGAATCACAGTTTCACACTTTTTGGTTTTGACAGTAATGTTTTAAAAACCAGGCTGATGAGTTATTTTGCTTCTGTCATGACACACACACAAACACGCTGATCATGTTTGTCACTCTTTTATGTATGACTGTTTTTCTGACAACTGTAAGGAACATGGGCATGTTCGGTTATTGCCACAGTGAGCTGCCAGCACGGACAAGATGCCAAATTGTGTGTCCAAAGCCGAGCGTAGCAGATGGCTGTGGGTGGACAGGGAGCAGAGCTTTATAAAGACAAGGAAACTCATCATAACGTCCACTGATCAAGCATTGGAAATTTTGGTTCTATCCCATACTGGAATTACAGATTAGTGCTTGTTGATTCAGCTCACTGTTTTTTAAGGGAGTAGTTGATTAAAATTTAAAATGCTGTCATTATTTACTCAACCTTATGTCATGTTAAAGTCAAATCAAAAAAATAAAATAAAAGGCGTTCTCTCAATGCATTGTGACAAGGTCAGAGAAATGTGAAGTGTAAAGGTAACTTTTTAAAAATGATGGCCAATACAGATAAGCTAATTTGATAATACATTTTTAAATGTTATGACTGATAACTAATAAATAGCTGATATTCAAATTGTATTATATACTATATTATATTCTATAGAATAAAATAAAATCAGTCTATAAACTATTAAATAAAATATTAAATAAATAAAAATACTAAATAAAAAAATAAAGACCATTTCAGAAAGCATTGTGACAAGCTCAAAGAAATGTAAAGTATAAATATATTTGTATTCCATTCCAAACTGAAAGGTATAAAATCAAATAAAACAAAACAAAACAAAACACAAAATAGAATAGAAGTAGTCCATGTCTTCGGTTTAGTGTTTCTCATACAAAGCTATGGTATAGCTTCAAACTTGGAGTAGAGTTGTATACTCTACTTTTAAGGTGCTTGACACACCTAGTTGATTTGAACTGTCATTGTAAGGGGAAAAAAAAAAAACCTTTGAGAATCCAGTTTGAAATTATGAGGCGATTAAATAATGACAGAATTTTTTGGATGAACTATTCTTTTAAACCTGATAGATGGAATAAGGAAAACATTGTGGTTTGTTTGTGTATTTTCCGTGACGGCTGGTTGCTCTCCAATATGTTGAATGTAATGCAGATAAACAGCATTTTCTTCTATTCACTGCAAGGTTGCTCCTCTTTCGAGGAAAAAAAACATGGAAATATGATGCTTATGGGTTGTGTCTTGTTTTTTTTTTCGCCTTTGCCTGATAAACATTTTAGGTCTAGACTTGTTGTCTGTAATGTGCGCTCAGGGTCCTGTGTCTCAATCAGCCATGATGAACTATGACAGGCCCGTCACGGAGTGTCATCTTGGAGAGATTGACAGCTTCACAACGAGTGCAGGACAGCACTTGCTAGCAGCGTCTCTCACGCCCGCTGTGGCTGAGAATGACTTTTCCCATGGCCTGCTCCTTTTTCTTCACAGTGAGTAAGACCAGCCTAGAGCAATTCCACAGGATGTTCGACTCACGATATTGCTTGTGCCGCTGGTGGTCAGGGGTTCGGGTCCCTTTGGGCAAGCCCAGGATGGAACAGTCCTCCCTGGAGTGACGAGGTTCAAGGTCCTGCCTCGTGGTGAAGATGTGCATTGGTGCCAATGAGTTGAGCTGCTCCAGCCCACGCTCTTAATCAATAAGAGACATGAGGGAGCTGGAGACAATTAACCTCCAGGACTGGCGAAATGAGTTCCAGAAAACATCAGCAACACAGGCTCATCAGGAATGAGGTGACAAGGAAACCGGGGAGGGCAGAGGACCTGTAGCGAGAGACAATCTAGCCTCTCACCTCCAACAAATAGTATACGGAGCACAGTTCACAATAGCTCTGTTGCAAAACTTGCTTGTGCGCCATTATGAATTGAATTGGGAATGCCTTATAAATTCCAGTTTATAGCTGCTGGATTTAAATTAAATCTGAAGTGAGGTAGCAAACAGGATTCAGAATTGCTGTATCTGAATGTGAGGAGTTAGAATTAAAATGAATTGGAATTCATACAACTAATTTTAATTAGAAAAGTTAAACATTGGAATGTTGGCAAATTGAATTAATAGTGAAAAAATTATTCGAATAGAGTGCTACAGTGATTACGTGTTTTTGCAGTCCAACCCGGAAGTTAGCATCATTCTGGTTCCCTTGACAAAAACCCAACAGGATTTTTTCCATTGGCTTTTGGATTATTGCAGAAAATAAGCTTTGTGACCAGCAACCATTTATGATTCCTACACGTTTTGTTCATCATGGTCTTCTCAAATGAACACAACTTTTATGAATTTTTCATGAATTATAGAATTCAACATGAAAATATCTTGATCTTGTTTTAACCACAGACCTATTTTTAAGACATTTAACCAAAAATCCATTTAAAAAAAAAACATTGACATTGGAACCAGAAGTGTTAAAATACTAACTAATTTCTAGGGTTTGGCCTATGAAAATATGTCTCCCAGACAAATCTGAAGTTTCTCAGAGAAACTCATGAGCTACTTTTGGCGTGCATGCAGGCAAAGATCGTTTTAGTGCCACATTACCAATTAGCTTGAAATGCTTATGCATAAATGTAAGTCAAAAATATTAAGGGAGCAATATGAATATTAATGCACTAGAGTGTATTTTTGTGTCATCAAAGGAGAGGTTTGAATTATCATTCCATAATTTCCTTTTGTAGTGTATTAGCATATCCATTCATGATCAAACTCCCAGAGCACTATAAATAAGTCTTTTATCAGTCATTTTCACAAAATTCTGTTGAATTGCTTATAATAAGTAATTCCCATTCCCTGAATATTTACAGATGAGTGTCGATACAAGACTCAAGTGCTCTTCAAAAGCTCTTGCGCTTACACTTGTGAGGAGCTCCCATGAACTTCTGTTGTCCTTAATAATTATAATGACTACATCCTTACCATAGAGGAGAGTGAGGAGTGTTGTCAGGGGCGTAGCCATCATTTCAGAAGTGAGGGGGACAGAAATGCTTTGAGAATCCAGTTTGAAATTATGAGGCGATTAAATAATGACAGAATTTTTTGGATGAACTATTCTTTTAAACCTGATAGATGGAATAAGGAAAACATTGTGGTTTGTTTGTGTATTTTCCGTGACGGCTGGTTGCTCTCCAATATGTTGAATGTAATGCAGATAAACAGCATTTTCTTCTATTCACTGCAAGGTTGCTCCTCTTTCGAGGAAAAAAAACATGGAAATATGATGCTTATGGGTTGTGTCTTGTTTTTTTTTTCGCCTTTGCCTGATAAACATTTTAGGTCTAGACTTGTTGTCTGTAATGTGCGCTCAGGGTCCTGTGTCTCAATCAGCCATGATGAACTATGACAGGCCCGTCACGGAGTGTCATCTTGGAGAGATTGACAGCTTCACAACGAGTGCAGGACAGCACTTGCTAGCAGCGTCTCTCACGCCCGCTGTGGCTGAGAATGACTTTTCCTGTATTTATTTATTAATTTACTTTGATTTTTTGACCAAAAAAAAAATTCTTATCTCTTACTTTTAATTGGCTAAGAAATCAAATACATTGCTGGATACTAACCAATAATTTGTATTCTATTTTATTATTATTATTATTATTATTATTATTTGCATATTTTTTCCTAATTACAATTTCATGATTGGTTTATATACTACAAACAATTTTTCAATTTTCATCACAGAATAAGATAAGAAAATATACTTTATAATTTCTGTACGGTAATAATGCATCATTCATATACTTTATTTATTTATTACCTGGAGATGACTTGAAAAACACACATAAATCATATATTGTCGCAATTGTGTGTTTATTTTCTTCAACGTTTCTGCTTTTTCAGCTTAGCTACAGCGATAGCTGGATGTCTTTGTCCATATTAGGGTTTTTCCTGGCACGTTATAAGTTATTACTTCTATGAGTGCCGTTTTGGGCTTTCAGTGCGAGAGCGCCCTCCGGCTTCGAGGATGAATGAAGCATACACTGCATGAGAGTCTTTAGCACTCTGTAATGTTTGAAAACCTTGAAAAACTCTACGTGAACACACTTGCCCAAAAAAAAGTGGGGGGGACACGTCCCCCACATATTCTACGCCCATGAGTGTTGTAACCCGGGGTGAGTTGTAACACCATCTATTTAACTAATGAAATGTGGGGGCGGGGTGTCATACGTGACCACCACGCGAGGTGATAGTAGAACTGATAGAAGTCTCTGTGTAAGAATTTACAGGATTTTACGGTAAAGTGTAGTTTTATGTCAGTTTTATCTGAATCAGCAGGTTTCATTTTATATGTAAAATTTTTTTTACATATAAAATGTTTTTTACAGCTTTTTTATCTGGGAAATGCCAAACAAGGAGGCTTTCAACTATTTCCATTGTACTTCTACTGAACTTATCAAGATTGCACAAAATAACCGTGAAAATACCACTATTTAAAAAAAAAAAAACTTTTATTCAGCATGGATGCATTAAATTGGCCAAAAGTGACAGTAAATACATTTTAATCAAACAAAAGATTTTTTTTATTTAAAATAAATTTTGTTTCGTTTTTTATTTTCTATTCATCAAAGAATTGTAAAAAAAAAAATGTATTACAGTTTCCCCAAAAATATTGAGAAGAACAACAACTGTTTTCAGCATTAATAATAATAATAAATGTTTCTTGAGCAGCAAATTAGTTTATTAGAGTGATTTTTGAAGGATCATGTGACACTGAAGACTGGAGTAATGATGCTGAAAATTCAGCTTTATATATTACATTTTAAAATATTTTCAACTCTAAAACAGTTCTTTTAAAGTGCATTAAAATCAGATTTTTTGACAAAATTATAATTTTTTGCTCTATTTTGAGCCTTAATGAGCATATGAGATTTCTTACAAAAACATTTAAAAATTCTTACCGACCCCAAAATCAATTGAGATTTATATGAGAATAATTGAAAAAAGCACACAAATATAATATATTTACAAAAAGTAAAAAAATAAAATGTCAAATTTCAGTAACAATTATATAGTCTATAAACGCTCCAAAAATGTTATAAGTGTGCATGTTAACATGATCACAAATCATATAATAAACCAGACATGAAATTGTGTGGTGAGCTTTTTGTCAGAATCCTATCAGCCTGTTCTTTTGTGAAGTGAACTTGCTTCTTTTGCCCAAAATAATAAACGTAACCCTTTTTCTACATCCTCTTAAGGAAGAAAAGGGTGTATTTAATCACATTTACTCCATCCCTGCTACTTTATAATTTCTGTACGGTAATAATGCATCATTCATATACTTTATTTATTTATTACCTGGAGATGACTTGAAAAACACACATAAATCATATATTGTCGCAATTGTGTGTTTATTTTCTTCAACGTTTCTGCTTTTTCAGCTTAGCTACAGCGATAGCTGGATGTCTTTGTCCATATTAGGGTTTTTCCTGGCACGTTATAAGTTATTACTTCTATGAGTGCCGTTTTGGGCTTTCAGTGCGAGAGCGCCCTCCGGCTTCGAGGATGAATGAAGCATACACTGCATGAGAGTCTTTAGCACTCCGTAATGTTTGAAAACCTTGAAAAACTCTACGTGAACACACTTGCCCAAAAAAAAGTGGGGGGGACACGTCCCCCACATATTCTACGCCCATGAGTGTTGTAACCCGGGGTGAGTTGTAACACCATCTATTTAACTAATGAAATGTGGGGGCGGGGTGTCATACGTGACCACCACGCGAGGTGATAGATAGTAGAACAGAAGTCTCTGTGTAAGAATTTACAGGATTTTACGGTAAAGTGTAGTTTTATGTCAGTTTTATCTGAATCAGCAGGTTTCATTTTATATGTAACTGATTGTATCAAGCTTTTTTATCTGGGAAATGCCAAACAAGGAGGCTTTCAACTATTTCCATTGTACTTCTACTGAACTTATCAAGATTGCACAAAATAACCGTGAAAATACCACTATTTAAAAAAAAAAAAACTTTTATTCAGCATGGATGCATTAAATTGGCCAAAAGTGACAGTAAATACATTTTAATCAAACAAAAGATTTTTTTTATTTAAAATAAATTTTGTTTCGTTTTTTATTTTCTATTCATCAAAGAATTGTAAAAAAAAAAATGTATTACAGTTTCCCCAAAAATATTGAGAAGAACAACAACTGTTTTCAGCATTAATAATAATAATAAATGTTTCTTGAGCAGCAAATTAGTTTATTAGAGTGATTTTTGAAGGATCATGTGACATTGAAGACTGGAGTAATGATGCTGAAAATTCAGCTTTATATATTACATTTTAAAATATTTTCAACTCTAAAACAGTTCTTTTAAAGTGCATTAAAATCAGATTTTTTGACAAAATTATAATTTTTTGCTCTATTTTGAGCCTTAATGAGCATATGAGATTTCTTACAAAAACATTTAAAAATTCTTACCGACCCCAAAATCAATTGAGATTTATATGAGAATAATTGAAAAAAGCACACAAATATAATATATTTACAAAAAGTAAAAAAATAAAATGTCAAATTTCAGTAACAATTATATAGTCTATAAACGCTCCAAAAATGTTATAAGTGTGCATGTTAACATGATCACAAATCATATAATAAACCAGACATGAAATTGTGTGGTGAGCTTTTTGTCAGAATCCTATCAGCCTGTTCTTTTGTGAAGTGAACTTGCTTCTTTTGCCCAAAATAATAAACGTAACCCTTTTTCTACATCCTCTTAAGGAAGAAAAGGGTGTATTTAATCACATTTACTCCATCCCTGCTGTATCCCCGCAGTCATCACATAGTGTTCCCGAAAGTCTGTCCAGCTCCCCGTCAGCAGAAAAAAGAATCGTCGCCTATAATCTCATCCATCCTCACAAACCTCGTCTCATCACAAATGTGTCCTGACAGAAGTCAGAAATTGGCACAACTGTTTACACTACAAACGATTTAGCCTTTAGTTTGCTCTTTGTCATGTTTTTGGCTACAAGACAGGGCAGATGGATGTTTCTGATGAGCTTTTTGGTGATGTAATCTCACTGGAGAGACCCTGAGAGACTATGTGAGACTTCCTCAGCATAATTGATATGAAACATGTCTGGTTTGCCAGTGCTGCACAGCATGTGGTGTTAGCAACGTCAGTCGGCACTCATTAAAGCTGAAATGTGTAAAATCTGCACAATTGGAAAAATAAGAGTTCAATAACAGACTTTTCAAGGAAGTCAGCCTATAAATCTCTTACCTATACTTGAGTCTTTATATTAATGAAGTATTTTGACAATGAAACATTTCTAATACATGATGTACATCTCCAAGATGTCTGTGTGCATACTAAATAGCACTTCATCTGGAAAGCATAGATTTTCAATTATTGTGTACAAACTTTGCATGCATTTTAAATCATAAATCTCCGGAAGACATCCGTCTTTTAGATAAAAACGCATGCATTAGATGGCATCTAGTGATGCATATGTGCTGTCAGTGCTAGTGCATTTTGAATTTTGTTGATCATCTACATGTTTTTATGCCTTGCAAACACAAACATTTGATTTTCTGTGATGCACTGAACGTTATTATGATTTTAACTGATTTTAACTTCTTCATCAAGTTAACGTTTGTATGGACTTGTGATGGAAGCATCAGTTAGAACAGATTTTTTTTTAAATTACAAACCATTATTGAATATTCTAGATCATAGGCCATTGTTTTCTAGCTATAAGTGTATAATTTTCATCCATTCTTGATCATTAAAAATCTAGGTTGCATATGTAAAGAAACTGTTAACTTAAAAACTTTTTTGTGTCTCATTAAAAATATGTCGATGAATTTTATATATATGTATAATTTATTCCCAGTCAAAAATTTGGAATAATTATTAATTATTTTGAAAGAAGTCTCTTATGCTCACCATCTTTTTATTATTCTCATAATGCACATTTTCTCTCATCTTTGTTAAAAAAGTTAATACTTTAATTCAGCAAGGATGCATTCAATTGATCAAAAGTGACAGTAAAGACATTTAGAATGTTACAAAAGATTTCTATTTCAAATCTTTTATTTTATAATATATCAATAAACTTTCTATTCACCAAATAATCCTGAAAAAAAATTATCATGCTATCCACAAAATATTAAGCAGCAACAAATGTTTTCAACTTTGATAATGATACCAATTAATTATTAGTTTATTATTATTAGATATTAATAATTGAGCACAATAATAAATTATAGCAACTGATTAGTATTTGTAAGGGCAGCCGAAAATTCAGCTTTGCCATCTCAGAAGTGACAGTAAAGACATTTAGAATGTTACAGAAGATTTCTATTTCAAATCTTTTATTTTATAATATATCAATAAACTTTCTATTCACCAAATAATCCTGAAAAAAATTATCATGCTATCCACAAAATATTAAGCAGCAACAAATGTTTTCAACTTTGATAATGATACCAATTAATTATTAGTTTATTATTATTAGATATTAATAATTGAGCACAATAATAAATTATAGCAACTGATTAGTATTTGTAAGGGCAGCCGAAAATTCAGCTTTGCCATCTCAGAAATATATTACATTTTAAAATATATTACAATAGAAAAGTTATTTTAAATTGTAATAATATTTCACAATACATTAAAAATTATAATTCTTTTGTTAGGGCCAGTGAAAATCTAAACCACTGACTCAAATGGACCATTAGAAAAATCCTTATTTTTAAGCCACTATATTAGCTTGCCTTCTAGCTGTACTTTGCTCTTATCTACTTCTTTAACACACAGACTTTTGAACTGGTTGAATCACTAGCTGTGAAAACATAAAAAAACATTCCTCAGTCAACTTCATTGTCTTGTGCATTTGCAATTTATTCACAGATATGCACTCTTGCTTCAGCTAGTGATAAATTAAGATGTTATCTCAAGGGCTTTTTGACCCATTACATTCTCTCTTTTTTTTGTGGCGGAGCGTGTAAACAGCATGAACGCATCTCGTATGTGAAGAAAGCGAGGTTGGATGGATGCTGTTGATGTGAAGTGACTTAGTTACCAGCAGAACATCTCAGAAAAGCATGCCGATGGCTTTTAGTTCTTACAGCTTGACATACGAGTGTAACTTCCATTTTCTACACGTGCATAAACTGGCTGTGCTTCAGGCGCTCATGCTGGTCTTGAGAGAAAGAAGTCGTTAAGTGCTTCTACCAGGTTTTTTCTCGTTTCTCTCAGTGTATTGCTGACTGTTGAAATATCGTAATCCCGCTTAAATCTCAGCTTTCTCTCTTCCTGCTTTATTTTCTTATTCGGATGTTGAAGTCCTACTGATTTCATTAAGCTTAGACAGGCATTTTTTCACCACCGATGTCGGCTCCATGCAGGCTTCCCACGTCTGGCCGAGTGAATTTTAAAAAGTGGGTTAAAAAGATGGCCACCTCTCCTGGGTGTTTCTCCCCTGTCTCTGCACTCATTACTCAACACAGAACCTCCATTAATAGACTGTTATGCATTCTAACAGCCCAAGCAGCTTCAAAAATGAGCCACGTTGTGATAGGTGCCTGTGAAGTCTGCTTTTGGCTACCTGGTCTGCTTTATTGTCAGAAAATTCTGTCATCGTTTACTCACCCTCATGTTGTTTACAGTTTATGATTTACTCTATTCTGTGGTACAGGGGAATTTTCTGAATGTTCAGTTTTTGATTTAATTACAGTTTTCTTATTTGATTTAAAAATAGTGAACCGTTAATCTTGTCCATTTATTTTGAGTAAATTTGGACTAAAATGGCATATGCTAATTGAAAAATTTTAAATATTTTTTTTTAATATTAAACTTTATATTAAGCATAAATATATTATTTATGTGTATATTTATAAAAGTTTGGGGACAGTTCATGTCACGATCATGGACTTTTAGTTTGTTGTCTTTCCTCTTGTTTTCCTGTTTTGACCTAGGCTGCGTTCAGCCCCTACAAAACGGTGCAAAACGGTTTTTAAACGGAAATGGTGGTGCGTTGAACACTCTGTTCTGATGACACAAGAGTTGCAACTATGGCAGCTGAGAAGGCCATTCTTTGTGTTCTTCTATATTTTTGATGGTAATTACATTGTGTCTCTTATATCATTATGTCTCTTTAATACCGCGTGGTTTATATACATGTTGCTGCTGATTAGGCTGACATTTTTGACACACCCACCAAACAAGAGAAATGTGTTTAATAGTGCAAAATCCGCTATATGTTACAGTCACTGCCCTTGCCGTCCAGAATAAAAAAGAACATCCCAATCGAGTGAAGGGATTTGTGGAAACTGTGGTTCCTAATTATTGTGATCCAACATTTGCCTCGCATTTCAGGATGAAAAGACAAACATTTCAGGTGTCCCTCCTTTGTTTTTGTTATGGCGCGAAGTCGTGCCTGGCCGGAGGGGGGAGTACTGTCACAATCATGGACTTTTAGTTTGTCTTTCCTCTTGTTTTCCTGTTTTGACCTAGTTCCCTCGTGTCTGATTAGTTCATTCTGTTCACCTGTGTCTAGTTTATTATCTTAATTTGCCTGTGTATTTAAGTTCATGTCTGTTCATTTTGTGTTTGTCGGATCTCGTCTATATTTTCACGTGTGCTAAGCCTTCCTCTTGTGGATTTACCTTCTGTGTGGAATATTAAAGATAATTTTACCTTCATCATCTTCGTGAGTGTTTTGAGTGCACCTGAGTGTGACAGTTCAAGTAATTTTTTTTTAAAGAATTTAATACTTTTATTTATGCATAAAATTCATTAAAATTGACAGTAATGACATTTATAATGTTACAGAAGATTTCAGGGATTAAAGTTCCGTCGCTACGACGGATTTCCGTCAGTTC
>NW_015656684.1:0-999 GCF_001515625.1 Sinocyclocheilus rhinocerous
ATCTCATTCAGTGGCTGATCTTTAAAACTATAGTGTGGGTTTTCAACTGTGTTGAAAAACACAATGGTTAAAGCAGCCAATTAAAGATATTGTTAAAAAATCAAGGTTCAAGATCCCAACTAAAGCAAACACTGATCTCCATCATGGTAGTGTCCGAACACAACAACATCTAAACCTCTGTTAATTTTCAATAAGCACTTCTGTACACATCTGACAGAAATAGCACCAGTCTGGTTAGTAATGTGAAGCTGGTGATGCTGTTTTAGGAGTTGTTTAATCAGATCTTGAGAGATTTAATGCCTTTTATTTCAGTTGATATCATCTAAGGCTGTGGCTGAAGTCAGTTGTAGTTCTTGTGTTTCTCATCTAAGGCTGTGGCTGAAGTCAGTTGTAGGTCTTGTGTTTCTCTTTTCTTCAGTGATTCTGCTTGTTAACAGCAGCTGTTCATCACTAATGCATAATCATCACTTAATTAATCACAGAATTATCTCATTGGCTGCGTCCGAAACCGCCTACTCAATGAGTAGGTATTTAATTTCATTAAGTACTTACATAACGAGCGCTAAAAGAGTAGGTACTCTACAGCCAAATCTCGTTAAGTATGAATGCGATCCAGACTTCATCCCATGTTGACGTTATCATGTGATCTACGACGTTCTAACAAGCGCAACAGACACGAGCGACAGGTTTAATTGATCTCTCTGTAAATATTTTGATGTTTATGAAATTTCCTCATTTTGTGGTCTTGTTGAAGAAACAGCTGTCCTTTTACTGTGATTGTAGTATAACCAATACATTTTGGGTTGATCAACTTAAATTCAATTAATTTAAGTTTTTATATTTTTAACTCTACTAAAATGACCCACAGTTTAATCCTTAAATATATTATTATTTATTACTAACACCCAAAATCGTTATCTCTTGAATATGTTGTTGCTTTATTTTATGTGCAAAATTTTTCATCCATAAGCAAAACCGGCTTAAATCTCCTGTTTTCCT
>NW_015656684.1:2663-2991 GCF_001515625.1 Sinocyclocheilus rhinocerous
GCAAAGAAGCACAAATATAATACAAAAGCAGTCATTTTAACAGCACAATGTCATTTGATTTCTGTATTAGAAGTAACAGAATTATCTATCTATTATTTATATTTATGTTTCAGGTTTTCCCTTTTTTTCCACAAATGCCGCCATCACCTTTCCTTGCAGGTTCTGCTCCACCACAAAAGATCTGCAGCAAATGCACAGGAATCAAGAATCAGTGCTGTAATAACTCTGTTTGAAATTACAATAATTGAAATAAACCTCAACTTAAGATTTAAAAGATGTTTTATTCATTTCTGTAGTATACTCACTCAAAGCCTTTGATGGCAGCATT
>NW_015656684.1:3375-5465 GCF_001515625.1 Sinocyclocheilus rhinocerous
AATAGATTACTTATATTTAGTTACATAGATTACTTTTAGTTACTTTACTTACATTCATCTATTGCAAACAGTGCTGACAACAGTGAATTGTACTACACAATAACACACATATACAGGTGCAATCTACTTTGGAGATGTACGTGTGCTACTGGAGCCCTATGTTAGCTATACATAATAAAACGTGTTTATACAGCAACATCACAACTATACTATACCATTTAGCATCTTTACACTTTCAACAATTTGCTCTAAAGTAGTTCAACAAATGCGAATTTAAAATAAGGAACCGTGTTTTTGGTTTGTAATACGTACATTTGTAAACACCCTCATCCAAATGTTCTGCCATGTTCGATTATGACGCATCCTCTTCTTCTTCTTCTTCTTTATGATGTATCCTCTCGCGTGGCCTCCTGGGATAGAAAAGTAACCATCGGCGAGCACTCAAGAAGCTGGGCAGAAGCAGTAGGACATCCGGGAACTTCTCGACTACTCTTTTATGAATACTGAGGTTTCGGACATACTTATTTGCTCGCCTACTGCTTTTCCCCTACTATAAAGTAGAGAAGTAGGCAGTTTCGGACGCACTTTAAGTAGACGCGTGTCCGAATCTCGCGAGAATTAGTACGTCACCCAGGTAATTCTCGCCTACTCTTTTATAAATACTAAGGATTCGGACATACTTATTCGCTCGCCTACTGCTTTTCGCCTACTATATAGTAGAGAAGTAGGCTGTTTCGGACACACTTTAACTAGACGCACGTCCGAATCTCGCGAGAATTAGTTCGTCACTCAGGTAATTCTTGACTACTCTTTTATGAATACTGAGGTTTCAGACATACTTATTCGCTCGTAAATAAGAGGAAAAAAAACAATATGACATGTAATTTAACAGTAATAAACTGTAATTATTTTACGGCCACAAACTGTAAAAAACTGTTATTTACTGGCAGCACGGTTGCCAGTAAATAAGTGTTTTTCTACAGTTTGTTGCCGTTAAGTCCAGGAAAAAACAACAATATACCGTAAAACGTAAGAGTCAGGTTTACCAAATGAAAAAAGTTAACTGAAATAAGTTTGACTGAAATATTTGTGAACATCCATAGAAAAAAAGTTATGCAAAATCATGAACTGATAAGGAGAGTAAATATTGAACTAAACTGTATTAATGTGTTTTTGCACAAGAGAGATCTGTTAGTTTAATGTAGTTTTGTGGGTCACCATTGTGCTGGAGAGTAGAGCCTGTGCTTCAGTCAATGATGAGCAACAAACACTGATATTCTGCTGCTTTATTTAAAGACAGTAACTGTGGTGTTGCTGATACAGTAATGATCTCTTTGTTACTTCGTCTCACACATGTGTGTTATAGCTAACAGTGAACTGCAACGGTTTGAGTTAAAGTCATGTTTTTAGTTATTTTGCTGTTACACATTAAGTGTTTGCAGTTTTATACTAAGAAATATTCCTTCTCAGTGGACTCAAATGAAATAAGTTCACAGTACTAATATCATATGAATGCTAGTTTTTAAACTCGAACTGTTTGAAGCAATATGGGAGCGGAGTTAATTTCCATGGTAGAATTACGGTAAAACACTGTAAAAAATTTAGAGTTGTAAATTAACGGTTGAAAGCTGTAAATTAACAGTACCTTACTGGCAACCCTGCTGCCAGTAAATTACTGTTATTTAATGGCACAATTTTTTACAGTGTAGTTAGGTACGCAGGAGCTAACCCATTAAGGGCCTTATAGGTAAGTAATAATATTTTGTAACTGATACGGAACTTCATTCACATTACATGATTTGATTTAGTGGTGGAAAGAGTACTGAAAAAATATACTCAAGTAGAAGTACCATTACCTTCCAAAAAATGTAGTGCGAGTAGAGTAAAAGTACTTGTCCAAAAAAACTACTTGAGTAGGAGTAAAAGAGTAGCCTATTTAAAAGTACTCATGAGTATTGAGTAGTGAGTACTGAGCTGTGGATTCTACCCCCTCATAATAAATGCTGTACACCGCAATTTATACATTTTAAAAACGTTGTACATTATGTAATTCACATTATCTTGTTTGTCATAAAGAATGAAGAATATCT
>NW_015656685.1:0-804 GCF_001515625.1 Sinocyclocheilus rhinocerous
TGATCAACAAGAGGAAGGGACAGACAGAAGTGAAAAATGAAAACATGAAGAATATTAATAAAAGACACAAAGCAGACAAACAGCAGGCAGACACACTGGTCAAGAAGAAGAGCAACAGTTATAACAAATACAGACAACTACTGGTAATTAAAATTGTATTTTGTTCATTACCAAAATTCAATAAATGCAGAGTACCATAGGTATTGGTTTGTTATCCAATAATCATTCATAAAATAATTTTACTGCTTTGAAAACAGTCCCCGAGTTGGGGGAGGTAGTGGGGTGGGGTATTTGTTCTTATGGGCTAAGCCCCTTATCTCTTCTGACCCTAGCAACGCCCCTGGTTTGCATCATTGAAATATTTTCCTGTTTATCACTGTACAGCTGCTTTGAAACAATCTGTACTGTATAAAGCGCTATTGTAACAAAGCAAGGCCAGACACAACAGGTAAATGCAAAACAGGATGGTTTATTGACTTGACAAGTAGATGAATGGAACGGGTGAGGTAAAGGCAGGTGAGTGTCAACACAGTGAATGATTCCAGGGTTCTTATCTGAGTTCTGATGGAGAGTATCTTATGCCGGTTTCGTTGGAGATCGTGGAACAGATTCCAAGGAGTCGTTGGAGGATCGCGGGAGGAACAGAAGGTAAGTCTTTCTAGGATAATTCAGTAGAGAGAGTCCAGAACAGTTCATAGGAGTGAACGGTAGACCAGGCAATGAGTGACTGAGATGAGTGTGTATTTGTAGAGTAGACAATGAGTGACTGAGATGTGTGTGTATTTGTAGAGTGGCTTGATTGGT
>NW_015656686.1:0-121 GCF_001515625.1 Sinocyclocheilus rhinocerous
CTCGGAGGATGCGAGGATTTTGGCCTGGAAGACCTGGAGGACCGCAATAGAATGAATCTCCGAAGCCGCCTGTCCAGCTGAGGTGTAGGCGCGTCCAGCGAGAGCTGAAGTGGTCCTACAC
>NW_015656686.1:317-533 GCF_001515625.1 Sinocyclocheilus rhinocerous
TATGGAGCGCGCCACGATCTGGTGAGCTCGTCGTGGACCTCCGGGAAGAATGGAGAGGTACGCTGACGAGGGGCCTGTCGGCGCCCTGGCAGGAACCATTCGTCCAGACGGCTGCGAGAGGGCTCCTCTGGAGGGGACCACTCTAAACCCAGCTCTTCGACCGCCTTGGAAAGGATACGGAGAAGCTCGGTATCCATCCCGTCTTTGGTGGCGCTG
>NW_015656687.1:0-210 GCF_001515625.1 Sinocyclocheilus rhinocerous
TCTCTTATGAATATTTGAAATTGTTCTTTGTGTCAGAGCGCTGGATTTCGTCAGAAATAGAACGCTGCATCAGTTTACTGTCATGGATTTGTCGTGTCACGTCGTGCCGCATCCACAGCAGAGAACATCACTGGGTTCTATTTGCTTTTGTCACATCGCGCCGCTCGCGTCTGCTGTAGACACGTTGTTTTGGTATTTGTGAATCTTAAG
>NW_015656687.1:1079-1181 GCF_001515625.1 Sinocyclocheilus rhinocerous
ACGTGCTGACAGAAGTTCAAATGATTTTCAACGGTCGCTTTGTTGCGTTCTGTTGCAGCGCAGACACGGTGTCAGCATAGTTTGTTAGTACAGTCAGTAACG
>NW_015656688.1:0-104 GCF_001515625.1 Sinocyclocheilus rhinocerous
TTGCCGCACTCACGCAGCCTGTCTCGTAATGCTCGTTTATACTCTGCACCGCAAGTCTCCTCCACGAGCGCATCTGGCAGTATGGATGAGGCTTGACGCACACG
>NW_015656688.1:703-805 GCF_001515625.1 Sinocyclocheilus rhinocerous
GCTGAAGCTTGACTTTGCAAATTTAAAATCGCAAATCAAATCGCAATCGCAATAACGGTAAAAAAAAATCGCAATTTGATATTTTCCCCCAAATCGCACAGC
>NW_015656689.1:0-348 GCF_001515625.1 Sinocyclocheilus rhinocerous
GCTGATTGGTCAGCTGAAGATCAAACCGTGCCGTCATCAGTTCTTTCGCAGTACCACGCAACAGAATAATAGTCCTCCACTGCTGCAGGTGTACGGATTCTTAATGCATTTATTGCAACTACATTTCATCTTTTTCTCATCAAACAAACAGACAACTCGTACAGGAGCAGAGTCTAGACAGGGCTTTCTTCTGTAGACCAGCGGTTCTTAAAGTGATAGGGGGTCCGCGAAATAATTTGCTATAGCCTTAAGTATTTCCAGACTGTAAAGTCGCTTTTTTATCATGATAAATAGGCCTACTGTGATTTATTCCAAAGTGACTTATATGATGCATTTAATGTAAAATAA
>NW_015656689.1:369-1266 GCF_001515625.1 Sinocyclocheilus rhinocerous
TTTATTCCAAACTGACTTATATGATGCATTTAACGTCAAATAATCTAATTGAAGCCTTTTAAAAGACATGTATTCCCTGTGGTTCGTGTTTGTGTTGCATGCGCCAGAAAGATGCTCAAGGAGACCGAGACGCGCTAAAGCAGCGCATTCTGTTGTTCTCTTTATTTTTCAAAGGCATAGCATTTTGTAGTTATTTTGAACATACCTGTTGACTCTATAAACTTGGACTTACAAACACACCCATTTCACTTGTACTGAGCATTGCCGGTTCACACTCTGTACAATCGAACCCTTAATCTAGGTCCAACTGGTTTTTAAAACAACCGCCACATCACTTCCTGTGGAAGCTGCCATTTTGTTGTGATGTCAGAGGGGGGAGAAATTAGGAACAGTTAGTTTTCCATTTAATTTGTTGTTAAACTTTCTTCTGTTAATGGTTGTTGTTTTACTTGTTTGGAAGGTTTAAGTCTGGTTGTGTTGGGTGTTTATATTATTGAATTTGCTTGTTACAAACTTTTTTTGTTTGTTTTCTCCCCAGTTGGTATGCCCTGTAGGAGGGGCATCAGCCTATAAATCGGCTTGCTGGCTGAGAGGGAGTCAGTCTTTGTTTTTGTCTTTGGTACTGATTGTGGATTGAGCAGTGTTGCATACTTGGGCCATTTGGTTTAGCCAAATTAAGCACATTGTTGCTGTTTTGTTTTCTTTTTGTACAGTTTTTATTTATTTTTGTTTTCTCTTGCACTGTAAATATTTTTTTTCAACTTCCAACAAACCACCAATTTTTGATTATTGCACCAACATTTTGTACAGGACGTCATTTCCTTTTCCTCTCCAACTGGTTGGCCTCCTACAGTAACGTTACACAAATAAAAATATAAATTTTACCATACGACTATA
>NW_015656690.1:0-443 GCF_001515625.1 Sinocyclocheilus rhinocerous
GTATTTTGAACTCATTTTATTCTTGTTTGTTCTATTAGACTTTACGTTTCCAACTTGACCTTCTTAAGTGATGCCAACTCAGTTTTTTCAATTTACAAACTATAGTTTTAAGTTCATCAAACATAAACCTTGTTGTTTTTAAAGTAATATTTACCAATTTCTCCTTACAAGCCACATTTTTTATTTAAAAAATGTATTCAATCTGTATTTAAATATTTGTACTTTTTTTTTTCTACAATAGTGTAATGAAACCGTAAACAGGCACCTCAAAACAAAACATTTATTCACTTTACAATGTTACAACAGTGCAACAATGCAAATTACAGAGTATCATTAACACTACTAGTAACACTTTAGTTTAGAGATCAATTCTCACTATTAACTAGTTGCTTATTAGCATGCATATTGACTGTTTATTAGTACTTATAAAGCACATATTAATG
>NW_015656691.1:0-504 GCF_001515625.1 Sinocyclocheilus rhinocerous
TAGTATAAATAGGCGCCGGGAGAACACGTCATCCGCTTCTTCGTCCGAAGCTTGCGTCTGAAGCATGACAGGAAACCTAGAGGACGCAGTGTCTCGTTCCCTACTCAGGGAACCATGGTTACATACGTAACCTGAGACGGTCCCTTTCAAGGGAATGAGACACTGCGTCCTCTAGGGGTCGCTATGGGGAACGGTATACCCACGCCACCATGCTGAGGGGAGTGCATGCCAGGAACCATGGCGAGCATTAAGTACCAACTCTACCAAAGCTTTAAGGGAGTTGCCCCTGGGACGTTAGACGGCTGTCAGTGACATTATCCCCTAAAGCCAAAGGCCTAAGCTACATACCCCAAAAAACTTTCCTGTTAGGGCCAGAACTCCTGGGCCCGGGGTAGAGCTCAAGGCTTGGAATCAGGAAGAGATTCCTTTAAGGCAGCAGTTCCCAAACTGGGGTGCGCACACCCCTAGGGGTGCACAGACCGACCAGCAGGGGTGCGCGAGAGA
>NW_015656692.1:0-1020 GCF_001515625.1 Sinocyclocheilus rhinocerous
TCGAATCGAATCGTGAGTTGAGTGAATCGTTACATCCCTATATGTGTGTGTACTGTGTTTATTTATTATGTATATGTAAATACACACACATACATGTATATATTTCTGAAAAATATGTTATGTTTAAATTATATGAATATAAATACAGACATGTAAATATTTTCAAAATATATACTGTATGTGTGTGCATTTATATATACATAATAAATATACACAGAACACACACATATATTATGCAAACAAAAACTTTTATTTTGTATGTGATTAATCGCGATAATATATCAACAATAATATATATATATATATATATACACACACCTATTTTGGGCCAATAATATTTGTAAACAAACATTTTCTTATTGAAAATAAAGCCTATTTTAGGACTGTTAATAGTTTTAGATTAATAATAAATAATATGTTTTCTTATAAGAACATGAAGCCTATTTTAGGATGAATAATATTAAATAAATAAATTAAAATTTTCTCATATAAAATTAAGCCTATTTTAGGACGGTTAATACTTAAATAAATATAATCATTTCTTATATGACATGAATCCTATTTTAGGACTGTTATGTTTCAATTACTAAATTATATATTTTCTTATAGAACATTAAGCCTATTTTAGGATGAATAATATATTTCAATAAATAAATGAATAAATAAAAATTTATAGAAAAAGAAGCCTATTTTAGGACTGTTAATAATTTTAAATGTATAACTAAATACTATATTTACTTATATGACATAAATCCTATTTTTGGACCAATAATAGTTTCAAATACATAAATAAGTATAATTTTTTATATCGAAAAAGAAGCCTATTTTAAGACGTTTAAATTTCTAAATCAATCATTTTAGGACAATTAATTTGCCTATTTTAGGGGAATTTTTTATTTTTTTTTATTCTCATTATTTCCTCTTCCATAAACTGCTTTGGATTGAATCATCTGCTAAATGCATGAAGGTAAATGTGAAAGAACCCACTTTGAGGTTTGAGCAGGAAGATTTACTGAAGGA
>NW_015656693.1:0-459 GCF_001515625.1 Sinocyclocheilus rhinocerous
GTAAATGCAGTGTAAGAGGTTTTGGTGAGAGCACGGCTGCAGCTCTGCATTATCTAAACGAACTAACGAGAACATTCAGTACAACACTGAACATCATGACATAATCTGTAATAAACCTTGTGAAACACAGCAACACACCAGTACTGGATACAGTGTCAAATAATGACAAATAGTGAAGCTTTTCTCATTCATTTTAGTTAGTTACATTTCACAATGTCATGCCATAACAGTCATATACACCAATCAGGCATAGCATTATGAGCACCTTCCCAATATTGTGTTGGTCCCCCTTTTGCTGCCAAAACAGTCCTGACCCGTCGAGGCATGGACTCCACTAGACCATGAAGGTGTGCTGTGATATCTGGCACCAAGATGTTAGCAGCAGATCCTATAAATCCTGTAAGCTGCGAGGTAGGGCTTCCATGGATCGGACTTGTTTGTTCAGCACATCCCACAGAT
>NW_015656694.1:0-7284 GCF_001515625.1 Sinocyclocheilus rhinocerous
TTCTCTAATATTTTTATTCAGTACTACTAGTAGTAATAATAATAACTACTAAAATATTAAAGAACAGAAAATCTGTTCTTTTTGTAGTCATATTGATATATAATCAACAATTTTGGTCTCTAGTGACATGAATATTAGTACTGTAAATTTAAATTTTTACTGTTAAATAAAATTATTATATTGTTTTTTTTTATTCTCAACTTTTGTATTTGTATTTAAATTACAATAATAATTTCTTATTACATTTTCTTTAATATTTTTTATTTAGTAGTAGTAGTAATAATAAAAATAATAAAAAATATTGTTATTATCAAATAAAAAGTTCTAAAAATACATTATTACTATTTAGGAGTCATATTTTATAGTAGTATTGATATGTTATCAGAACTATCGATCTATCTATACATGGATGTCTAAACTTTTAAATATGTTAATAAGAAAATTTAATAAATAAATTTGAGTTTAGACTTAAAATTGGATTAAAAATGCAGTGCATTTTTATTTTCAAAATGATAAAAAGACTGCATAATTATGCATGCAATGTAGTAAGAGTTATGTAACATACTAGTGTTTATCTTTGCATAATGCATTCTGTTAGTATGCATTAATAGTGTATAGTATATACTGTACATAGCTGCAGTTCTTCATGCCATTTAAACAGAGTTTAACACATGTTCCTGTCATATTTCTAAGTTGACAGTCGTGACTCGTATCAGTCTTTTCATCTGACTTTAATTTACTTGTTAATGATTAGTAGCTTCCATGCACGTGTCTCAGCTGTAACAGTAAGCCACTCCATTAGCATGCCGTGTCTTTGAGGACAGGAGCTGTGTTTTAAAATAGAGTCATTGCACCGGGAAGCCTATCGCTTTATTTTTTAACCTTGGTTTGTGCAAACACTGTGTTTGACCTTGGCTCAGAGTGGGAGTGTGAAGACAGCAGTTTTGTAGGGGATGTGTCAACAGAGGCCCTTCTGTACGAACAAAAGGATGAGCAGGTAATTTAATCCAGACCTCACACAATGATGAATAAAAGGCTGTCCAGGAAGAGTGATTCCTTCACATGCAAATCTCTTCATATTTTAGCATATTTATTTTGAGTTTTTAAGTTGAACTATGTTCACTGTGGCTTAATAACATACTATTTTTGCAGTATGCATATATCTTGTGCTATATTACATGAATCACCTAATGTATATGATTAAATGTGGTGTATACATAAGAGCACAATGCATGAGACTGCATCCCACAATGCCCAACCTGACTTTGAATGAGTCAGATGTGGAACTGCACGATTAATAAAAATAAAACAGAAATTGTGTTATGGCTTAGTTCGATTATCAAATAGCGAACACTGCGATTTAATTAAATAAATACATACGACACGTTTCAGAGTGAAACTCTTCTTTTATTCGTGTATTGGCCCACCTCCTGATCCGTTATTTTCAGTGACCAGAGTGACACTTTTGCTTTTGGGACGCAACATGCATCTTCCCATACTTGTAGTGAGAAGCACTTATAAACCCGCTATTGTCAACAATAAAGTACATTGAAGGGCCACAATGAAATATTGATGGTTTAACGAAGAAAATAAGACCATTTATATTAGTATTGCAATTTTACCATTATGCTGTAAACATATTATTTTTCTTAATTACTTGATTTTTCAAACAATAAACAATAGTTTAAGATATATATATATATATATTACAATATTTACTTTATTATTATTATTATTAATGATAATAAAATATTACAAAAAATAGGCTAATCAGAAATATTTTTGGCTGAAGTGTGCCCTACAAACAAACAAACAAACAAAAAAAATCTAAATTTGAGAAAAAACGCAATTTGATTCCCCCCCCCCCTTAAACCATGCAGCCAAATTTGGAGGAAATATCAGTCAGTTTTTACTCCTCAGGCAATTGCATTGGCAAATTTTTTTATACAAAATTGTGTTAAAAAATGCAAAATTTACTTTTTTCTTGTTTAACTCATTGCCACTTGCTGAGTTGAATATACTTTTTGGTGAGGTTAAGTGTTATTACTTATCTTCACTACATAGGTTTATAATGTGTTAATGTAAACATGATGCATTCGACAGTATGCTAGTACTAGCCTACATGTCAATTATAGCCTTAGAAATTCAGTCAGATCTTCAAACTAGACACGTATCGTGTTAAAGTTTGTCCTGGAGGTGATTGGTAAGGTTGAACGTAGTTTAGTTCTTGTGAAGTGAGAGTAATGCTCCAGATCACAGCAATAAAAGCGCACACAGACAGATTAACGGCCATGCCCTCTCGTTTCTGTCTGCCTCACTGTTTCCGTACTCTGGGGGACTTTCTTTTCATATCCGCGGAGTGAGCTAGGTCCATACGTGCAGCAGAGACGTTGATTTCAACACTGTGCGCGTCACAGTGTTGAAATCAACGTCTCTGCTGCACGTATGGATCTAGCCAGGCTATATTTGGTGCGCTGAAGCATGGCTTCAAAAAACCCTTTCGTTACGTCAATTTCCTCTCTTGAGTTCTGTTCTGCAGTCATCAGTTGCGGCGGATTAAATGTCTGAGCGGTCCGAGAGCCCCTATGAAGCACGGACCCCCACGGTCTGCCTGGGGAGAGATGTGGTTAAAGGGTTTAATGGGATCACATGACAGTGAAGTAAAGGAGGCTGCTTTGTGATTAAACATTAAGATGTTGAGGTACAGATCAATGCAATCGATGTTCGAGCCGCTCCGTGGCCGTTTTCCCTCCCTTGTGATGTCAATGGCTAACCGCTACAAGACGCAGATTAATAAAGGCTCTCTGTTGCTGAAATGGAGAAAAACACATCATGTGCACTAAATAAATCTAAAATGAGTTTTCATATAGCTAACACGTGGAATGCGGTGGAGACGTGCGTCAGGAAGGAGATATTTAGGCCTGTCACGATAACAACTTTTTGTTGTGCGATATATTGCCCAGCAGATGAAACTTTGTTTGTAGAAGCTTTTTTTACATTTGAACTAGCACCTCATTTTTCAACTCACCACTACACCACGTTATGTACGAGAAGCTGCAAAAGACACAGGCGCAAGTGGAATGTACAAAACATGGTGACATTAATTTAAAGGGGTCATATGATGCGATTTCAAGTTTTCCTTTCTCTTTGGAGTGTTATTGAAAGATGAAGCTCGCGATTATGGTAAGGGGCGTTACATTTCCGATGAGTGCTTGCGGTGTTCGGCCAATCACAGTGCACTGGGTCAGCTGGCCAATCAGAGCAGACTGTGCTTGTCGGAAGGAGGGACTTTGTAGAAAACGAAGCGTTTGAGAGAGGCGGGGCATATAGGACCTACAATAATGTACAGTATTTGAAAAATAATGTGTTTTTTGAACATTAAAGCATGTCAACATATTCTGTTACACCAAATACACAAAATAATGATCTTTAAAAAAGCATCATATGACCCCTTTAAGTAAATATAATGGGCGATATATTGCGTCACTAAAAATTATTGAGGTCATGTACATATATTGCACGATAAGTCGATATATTGATTATTGTGACAGTCCTAGAGATATTGCATTAACCCCACTCAGACATTGCTCGAGCGGCGTGTTAACAGGTGGGTGGCAGCATTAAAGAACAACCTGAAGATCATCGGATAGTCCTGGCTGTAATCCGCCTGCGTCCTGCCTGCTGTTTTGCCCCTGCAGCCAGTGCATTAGAGGACAGGCACAGAGAGATGAGTAACCTCTTATTGACTAGCTGTGTGCATGCGAGCACAGCTTTATTACCCACACACACCTCTGCTGGATCAAAGCCAGAGGGCAGAGGTCATAAACCTGGATAAATCTGCTTTCGTTTTTTTGCTTCCCCCTCTCCACCACACACATTCTCCTGACAGACAAATTAGATGTTTCGCCTCGTTGAGGAACGCTCTGGAAATTGCTGAAGTCAGATTGCAGGCTGTTGGACGGGGTTTGCCAAAAGTGTCGAGACTTGTGGCCATCCTCGGATGATTAGCATTCCCAAATGGCCATCTGATAACGTCAGCACTGAGATCCAGACCGCATCACCGGTGGCTTTGTTTGGGCCCCATAAACATTTTTCCTAAATACTTTTTTTGCAAAATTTCTGGATTCCTTTTTTCTGTTTGAATTTTTCTAGACTCTGTTTAAATAGTAAAATTTAATTTTAGTAGTCAAAAAACATGTTTAATTAATTAAATAAATTTTAAAACTTGCACAAACAATTTAATAAAAGTTTAACAAAGTTTAACATTTTTAGGGCCCCATGAAATCTGGTTTATTTTTATCTAGTTTTTATTTTTTCCCAAAATTCCATTTTCCATTACTTTTTTTCTGAATTCCATTTTAATGGTTTAATTAAATTTTGATAATCAAAATGTATGCCTATTTCTAATTTCAAAAAGTTTATTATAAAGTTTATTATGTGTAATCCGTTAAATCCATAAAACCTCAACAATTTAATATTCACATTTTTACAATAATAGGGCCCCATGAAATAAATAAGTGAAATAAATAATTTTTTAATTAATTAATTTATTTATTTATTTCAGGAATTCATGGTTGTCTGTATTCATTTTTTTGGATTTACAATTTAATAAAAAAATAATATAAAAACGTGATATCAAATGAAACCATAAAACATTAACAATTCAATTAATCTTTCAAAATGTTATTAAACAAAAATGTAACTTCCTTTTATTTTTTGGCAAACAAAGTGCAGCATAACAGAGGTTTACTGTTAAAACATGGAAGAAAAATGTGAAAATTTTAAATAATTTTATTATTATTATTACTTTGAGAACTACATTCTACTGTAGTAATAATATATTTTTGTCACAATTTCTTCAAGTTAAACTCTGTGACATTCCGCATTATACAGTAAATTTTGTTTTCATTACTGGATTCCATGATTCCGTCCGTGTTTTTTGCATCGCAGAAATCATAGGGCCCTGCTTCTTACCTTGCTAATGGCGAAAGGTGGCGAGCTTTTCTCCTTCAAAGGCCTCGTCGGAAAACGGAAGCACATCTAACGGGATTAAAGGAGGCGAGACGATTCCACAGCCCGTCATTTCAAAGACTCGGGCGCGAGTAGTAAATTCCACTTCCAGAGGTGTATAGGGGGTTGTAATAGATGTTGGAGATGGACGAGCGCACCGGTGGAGTAGGGGGTGGACGTGGAGCGCTCTGGGATGGGGGCAGGTAGCTCTTTCCCTTTCAGAGCAGCTGTCGTTTGCTCTGCAAATTGATGTTCTTCACTCCCCCCGTATGTTTGGATACGCAGGAATAGCTTTGATCTCTTTGGGATGGCGGGGCGCTTTTTTCTTTTCTGACCACTCACGCAAATTGCTCCTGTAGGGACTGTGGCCCGAGGACTGTTTATTCGGCTGTAACCGCAGAGAAAGGTAAAGACACTTTGTCTCGGATATCAATGTGCAAGGGTCGCAGGGGTCACCCCGGAGTACCTTTCCACCAGCTGCTAGGAATCCTGGGAATGTCAGTTAAAGGGGTGCTCATGTAGACAACAAGCAGCTAATGGTTTCTCTCTTGGTTTTTTGGCCAATCACGTGATTCAAGTACAATTAGGTGTCTGTGGTCATCCACTCGTCCATATGCTACTCCCCGCCAGATTGTGTGAAGACTTCTGTGAAAAGTGATAATGTTGGATATTAGAGATGCACCGGTTGCAATTTTCTTGGTCGATTCCGATTTGTTTGCAAGTGTGACCAGCCGAGACCGATTTTGGCCGATTCCGATTTTCTTTCTAAAAACTGTAATTGACAGCATATACAAACAAAAATCTATCCTTTTTTAATGCAAAAAAAAAAAATGTACATAATAAAAAATTATTAAACACTATAATTCCCCCAATCTGGAAAAAGTTACAAATGTTCTCTAACTTAAACAACTCTAAAAATAAAGTGCTCTTTGACTAGAAAAGAGGTAGAAATAACAATTAACTGAAAAGGAGTTGCTGTATATAACAATACAGATGTCATTTCCCACTATGTTTCTTAAATAGTCATTTTTTCCCTAACCTTATTAAATGTCATCTTTCACATCAGATTCTTACTTTGTTTTTAATTAATTCAGTTAGAATAATAAGAAACTGTAGAGCTGTTACCATTCAAATGAAATCAGTATCAACAAACTCCATCTTTGCATGGCAGGAAACACAGAAGCTGCATCTGAAGTGGCATTAGATGCATTTACACTGACTGTTTGATGAAGCTGAGGTGCAGTAAATGCATTTACACTGCAAAATTTTGAATGCAAAAAGAATTTTATAAGATTAATGTTTTAAATATTTTTTAAACATTCAAATAAAAAATGTTTGGAAAAATGCAATGATAGTTTTAAGTATGAGACCAAACCAGTAGGTGGCGACAAATGACTGTTTGAATGAGTGAGTCATTAGTCCTTTATTCAACAGTTTCGTTCAGACAGCTGATTCATTTAGAAACGAGGCAAGTGACTACTGTCTTTATGAATGGGTTACTGAATCATTGTCTCACTTGATTCGTTAAAAAACGTGGATTCATTCAGTAACGAAACACCACTGTGTTGCTCGGAGACACAAAGCAGGTCTGCTGTGGCTTTGAATGGAACTATTTTCATCAGCGAAATTGAGCAAAAACAGTCAATATTGTGTCTAAAATGTAAGTCACAAATCGCAATGGTGTTGAAACATTTTGGTCGTGCAATGTTGCGTACCTAAATCATATAGGCCTATTATAAATTTCTTATTTTTTACTACCGCAGTATGCATCTATAAGTTTTTGTGAGTGCTGTTGCGCTCATTTGTTTTGTTTTCTGCACGAGTCTCACACTCACTCAAGCTGCGCAAGCCTCATCTGGCACGACATAAATTCATTATCAGTCGCCGTAAGTGTGACGTCAAAACAGACTCGGTCACCGGTCCGAGCCGATCATGCGGAAAACCGGCTAATTCCGGTCCCTGGCCGGTCGATCGGTGAATCTCTATTGGATATTAATGCACCATGAGAGTTCCTTCATCTGTGTGCATTTTTTGTGAAATATTATGAAAAATTTGTTAAAGGAATCTTTTGGTTTCAATTAGGGATATGCCGGTATCAAATGTTCATGTTGCGATTAATTGCTAATGCTTTTATTACGGTATACGGTATTATCACGATATTGAAATTAAGTTAAAAAAAAGTGCTATCATAATACAGTATAACAGGTTTAATAACATTTTTCTTATAACAAAAATAACTGAACATTTAAATGCAATAAAGCAATACAGAAAAAT
>NW_015656694.1:7465-13359 GCF_001515625.1 Sinocyclocheilus rhinocerous
CAATATCGTGCATATTCATTACCGTGATATATCGCATTACCGAATACCGGCACAAGTCGAGTTTCAATACAAGTTCAACTCAATTTTGGCATAATGCTGATTACCCTCCAAAGATTTGGACTCTTCCAAACTTGCTCAATACACACACACACACACACACACACACGCATATATATATATATATACACACACTTAAGTAAAAATTTACATTTTTGACAGCACAAATGTGAAGCTTATTTTATTAAGGCACTTAAACTTGTATTAATAATAGTATTCAGTGTTATTTTAGTATTATTTGTATACTATTACAGTATTAATATTTTGATTATATTTTATTTTGATATTTTCAGTTTTAAGTTTAAGTTTTAGTATTTCTGTTACAAGCATTATTATTATTATTAATATCATTATTATTATTATTATGTAATATTTCAATTTAGCTTTGATTGATTTTTTATAATAGTTTTAGTAATTTTAGCACTTCAACTTCTTTCATTTTAGGTAGTTGCCGAAGAAACATGTCTTAAGTTTAAGTTTTTGTCTAATATTTATATTTTATTTTATTTCACCTTTATTGCAGAAGAGAAGATTTTTCATAGTTTTAGTTAACAGTAACAGGAGTTATGGTATTGCATTGGGTTTCAAAGTTATAAAATTGTGTGTAACTTAGTAAGCTTTAGTAATTCATGTTAACATGCATATTGTTTGTATTTTGTGGCTTTATTATAGACATATGTAGTATTAAAACATTTATGGATTGGCCTCATTTACTTCCATTAAGTGCCTCATTGTAACCCTTTTTTTTGTTTGGAAAGAATAGGAGGGACAAGTGGAATTTACTTTTGTGTTAATCAGCATTATGCCACAAAATACTCTAGATTGAACTTAACTTGCATTGAACACTTTTATTTATTCCAGTCGGCTAGTTTGTGAGAAGGTGTGAGGCGTCGATTTCCGCCTCTTATTTTTAGTTGACTGTAGTGACAGCTAGTACAGATAAGGAGGATTAGATGCTGTGTTCGATGTCTTGTAATACACACTCTCAAATACACTACTGTATTGGCGCTTGGCCACCTGAGAAAAAGCTTAGACATACTAGTGTCTCTCTCTCAAACTTCTTTTATCCTTCCTTCAGACACCGACGGGCCTCACAAAAAGAAACATATTTGTATTGACAGCTCTGAATGTTTCTAATCTCGTGCTCGTCTGCCAGAGGGACGCCGAGTGAGCATCCTCCTTTTGATAAAGTCTCTCCGTCAAGGGAGCTTTCTAACCTCTCAGTGCAATCTGAATGGCTTTTTTCAGAATGACGACAAGGTTATGCGTCGCTCGGGCTCATGCAGGAAAACCGGATATGTTGTCAAAATGAATCTTTCCTGCGGTCTCATCTGCAATGTCAGCCGCTGTCTAATCTTCCCATCAGCCGCGCCGGGCTCTGACGCAGGTCCTCCGCAGCTCTGCCCTGCCACAAGGCAACTCCCCAACAGGCTTGTTTCCATCTAATCTGGCCACCAGAGAGAAGCGCTCTGTCATCATTCACACCCTCCATATGGTGCAGCTTCCCGTGTGAGGACGGCAAGGCGCAATTCATCATTATAAGGACAAAAAGAGGGCAAGGGGGGTTGGTGAGGACCCTAGCGCAAGAAATACGCAATATTGTTGGCCGTACAACACAATTTGATGAGATTATTCATGGGGACTCTGTTTGCTGAGTTGTTGTAAAATAGACATGCAGTGTGAAAATCAGAATATAATATATTATAACCATATAACAGATAATATACTATAAATAATAAAATTATAAATAATGAAATGTATATTAATTTATTAATATATTAAATATATATAAAATAATATATTTATATTATGAATAATGAAAATATAGGTTTTATATATATATATATATATATATATATATATATATATATATTTTAATATTTATTATTTACTATACTAATTACTTAGTATTACTTTCTTGTCAAATTAAATATTATGTTTTTATTTTGTCTTGTCAAATAAAATGTTAACCTCTATAACTGGGTTTAAAAGCTAATAATTGTAATAATTAATAATTAATTGTGGTGTTGTGTGGAGTAAAAATCTATTTTTGACACCATGGCTTCTTATATGGTTCAGTTGATCATTTGCTTAGTAGTGCGCCGCAGCTTTTGAGTCTGATTTGAATTACAGGCAAATTGATCTGCGACAACTTGAAATTGTGCTTTTGGCCGAACTGTGAGTGCACCTATTGCGCCTCACAACCCTTCCCTACCAAGGCCTGTTTTCTGCAGTAATGAGCCGTTCCTCTGGTTCCTCCTCAGGTTGTGATGGCGGCAGTGGTGTTGTCTAGTTACTGTGGAGTGGACACAACCAAGCAAGGTCACTAGGGTTAATGGATTCTCTGTTCTCAGTGACAGGGACACCATGGGCTCTGATAGATGCCTCATTAGCCCCGCGTCTCTATCCAGCCTCTCCGCTAGCCTTCTGTGAGCGAACAAAGCCGACGGTGAAGTAAAAGAGTGTGATTGTTGAGACGAGAAAATTGTTGTGCAACCGACTGGTGACTCGTTTACAGCAACAGACTGTGTATTTATGCTTTCGCTTAATAATTTACTGATTGGCATCGGCTGAAATGGCATGTTTGTTCTTGCTTCTTGTTAGTGAAGGTTATCATTTCCCCATGCACCCTTGCCAAGACTTTGTTATATCTATAATTGATATGCAGCCCAAGTCATGGGTTCTTCGTAGAGTTTCCTCCAGCCACATTTTCTTTGAAAGCAGGAGTTTAAACCCCTCCTAACTAAAAGGAGCCAAAATGGCCATTAAAAACAGTTTTTAACTTTCTCACCCGGATGAACAAGCAAGATGCAAGTTGTGATTCTCTTCAGCACCACCACCCAGGAAAGGGACCTGTCTTAACTTGCTTTTTCAAGTGCTTTCTTAAATATCCCTAGCTAGATTTGTCACACTAATGCTTTTAACACTCTGTATTTTCTTGGTGAGAACAAAGGTGACTGGCATTCAGGCCCTATGTTGCCCTTAGTCCTGGCTGGCAGGATGACAAGGTGAGAGCAGGCGCAGCGACTCCCGCAGGCTGTTGGACCAGAACGGCTAAGCCAGCATCACCTCTCTGTCTGCTCGTCACAGACAAAACGAACAGGGTGTCAGGTTTGGCTGACCCTTATAACCCCCGGTCTTCAGCACAAGCTGACTACTGTACGCTCCGTCCAGCAGTGTCATACCTTAAAATTTGACAGTCTGCTGGCTCGCGAGTGTACTGGAGCCGGTCACAGATCTGGGCCGAATGAAATTTGCTGCATACAAGCTAAAATCTGCTTGAACCTGCTAGTCTTGAACCAGGAACCAGTACAGTCAGATGTCAGGATCGGGAGGTGAAAAACTTATTTTTTTCCCCCCTCTCCCTTATGATTGCTCTCATTGCCAGTGTTTTTTAAAGGGGTCATATGATGCGATTTCATTTTTTCCTTTCTCTTTAGAGTGTTACAAGCTCTTGGTGCATAAAGAAGATCTGTAAAGTTGCAAAGACTAAAGTCTCAAATCCAAAGAGATATTCTTTATAAAAGTTAAGAGTTAGCCACACCTACCTAAAACGGCTCGTTCGAGAAACAATAATTTACAGTATGTGGAAAATAATGTGTTTTTTTAACTTTAAACCGCATAAACACATTTCATTACACCAAATACACAAAATAATGTTCTTTTTAGCAGCATCATATGACCCCTTTAAAGAGAGACAAAAAGGTTTAGGCAATGTTTTATTATATTCATTCATTTTACACAATCTGAAATATAATTTAATTTTAGGAATTATTAACATTTTGTTTGACATTTTATATATATATATATATATTTATTTTGTTTAGTAGTGTGTTTGCATACATACACGCACACACACACACATATATATATATATATATATATATATATATATCAATAAATCGCATGCGATATTTAACGCGCATCTTGTCAGTAAAGCCATTCTTATATATATATATATATATATATACATATATCACTAGTGCTCCACAGCTTGGTGTTCTTCATCTCTCTTCTGATAGCTCAGGAGACAGGGGGCAGGGTTTTGCTTGATGTCGACCTGCGAATGCAGACACGATGGTTGGATTGCGTTTACATTACACTGAGATCTGATCACAATGCATCCTCGACTATCTCCGGACAAGGACACGCTGATCGGATAACATTCCAATCAGAAGCGCGTTTACACTTGTCTTTTCAATATGTATGTGAACAACATCCGGATACAGGTCGCATGTTAATACCAAGTGTAAACGCAGCCTTATTTTTCTTCTAGTAATTTTTCATTTGATAGTTACTAGGGGTGTAATGGTACACACACATGACAGATCGGTACGTACCTCGGTTTTGACGTCACGGTTCGGTATGATTTCGGTACAGCAGGAGAGAAAAAAACTAAACATGAATGGCTTTTTTTAAAATAAAAAAATGGTTTACTGAACAAATTGCTCTTTCTTTAAATAAATTCAATTAATTAAAATCAGTTAATTAATCTACCTCAGCTACTGCTCTAAACTATAGGGAGCCATTTTACATTACTATAAGGTTACAATTAACAACAGAGTCCAAACTTAAATTCAATTAGGCCTAGTATTTATTTTTAACTCTAATAATCAACACTCAAATTAAAGAAATGTATGCAAATATGTATATATATATTTTAATTAACTTCTAAATTATACAATTTGTATTTTTTGTTGAAATACACTAGTCAACATTTGAAGTGGATCAAAACCTTTCATTAAAGTTGTCCTAAAACCTAAAACCTAAATGCGTTCTTGTCTTAGGACAACTTTGATGAACTTTTTTGATCCTCTTCAAATGTTGACTACTGTATAATAATTAACACAGTGGCTGTCATAACATTTTCATGACTGATTTTTCATAAATGATTTATTTAAACATACATTAAATTAAGACATCACTAACAGGTAAAGTAAAATATAATGAAGTATATAGCGTAATATTTTGCAAAATGCTGTTCTCTAGACTTAATTTCTCTAGCAAAAATCGAGCTGTAGACACTGATGACTGGCCTGGAGTAAAGACGTCATTAAAACAAAAAATATAACACTGATGGCTTGCCTGAAGTAAAGGCATCATTAAAACAAAAAATATTCGTACAGAAAATTAGGGGTGCTCCGATTCATCGGCTACCGATCACTATTGGCCGATAATAACTTTGGGATGTTTGACTGGCGGTCTCTAAAAAGGCCGATCTCAAAAAAACGATCTCAAGCTGATGACGCGCCTGCCGTGAGAGGTTTTGGCACGAAATGCAGCGGCACGTCTCAGTCTCTGTCCGGCGCGGGTGAAATAATTATAATGCTGAAGGTGAGGTACTCACCTTCGTATTTCTTCATTAAATAACTTATAAAGTAATTTGAAAACCTTGTGTGAGACGTAATTTCACAAACAGCGTGAGTGAATCACTAGCGCGCGCTCTCTCTCAAAATACGCAAATGTCTTCAAATCACCACATCGCTTCTGCACTATAAGCGAGCTGCACGCTGCACAATTGACACAGGAATTGTCACTTGCACAATCGAGGCAGTGTCACATCGTCACTAAAGTTTATAAATTGGATTACTTTTTTATTCTTGCCAGTGTTTAACCATTCAGAGCTCGCACGCTCTCCTGGAGACCGTGCGCTCATGCACACTCGCAGCGCACACACTTAATGCCAGGTTCACATTACTCCGTTTGCAGTGCGTATGTGGTGCGTATTTTTTCTGTGCTCGTGTTAACGGATTAATAAAGCGTGCACACGGTTGCGGTCCGACCGCAGGAGCGGTGCGTCTGCAGCAGTGCAGAGATCGTTTCCGCACCGAGTCTAT
>NW_015656694.1:13541-16317 GCF_001515625.1 Sinocyclocheilus rhinocerous
ATGTTGTGTTTGTGGTAAACACGGATCAGTAGCGGACTCCTGTGTGAAAGCTGCTTCTTCTCTCACAAGAGACACCTAAGAGGGGAATTCCCCCCATTTTCAAAAATGAAATTCAGGCCCTGAATAAATGTCTAAAAATCCTGATTGGAGTATCACTATAAATAGTTAGAAATGATAAAAAATAAGGCTTTAAAAAGATCGGTATCGGTGATCGGTATAGGCAGATACTGCTTTCTGCGATCGGTGATCGGCCTCAAAAATCCTGATCGGAGCACCCCTACAGAAAATTTTTCGGTACGACTAAGTGTACTGTTTCACCCCTAATAGTTACTACATCATGTGTACATAAAGTGTGTTACTTGACATGTGAACATTATATCAGACCAGGTTTTGATGGTTTAAAGGGGTCATATGATGCTGCTAAAAAGAACATTATTTTGTGTATTTGGTGTAATGAAATAAGAGAAAGGAAAAAATGAAATCGCATCATATGACCCCTTTAAAAGGGCACAATTACATTACGCTGGATGTTAAGTTCTCAAAACTAGGAGAAAGACTTTGCGTCTCTAATGCTCAGTCACTTACACCTCTTTTACATCAAAATCGTGTCATGCCTGTTAAGATGGAAAAGAGGTTTCAGTGCGTGATCTTTTGAGCTGATGGTGGGATATGATAACATTCCCACCACTCAGTTAATCAGGGATCTGTTGGTTTGTATCTGTTGCCTGTGACATCTTTACCCACACAGGTGCCCTCAGCATCTTCTCCATGTCTGGCTGAGTGATGGAGAAGCAGTAGTCCTGGGTTTCCTCCAGCTCGGATCTCTGATTTTGATGACTTTCGCACTTGGCAATGCTTGTGTATTGTGGTAGATCTGTTAGGCGAGAGGCTGTGGTGTGTGTGAATGGTTAAGGGGGTGTGCGCGTGTTTGTCAAACTGAAACGGTGAGTCAGTGCAGGGGTGGGACACTGACACACTCTTTACTGACACTGTGTAAAGCCCCAGCAGAATTGAGACTGACCTGTTCCTCTGACGTCGTCTTACCACATACACAAACAGTCCCAGGCTCCTCTTGCTGGCCTCTTGACCACAATACGCCCACAACCTGAGAAAACAGGTGTAAACGCTGTGTCGTCAAACGGACCCCTCTGACTAACGTTTTCTCACTTGTTTGTGTTATTCCATGCAAGGCTACTTGGATGCTCGTGTGCTGTAGCTTACTGTTACAGCAGCAGAATGTTCTTCCTGCCTTCTGAGCAATGATTTCCTCTTCTTCCTCCCCTAAGCTGTTTAGTGGGTCAGACTTATGAAAGTGCACAGGGTTCATACACCTGCCACTGCAAGGGCCATCGTTTCTTGACAAATACTGCCTGACCAACTGAACGGTGACTTTAAAGGGTCATGAAACCCCGTTTCAGCACTGGTTAGTTCTCACCACAGTTTTAAAAGCCGCTAAAAAAGTGGGCGTGGTGCGCAGCAGAGCGGTGGGGGAAGAGGGGAGACAGACAACACACACAGCTTCACGTTCAGACAGTTTCATTTCGCTCCCATCGAGTTAAAAACAAAAAATAAATGCACAGCCATTTGCACTCTGCATCGAAAAAATATATATATATGTGCTGTTGCACCTCTGAGAACTTTTAAGGCTTATTCTCTGGCGTTTATATAAGCCTTTTGACGGCTTGTGTCACGGAGCTGTAAAAACGGTTATGCTCACCAAGTCAATGAATCGCGTTTGTGCCGAACTCTTGTATATATTTAAATATAATGTTCCATTTTTATATATTTAAAAAATATTTTTGTTTAATAATATACATATTTATTTACTATATACATTTATTTATAAAAATATTTTATGTACATCTAATATCTATGTATTTTATAATATACATATTTATTCATTTATACATTACAATATATTTATATATTTATTATTATATGTAATGTATAATATCCATTTATTGTAATTTACGTACCGTATTGGCCCGAATATAAGACGACCCTGATTATAAGACGACCCCCCTTTTTCCAGATGTACCTTTTGGAAAAAGGCTTTTTAAAAACCAAATCTTGTTTTTTCTCCGTAAAACACATTTTGTCTTCAATTATTTTCATATTGCATATTTTTCCTATTTTAATTTTTGTTTTGAAAGCTCCAACAGTTAAAATGATAGGATGCTAACATTGCCTTCTATGATGTGCAACACAAAACACCTCTGCTAAAATCTCAGAAAAAGTAGTCTGGGGTTTCATGACCCTTTAAATGATGGGCTGTATGCTTGCAAGTGTGTATTTAAGAAAAATGTTTATATATTAAATATATTTTTATATATAATATAAAATATAATAATATAAATGTATATACATGTAAATATTTTAAAAATATTTACTGTATGTGTGTGTATTTATATATACATAATAAATAAACACTACACATACATTTATTATGTAAACAAAAACTTTTATTTTGAATGCGATTTAATCGCGATTAATCTTTGACAGTACTAGTGTATATATATATATACAATTTATGTATGTATGTATAAAAACATTTGTAAAATAATTTGTTTATAATTGTATATCTACATATTTATTTATTCATTTATATAATGTATTTAATATATAATATCTATTTATTGTATTTTCTTTCTTATATGTATATATTTAAATATAATGTTCCATTTTTATATATTTAAAAAATATTTTTGTTTAATAATATACATATTTATTTACTATATACATTTATTTATAAAAATATTTTATGTACATCTAATAT
>NW_015656694.1:17353-33704 GCF_001515625.1 Sinocyclocheilus rhinocerous
CATTATGTATTTCATGGCACACTCGTTTTATGCGTATTTGGCGCCACCTATTGTTGTGGGTGTATTATTGACATGTCAAAGTCTAGACCCTGAATATAAGACGACCGCGGTTTTTCAGATGTATTTCCAAGAAAAAAACATCGTCTTATATTCGGGTCAATACGGTATATATGTATATTTTTGAATATAATGCATTCCATTTTATTTTTTATATATTTTAAAAATACATTTGTTTAATAATATACATATTTATTTAATATATATAAATGTATTTATAAATGTACATCTAATATCTATTTATTTTGTATATAAATATAAATATGTAATTATATATAAAATATAAATATATAATTAACATTTTCTTTGTCTATTTTATTTAATATATAAATAAATTTATCTCTCCTCTTTCCACTTCTGTTTCAGGTTTTTATAAACTATTTCTTACTATGTGTCAGTAAGTTGTTGTTATTTTAGCATGTGTGTTTGCCTCAGTGTTATTTTTTTAGGATTACTGATGAACTGATGAAATTAGTTATCTATTTTAGTTTTAGTTACAGTTGTAGTAATGTTGTCATTTTATTAGTTTTTTTTTTATTCTATATAGGCTTTTTAAGTTTTACTTTTATTTAATTTGAGCTATTTCAGTACTTCAACATACAAAATGGAAATGAAATAATATATATATATTTAATGTATTTATATATATGTACATGTATATGTATATGTGTGTGGCTGTACATACACATATGTAGTTGTTTTTTGGTGTTTGGTTTAGTGTTATGTTAGAATCATTATTATACTCATACCTTTTGTTCTTTTAATATTTTTGAATTGTTTTTAGCTTTATTTTTAGTTTTTCGTTTAAATGTTAAGTTTTGACATTTTATTGTATGCATTTGTCATTTTTATTTAATTTCTTTTATTTTCTTAAATGTGTGTATATATATAGTATTTATAGAGTTTTAGCTTTTAGTTTTAATTGCTTTTTCTTATTTGTAAGACGCTTTGGATAAAAGCGTCTGCTAAATGACTGAAAGTAAAGTAAAAGTAAATAGATTTTATATATTTAATTATATACATATTTATTTAATTATGCATATGCCTAATAATACCTATTTTTAAAAGTAATGTAAATATCTAATTTATTTTCTTTAAAAATTCTATCTATTTTTAAAATAGACTTATTTTTTATATATAATTTTTTTTAAATACACATTTAATATACTATATTAATTATATATTCATTTATTTAAATATGTAATTTATTTTCTTTATATATTTAGATATCTTTAAAGGGGTCATATGATGCTGCTAAAAAGAACATTATTTTGTGTATTTGGTGTAATGAAATGTGTTTATGCGGTTTAAGGTTCAAAAAACACATTATTTTCCACATACAGTACATTATTGTTTCTCCTCTATGCCCCGCCTTTCTGAAACGCGTCGATTTTTACAAAGCTCATCGGTCTGAAAAAGCGAGGTGTGCTCTGATTGGCCAGCTATCCAGTGCGTTGTGATTGGCCGAATTCCTCAAGCGTGTGACGGAAATGTTACGTCCCTTACCATATTGTGATGCCTGCGGCAACCACATGTGACGACCCCGGGCTGGACTCCGCTCCGTCCACGGTGAAAGCCGATCCGGCGATCCACAGCACGAAGTTGAAGTATTTCCTCAGCTCCAGGCATGACGAAGCGATATCTTTCTCTTTTGGAAGGCCAAACAAAGTAGTTTCGCTTTCACGACGAAAAATTTTATAAAGAATATCTCTTTGGATTTGAGACTTTAGTCTTTGCAACTTTGCAGATCTTCTTTATGCACCAAGAGCTTGTAACACTCCAAAAAGAAAGGAAAAATTGAAATCGCATCATATGACCCCTTTAAAATACACTTAATTTTTTATATATCTAATAAAGTATCAATAAATTGTGTCTCAGCACACAATTTGTTTAATGGGTATTGGCTAATTTCCAACATAATGCATTCGATGTTCATTTTGCATTCAATGCACATTTAGCAAATTTTGTCCCTAGAAAAGTCCCCAAAATTCATCAGGGCCTGGTGGTGTGACCATGATTGAATCAGGCCTTTTGGTTACAGGGCAGGTGTTGTTTTTTCCCATTTCACCTTGTCGTGGACAAAATAAATGAGTGAAAAGACAAATTGCTCTATTAGTTGCAAATGCTTTGGGGTGTGGACGGGCCTTTTCATCAGATTTTTCTCTCTGGATGCAGGTGGTTTGTGGTGTTCAGAATCAGCTTGACAGTGTCATTGCGTGTGCTCTGAGCTGTCATGATGAGTCCCATGATTGCAGCTAGTCATTAACAGGGGAGCTTCTTTATGCAAACGTGTTTGTTGCCACGCATGAGTGGGGCTCGTCACGTTCCTGTGAATAAGATACGCCTGAACCGTGCTCGTTTTCAAGCCCCTCGTATTGATATCGAGAGGCCACCCACTCAAACGTAGGAAGTATTGCATTATGCGAGGATTTGAAAGCCCTGGAAACACCGACAGTCAAAACACTGCCATTAGAGTAACATCTCCGCTACGATCCCGGCAGAAACTCTTTTACTGCCCCGCAGAAGCCACACGGCAAGCGTCGCTCTCTGATAAGGGAGCTGGGGGGCTGCTGTTGGCCGGCAGAACGCTGTCTCTATGCAAGTCTCCATCGAGTGGCTCGGTCACCGTTCATCAGCCAAACCATCAGTCAGTCAACCTGTTTTTCCCTCTACACCAGCGAGGGAGAGAAAGACACTGCTGTGTGCAGAGTGAGTCAGCGGAGAGCGAGCGAGCGGGAGAGAGACACACACGCACGGAGCAGCTGAGCATTGAAGTCAGACAAGTTTATCAAGCCGGAGGCCCTTGAACAAACCAGCCGGCTCTGCTTTTGTAAAGGACAGTCAGAGGCGTAACAAAGTCATTAAAGGAGAATCAATACAATGTGACGCCATTTGCATTTGCTGCTGCTCGATTCCAACGAACGTGAAAGGGGGAAATGGGTTTTAGAGCAGCGAGGCTTGGGCTCTTATAGACGGATGCCCGTAAAGAAATCTGATATCGGCCAAATGAATGTGCTCCATTGTGTGCTTCCACTCAACCTTTTCTTGCCTCTGAGAATGACGATGCAACTTGCTTTGCTAATAACCTATAAACACTGGTGCATTTTAGCCGCGTAGTCACTTGCAGGTAAAGAACTAATTATTCATTTAATTATTAATCTTTCCCAGTCATTTTCCTTGAGGAAGGTCTTGTTGGGACATTGGAGAGCAAGTCTTTCCACCAAGAATATCTTTATGAGAGTTTTTGATTGGCACTGGAGAACCTGGCATGGTAGATTGAGAAGCAGAAGCGTGTGTGATAGATTAATGGTATTGACAAGCTTTTTTCTCCAATTTTGGACCTGAAGAGATGAAAGGCTTTGGGGAGGGAGATCGCTGAAGAACGGTACGAATATAATGGCCATGCATGCAGTGGAAGAGCTTATTGATATTGTCTTTCTGTAGTCATTTTCCTTAAGGAATGACTTGTTGGGACATTGGAGAGCAAACCTTTCCATCACAACCCTCTACATTGCGACTAAATCTTCACTCTGGGCGACTAAATGATGTCTAATATTAGCCAATGGCTAATAAATTATCAGATTTTACTCGCCAGTGTGTGAGTTGGAGGCTGAGTATAAGTTTAGCACAGATATATTTTCACTCACAGAACACTCTGACTGAGCGCTTCAGAGATTCACTCTCCGTCAAGCGATCTGTGCTATTAATCATTTCATCTCAATGGATGCGCAGCGCACCTGTGTTTGTGTATCCGTAAACTCTAGTGTGAAGGCGCAGGCTCGCCGTCGCTTTATCTCACACGCACGCAGAGGTTCTTATTAGTAGAATTCGTATAATAATAATAATAATAATATCCTATCAGTATTATTGTTAGTTTTTTTTTTTCAATTTTTTACAGGAACACTGAATGACCAAGAAAAGCACCAGCACCAGTCCTAAGTTCATGGTTTTATATATTTATTTATATATATATATATATATATAAGTATAGTATTTCAGTCTGGCGAGTAAACAAAAAAATTTACTAGCCAATGGCGAATCAATTGCCAAGGTGTCCGTAGAGGGTTGCATCAAGATCTTTTGATTGGCACTGAAGAACCCAGGACGGTAGAACGTAATTCCCCCTTAACTTTGGACTTGAAGAGATGAAAGGGCTTGGGGAGGGAAATTGCTGAGGAACGGTAAAAATTTTATGGCGGTACACACAGGTGAAGAACTGATGAAGAATTGACATGCTAATTAATAGTCTTTCCTAGTCCTTTTCCTTGAGGAATATCTTGTTGGGACATTGGAGAGCAAGTCTTTCCACCAAGAGTATCTTCATGAGAGTTTTGATTGGCACTGGAGAGTCCGGGATGCTCCCAAACTTGCAAGCGGACGGTAGACGAGAAGCGTTTGTGATAGTTTAATGGTGATGAGATGAGCCTTGTGGCGACGAGCGTTTGATGAAGGTGTTCTTCACTGAGGAATGTTATAGATCTTGACCTGGAGAGACCCACTAAATCTGCTGAGTTAAGATAGTCACTGCCGGTTTCGTTCCACCGCTACGTACTTGCTTTGGCCTGACGCCCTGCCGCTCCTCCAGACACAAACAAATGTGCAAACCGCTCACAGATGTGTTATGAAACATGGATGCTCATCATGTTCCATGCTGGTGATGTCATAGTAGTATCGTTTGGAATTTAGGCTTGCATTTAAAGGGATAGTCTACCAAAAGTACTCAACTTCATATCATTCCAAACCTGTATGAGTTTATTTCTTCTGTGGAACATAGGATATTTTAACAGATGCCTCAGTATTTGTTTTAATTTTTGTTTTGTTTTTTTGATGCAATGGAAGTCAATAATGTTTTAGTCCCATTGACTTTCATTGTTTGGAATGAAAAGTTCAACATTCTTCAAAATATATTTTTTTTTGGTGTTCCACAGAAGTAAAAAAAATCACAAACGCTTTTTTAAAATTTAATATATTCAATTTTATTTTTACAATTTTTATAAAATATATTTTATATTATAATATATGCTTAACTTTATTTTAGTATATATTAAGTTTTCTTTAAATGTTCAAGTTTTCTGTAAAAACACATTTTTAAAATTTAATTTGTTCTATTTTTTCTTTGTTAATGTATTTTATAAAAATTATTTAAATAAACATTAAGCATTCTTTACATTTTTATCTATTTTAAAAATTTAATTATATAAATTTTTCATCCATCCATCCATCCATCCATCTATCATTTATTCATATATAGTTTATTCGTTTTATATATATCGGGTATATTGTGGGTCTCTCCAAACTTTTTGGGGTAAAATATGCCTTTAAACTACCTTTATAGGGCTGAAAATCACCTGTCTTTGACATTAAAACAAACCCTTGAAGTACTTGAACTTTTAACTGGAACTGATTCAGAATAATTGGATGCTGACATGCCGCTGAGTGTTCACACAACTTCTGAATCTCTTGCATCTGGCTTTGCTCTCGTAGGTGTACACCAGGATGAGGCAGTGTGCAAAAACCGGTTGTTCTTCACTTTCTGTTTGCTGCTAATGAATTTATTCAAAGGGAGGTGTCAGACCGGCTTGTACACACTCTTCAAGTCCTGTGTGTGTGTGTTTGAGAAATTCAAACAGCACCAAACACAGGCCTGGACACTGAACAAATAAAGCTGACCTACAAGATGGCATGCGCTACACACACAAACAGCAATGCAGTCGCCGCCACCTCGCAGCTATACTGAGCTTCCCTCTCCTGAAAACAACTCCTCTATATCTATCCACCTACACTGGGATTCAAGTTACGTTTGCATATTTTTCCATGTCGGAGTCTTTGCAGCACGCCGAACTTGTCACACAATCTGCCGAGGCCTAAAGGCGAAGCAAGATTATTAGAGAATGAGGCAGGTATGAGTTTAACTGGGAACATTTGCTTTTTGTCTCTCTGCAAAGAATCAAATTTCCATTTTCATCACTGTTATGCACATTACATTTTTGTGGATGGGTGGTGGATGTCTGAGGGTGACACATTGAATGTATTGTCGATTTACCTACTTAAAACTGACCCAGCACTCCCAACAAGTCACAACACTTAACGGCTCAATCAGTGGCGTGTTTTTACGTGCTTTTCGCACGTAATACAGAATCGGCACTCTCAAATATTCATGCGTTGATGCATTTATTGTGCCACACTGTCAGACACCTTATATGCTTTGAGTAAATCGCAGGGCAATTTGTTTCCTGATCTCTCAGGTAAGAGATATGATCAGTGTTCTTCACAGCTCACTGTCTGTAGGCGTGTATGGATTGCGGCGTCCCATTTTTCCCTCGTTTTACTTGCTCTCCATGATATGCGTATCTTTTTATATCCTCAATGATCTTTATTATATTCTGTTCTTGCTTACAGTTTCAAGCTCGCATTCTTTGCTGCAGCTCCGTTGCTGGTGTTGAGACACTTTTAGCCTGAGAGCTGTGTGTTTGTGTGTGTGTTTGTGTGCACATGTGTGGAGGAATGCGTCATCAGGCCCAGCCTTCCTGTGGTTTCTAATCCTCCGTCCCCTTCCCCAGCCCCCAGCCTCTTTCTCTCTCTCTCTCTCTCTCTCTGTTTGGCAGCAGATTCTCGGCTCTGGCTTCAGCTACGTGGGGGAGGGTAGGCCTAACCATGTGACCCAAGGCACTCCCCCATTTGGCAGGCAGACGAATTGTGGATTTTTGGACAGGCGGTTTCCCAGCTAGTCTTTAGCTACCACTGTTCTTAATGATGCACTGGGATTGTCCGTCGTTTGAAGTTGTTTCTTTAGTTGTACTTCTCAAATTCGATTTTTCTATTTTTTTTCAGTGGTTTTCAATTTTAATTATTATTTTTTTAAATTCTGTATTTCACATAGATTTTAGCTAACTTTTGGATTTGGGGACATTTAGAAACTGCATTGAGTTAGTTAGGATCTTTTTTTAGTTCTTTTATTTTAGTTATTTGTTTATTTTTTATTTGTTTCTTTAAAAATAAATAACAAATAACGAAATATAAAAATGAATACCAATGATTTAATAAATAACAAATTAATATTTTAAATATTAATAATTATTTTATTTATTTTAAATATTCTAAGTATTTATAATTATTAATTATTATTATTATTATTATTGTTGTTGTTGTTATTATTAATATTTTATTTTTAAATTTATTTTAATTACTTATTATAATAATAATAATAATTATTATTATTATTTAATTTTATTAGTAATGTTATTTTTATTATTATCATTTATCCAAAACTAAAATGCAATAATAATATAATAAAAAACAAGTAATAATAATAATATTAAGAATAATAATAATTATTGTTGTTGTTAACATTTATCGAAAACTAAATTTAATTTGTGGCCATTTTTATGTTTTAGTTTTATGATTTTTTTTACAGTTTAGTTTTTGCTTTTCCCAGTTATATTTTTATTTATTTCAGTTTTTTTTTTTATACAAATAATGCCAATTATATTTAATTACCAATACTAATAACACTTGATTTCTGTGACACTAGCAGCACCAAAAAGGATTGTGAAAATAATTTTCCCAAAAGCTCTACGTGCCTTCCATTGTTTGGATAAACAGGTAGTCCTGTTGCAAACTCACACCTTTGAGCCAGAGTTGTTCATTCCATTTGGTGCTGCTAGTGATGCAGAAAACACACATTCTAGCTTCAAAAAGTGATGAAAAATGCGAATTCAGGTGCAGAACGAAAGAACGAAAGTCTCGATGGTTCCTAGAATACTCTCTTAACCTGTGATGTGTTTCAGGTTTTGTCCTCTGAAAGCGCAGTCCCTGTAGAGAGCTGAATCTGCACTTCATTTCAAGAGCGCTGACGCACAGGCATTTCTCCGGCCTATCAGAAATCAAAGGCCTGTGAGCTTTTGTGTGCTGCTTGGCAAAAAAAGCCAAGGCGTTTCGTGCCCTTAATGGTCACACCCCTGAGGTACTGTCTTGCCCTGCTGTCCCAGACCGAACGGTCCTGTCGGATGGGTGCAGGAAGAGACTCGGTGTGTTTGACGTGCCACGAGGGCTAGAGAAAGTTAAAAGTGAGGGAAATAGTACAAGAAAGAAAGGATGGCCCACGTGTAGGAGGAATTGGAGAAAGGGAGGGAAGCCCAGCAGGAACGGGTCACTGCAGGCCAGGGGTGGAACTAGAGGAAAAGTGAGGAGGGGGTTAGATGGAGCCCAGCACTAAAGAACAGTGTGTTCTGTTCATTCCAGGGCAAGAACTGTTTGTGCTGTTATCCGTCACACAGTGAAGGGAAAGCAATAAGCAAATATGCTGAACCGCGTTATTTCACAGCACAAAATAAGACCTAGTGCTTCAAGAGAGTGTGTGTGACGGTTTGAGCAAACCTTGGCTCGTGGTTGCGCTTGCCACGTGTGTGGTGTTGGGATGTTTACTTTGGTGTGCGGGTATGTTTTAAAAGCCCTCATGTTTGAAATTGAATTTTTGTGGCTTGATTCCAAAAACTTGATTCCTGTTTCTCTACTGGAGAAACAGACTAAAAATTTTGATGACTCATCTTGCACTTAGGGGCATGTACAATTTTTTTCCGTCCAATCAGATGCTCTCTAGACTGAGAATGTTACATTGTAACAGCAAGTTGCGTGGCTGTGACTTAAAATTTTGTTGTATCAGGAAATGTCAACACAGGAAAGCAAACGGTGTTCAAGCCACATCATGGGGTCTTTAACTGTGTGTGTGTGTGTGTGTGTGTTCACAGGTGCCGTATCGCGTTTCCATAGAGGATGGATTACGGTTGTCCACTGTTTGAATAGATGCTCCTTCACTGAAGGATTGTTCCAATATGAGAGATTAATGATTAGAGGGGTGGGCTGAGCTGCACTGGGCTAATTAAACGCCATTAATGCTCGTCACTCAGCAGTTAATTAATCTCGAGAGCTATAAGGTAATGCGTTTCATTGATACAACCCCCAGAAATCAAAAGTAGTAAACAGGCATTTTGGCTTGATGCAGAGAGCTGATAATTATTAGTGACCTTTTATCAAATCTAGAGATATGAGGTTGGGCTATTTTGCCCTGGAAGAGTAAGAAATCAACCCAGAGTGACCTAGCATCTGCTGTCCTAGAATTGTGGCAGTGAATTTTGCAAGGGCAAGCACCACTTAGTTTTTCTTATATCAGACAATTGATATGATATATAAATATGTAATTTTTTTTAAGTAATAGATTAATCTTGATGTATTTATTTTTTCTTAATTGGATTCAAAAAGACATTTTTCAGCCAGTTATTGAGATTAAAATGTAATTCCGCATGGTGATCTTGGTCAATATTTTCTAAATTTATTTTCGTTCCTATGCTTTGGAAAAATTTGGTACTTTTTGCAACCATTGCAGCTCGTGCTGTGGCCTTTTTTATGAAAATATTTTTATTTATTTTATTTTAAAAGATTATTTAATTTATTGTTTTCAATATATTATGTATTATATTACCTTATTTTTATTAATTTATGTATGAATGTATTCTTTTTTTATAATTTGTTAAATGAATGCATTTCTAAATGATCATATTTTATAACTTATACATTTTATAAAAAAAATTTAATAAATAAATTCTCACTGTGAAATAAAGCTCATGCCTTTGCAGCTAGTGCTGTGGCCATTTTTCCTATATTAAAATATTTATAATTTACTGATTACTTTATAATTATTACTTATTTTATTTTATAAGAATGAATTTTACATCAAGATAAAACACAACATCTCTGCTTTAAAATAACACCAGAGAGAATGTTGTATCTTATTCAGAAATGGAGAGTGAGCGGCAGAGAAGCAGCGCATTCAGTTGGCCGCACCGCAGCCAGCTCGTCAATAAATGAGTACAAAACAGCGTTTTTCTAGCACCTGTCGCTTACTGATTGTTTGGAATTATAAATATGAGCGTAGTTCGTCTGTTAATATCACATGCACTTTTTTGTTTGTTGTTTTTTTTAGTTTGTTACTCAGACGCAGGCAGTGTGCTGCATGAGACAAAAAAGTAATATAGCCAAAACAACCGCATAGCTGCTCTTTAGTGTAGATGCATGTTGATTTTATGAGACGATGCCGCGATTATAAATGAGAATGACTCCTGGTTAACATGTATTAAAAGGGGTCGTGTTTAGTCACTATTTAGTGTGGTATTTTTTGACAATATTCACTCATCATGACAGTAAAATAGGGCATTCTAAGTCAATATACTGCAGTATTTCCTCTCTCAATCAGTAGAAAATATGGTTAACACTCGGTGCATGAAAAAAAAATACCGTCTTGTACCGTGAAACCGGTATAATTTTGAAAAATACCGTGATATAATTTTTTGGTCATACCGCCCAGCACTACATGATTCCTTACTAATGATTAATGAAATTTGTAGTTATTATTTTAGTAAGCCTAATCAAACAAATCTTGAGAAATATGCAACCTATTATTCTATATACTCTGGATATTTTGAAGTGAATTATGTTAGTAGTGGTTGAGGGGGTCTTTTTTGGTCTTCACCCATATATTATGCATCCCTAGTTGTAAGAACATGAACAAACTATAAATAGACAAATCCTTCAGTCTAGCATCGAAAAGAGGCTGAAATCAGACACGGGTTTAATAAACAGCTCAAGGACGTTTATTAACCAGCTTACAAGGACGGAGCTGGTGTAGTTGCTAATGAAAACGGCCACGTGAGCATGTAAATATTGCTAGGCCTGCTTCAGTCAAGTGGTTATCAAAACACGACAATGGAGGATCTCATTTTGTCGCTGCCGCCCACCTCCCTTTCTCATCCTCCGCTCGATCCTCTCATTATCACTGTAGGTGAACCTCTCTCTGATCAACTCTGTCACTCCTCTGAGTGACTCTTCCTGCAGCCCCCCTCGACGCAGCGGCGTTCATCCACCTTTCTTTTCAAGCTGTGGGGTGTCTGACCTAAATCTGTAAGGAAGGAGAAGAAAATGGAAGCGGAGAGGGATGTTGAGGGGGTGGAGAGAGTGTTAGGGGTGTAGGGGGACTGACAGCCACTGATGTTGGCGGCAAATTAGCATGTGCGCTAATCAAGCTTCACCCCTGAGAGCGGAGACAGACGGAGAGGCAGTGGGGTGGGGCGGAGGGGGTCTTGTTGTCATTATTAACGTTGTACAATCTAAATGCACTCGCACAAAGAAGCACCCTCTTTGGTCGGAACAAGCTCCCTGATGGCTTAAATAATTGAGCGGGGTTGAAGGCGTTATCTTCGCAGAGGGCTCGGATCTCAAAGCGGTGGTGGCAGCGGCGGCCCTGAGAACCACCATGTTTCCACATCTCTTTTCTTTTTGAAATCAAATCGTTCTATAAATAGCCCTCACTCCCTCCCTCTCTCCCTCCTTCCCCGGCGCTGCAGAGAGCGTGAGGATCCTGCAGTAAGACGTAACGTTTGGGTCGTCCACCGTTGCGACCCGTCGCTCTGTTTTAAAGCTCAAGCTTTGCACCGGCTTTTGTCTCGGGCGCTGCATTCTCGAGATTCTCTCGACTGCGGTGCAGCAGCCCGAGAGATGCCACATGCTGTCAAATCTCGCTCCTTTGTGTGCGGCTCTGGCTGCTTTTTAAACTGTGATTGGTGGAAAGGCTATGGTGGAATTGCAAAACCCACCCTATCAAAGCACGGAGAAAGATGTGCTGGCGCAGTCAGTTGTTGATTAAACCCTTGTGCCTCTGGGCAGAACCGCAGCCATCCGAGAGCCCTCCAAATGAAGTTGGTTAAAGCCACTACAGTGGCGTTAGGCGTCTGCCTGAGTCACAGCGGAACGGAGCCTTTGTTTTGATTGAGTGCTGTCAGTCTAACTGGTCTCTCTTTCTTTCTTTCTTTCGCAGACTGCCTGCTAGGTTGAGGAGATTCGGGGTGTCCCATAGACCCCTAGGTTCCTCCGATGAACCCCATCAACTCCATGAAACCTGCCCTGCCTCCAACGCCACACAGGTCAGTAGTTCCTGCGCGTCAGCTCGGTGCAGCTGCGAGTCAAAGTGTGACTCGCGCCCACAGTTTCCTCTCTAACGACATTCTGAACTCTCAAAGCCCCCTCAAACTGACACCTGCTTCCCTGAGCGCTGCACCTAACAGTCTGAACCCTAGCGCTGATGTTTTGATTGTTGATTTTGCATATTTTAACTACTATTTGGGAAGCGCTTCAGGGAAGCAATGTGTTTTTATTGTTTTACAGCCTTATCTGGATGAGATTAGCCTTGGCGTGCAGTTTAATTGTGTTTTTTTCCTTTTGTCAGTTAGGTTGTTGTGTTTTGCTTCTTTGAGGCTGTTTAAGGGTCCCAAAGAGTGCTTTATGGTTATTTGGAGAGAAAAACAAGTTCTTGATGTTACACTGTAGGTGACGTACCAGTATATAGGTGGTTTTCTAAAGAATCCAAGATTCAAATGTTCTTTGGAAATTTATTTAGTTCTGTTTGGAACCTTTATTTTTAAAGGGACACTCAAATTGACGAATATCATTTACTCACCCTCGTGTCATTTCAAACACATGACTGACTTTCTTCTGTGGAACACAAAGGGAAGTTAAGCAAAATGTCAAAGATGATGTTATCCCTAAAATGAAAGCTAACAGCAGCATAAATGTCATGTAAATAGTTAAATAGTGAATCCCTAATAGTTTATATAGTTAGTTAGTTTTCTATATATATTTTAGGATATTATAGGATATTTTAGGATACCGTAGGTAGGTGTACTTGGTACATTTTCATGAGTTTTACTGATATTTGAGCACATAAAGGGAATTATGTTGCTTTAGAAGCGATAATGAAGCAAAAGTCTGAACATGTAGAAAAAGTGGAAGTTGACGTTTCGCTCTCACCGCAGTACACTGAAAATAAATCGCCCGCAGCAGCACATGCATTGGGCCCCAAACTGAATCCTCGCACCCACACCTTCTCCTCTCATTTACTGAGCTCTCAATCTGCACAAGTGTTGGGTTTTTTACATTTTGATTGGCTGCTTTGTATCTCAGCTGCTGATTGGCTGCTGCAGGATTTGGCTTTGAAACCACAGTTTCCTGTTTCAGAGAGCAGGGGTATCTGGTGGTTAGTAGAAGAACTTTAAGAGAAACCTCTGCCTCCTATGGAATGCCTCTAAGCCGCCGATAGTTCAGTTTGTTTATTTGCCCTGGCAGAGCAATGACCATCCTCAACGAGGCTTTGAGCCTTTGTTGGAACCTCAATATCCTGTGGGCTGCAGGCCAGCGGATACTTTGCCGCAGGTCGAGGTGGAAATGTGTCAAGAAGGGGATCTCGGCTTTCTTCGAGGGCTTTAAAGAGAGGAGTCTTTCATGTGGCGGTGGGGTTGAGTTGTCTCGGGTCAGTTCAGGTTAGAAGCTGCTCAGAGCCAGTTATCACTCGATAAACCCTCACAGGTTTAATTTTCTTGATACAGTCGAGCTGTTGCCGCTTGGATAAGTTTTACCTGGAATGCTTCCATTCGGTGTCCAAGGTTTTTGGCACCCCAGCCAATGAGTAGTGACCTGAGATGATTTACTGGCCATTAAACTGTATTTTAAGTGTTTTTTTAAATAATTTAAGTCACTTCACATCACATGCATCATCAAGTGCATCACATTATTGCAATTAAATCACTGTTGAAACTGTGACAAAAACAAGACCATTTAGAGCTCATTTAGTGAACTCACCCTTTTGTTAATTAGACTTATTTAAATTAAATTATTTTGCAAGTCTCTTTTGCCCATCAAGGCTGCATTTATTTGATCAATATTGTGAAATGTTTTACAATTTAAAAATAACTTTTCTATATTGTAATATAGAAATATGTAATATATATTTTTATGTAATAGCTATATATTTTTAATATATTTAAAATGGTAATTTATTTGTGTGATGCAAAGCTGAATTTTCAGCTTAATTAACCGTTTTTGTAGAAGCTCTGACTAATTTAAGGATTTTTTGATGAATAGAAGGTTCAAAAGAAAATCATTTTATAAAAGTAGAAATCTTTTGGAAAATTATAAATGTCTTAACTGTCACTTATGATCAATTTAATGCATCCTTGTTGGATTAAAAGTATCTATTTTATTTCCCAAAAAAACTGACCCTGAAACTTTTGAATGGTAGTGTCTGTTTTCCTTTGGTTTTGGATTTACGACGACAATAACAAATGCATTTGGCTTCTTGGCTGAACTTCTGATGATAAATTATTCAAGTTGTTTTGAAGATGCATGACAGTCACTGATGTTTTTTGCCACAGTTTCTATTTTTCCTAAAATATGATTCACTCATGTCACTTGCACCAGCCAGTGTTGAGTGTCGTTTGCACGTTATAGTTTGACCATGCATTGTTACAGGTCATAAAACAAGTTACCAGCCAACTCGGTGTTATCTAATATTGTTTTTTTTTTGGGCTTTGGGGGTTTTTATCTGTTCCCATCCTTTTTGTCCCAAGTTAGCTTAATGGGCACATTCCTATCCATCAAGACCTTTTTTCCAGTCCCTAAAATGCAGATTGAGGTGCAAGTTTTGATGGTTACCTGATAGTCTTTCTAATGTTGTTCTTCTGGAGGCATACATATGAGAGTAAACACCATATATGGGAAGTCGTGGCCTAATGGTTAGAGAGTCGGACTCGTAACCCAAAGGTTGTGGGTTCGAGTCTCCTACCGGCAGGGATTGTAGGTGGGGGGTGTGAATGTACAGCGCTCTCTTCCTCCTTCCATACCCCGACTGAGGTTACAGTGCTCTCTTCCACCTTCAATACCACGACTGAGGTGCCCTTGAGCAAGGCACCGAACCCCCAACTGCTCCCCGGGCGCCGCAGCATAAATGGCTGCCCACTGCTCCGGGTGTGTGTTCACGGTGTGTGTGTGTTCACTGCTGTGAGTGTGCACTTTGGATGGGTTAAATGCAGAGCACTAATTCCTAGTATGGGTAACCATACTTGGCCACATGTCACGTCACGTCACGTCACGTCATATAATGACATGAATGAAAGGCTGTGAAGGGTAGATGTACCTTAGTAGTCCATTCAATAGATTTCATAGCTTTAATTCAGGTCTAATACTTACATGCTTTCCAGAGGAACGATGTACATAACAGTACAACTGATTCACAACATTCATCCCTTACAGCCTCGTTGTCATTCAAGTCAAATTAAATATGGCGTCAACTCTAACTAAGTTCCATGTTTCCCTGTTCTAATCAGCGTGTGATGTAGTTTGGCTAATTATGGAAAGATGGTGAGCGATTATTGAGAGCGATCTGGTTTGATCCAGTTACACAGAAAACAGTAGACACACACACACACACACACTTACTCTCTCACCCCCCTCTCCCTTGGCATCGTTACTCTTTTCTGTCTCTAAGTGACTGTGGAGTCGCCATGGAAACATTGTGCCGAGTACCTCCAGAGCATGTGGTGTGGCACGTCTGAAGTCGCAGAAAAATCGTCTCTCTCTCTCTCTCACACTCACACTTCACACCATATGCTGATATCATACCAGCACAAAAGACATAAATGGAATATAATGTGGATAATGCGAGGTGGATCAGTGAGAAGTGAATTAAGGGCGTTTTATACAGGAAGCACTCAGATGCATTAATAACCCCAGTGTCTATGTGTTTCTCTTGCCCCGCAGTGACGCCTCTTACCCATATGATCCTGTCCCCTGGCAGCAAGGCCCCAATCAGCCTGCCGGCTCCCTCTCTGTGGTAACCACAGTGTGGGGGGTAACCAATCCTTCACCCAGCCAGGTAAGAAGGGCCATCCGCCGCAATGATGTCACCAGCTTGTTTACCTCAAAGAAAGCACTACATGTTCCAGGGATGTCCTGCTCGTGTCTGGTTCTCAAACAAAACATTCTTGTTGTTGTCAATGAATCAGCAGATTCAGTTAACCGAACATTTAGAATCATTCAGAGCAGTTCTTCTTTAACTGAGAAATACTTAAATATAGTAATGAATAAATATGAATTACTTAAAAAATATTAACTTAATTGTAAAAATTAATTATCAGTACATTCATTATTTATTGATTATAATTAAATGATCAATTATTATAATAATAATCATTTTTTATTAATCAAAACATTGTTTCTTTTGGTCACATCTGACTCAAAACAGATACCAGTGAAATTTCTTAATTTCCAAACTCCAGCAATAACTAGTATGCTATTGAACACACTGCTTTATTTCAAATTTTTATGTATTAATATTAATAGTAATTGTAATTTTTTTATTAATAAGTAACTTTTTGACGAATTAGTACAACTAATAAATAACCAGTATATATAT
>NW_015656694.1:33727-47970 GCF_001515625.1 Sinocyclocheilus rhinocerous
TATATATATATATATATATATATATATATATATATATATATATAAATTACATTACATTTATTTGTAAGTAATTGATATTTATTCATTACTATATTTATGCAATAAATTTTCTCAATTAAACAATTTGCTTCATGTTTTCCTGAAATAATTAATGTAAACACTAGGTAATAATATAGACATTAAAGATAATATATATGTGTGTAATATATATATATATGTGTGTGTGTGTGTGTGTATGTGTATTTATGCATGTATGTATTAGTGCTGTCAAACGATTAATCGCATCCAAAATAAAAGTTTTTGTTTACATAATATATGTATGTGTGCTGTGTATATTTATGTATAAATAAATACACACACATGCATGTATATATTTCAGAAAAATAGGTTGGTTATATATTAAATATATTTATTTCTAATATAAATTATATAAATATAGACATGTAAATACATGTAAATATTTTCAAAATATATACTGTATGTGTGTGTATTTATGTATACATAATAAATATACACAGAACATATATTATGCAAACAAAAACTTTTATTTTGTATGCGATTAATCGCGATTAATCATTTGACAGCACTAGTATGTATGTATGTTACACAAATATATATATATTTGTGAATATGTATATGTAAACATTTGTGAATATGTATATGTAAAAAAATCCGATCCTGTCCCATGTCAGCAAATAAGTTTTATTTCCATGTTCAGTTACGTTCATGACTAATCAAAAATCTCCTTGGCAGGTTTTTGGTGCTCCCATGGGTCCAGGCGGCAACTCAGCTGGTGGTCACATGATGCCTGGCAACAGCCCTGGCATGAACTCCCCTCAGTTCATGAGCCAGCAGGGCTACCCCGAGCCCAACAAGGGCTTCATGCAGCAGGGCATGTACGGGCGACCCAGCGGGGGATATCCAGCCGGGCCTGGATATGGGGGCAGGTGAGGAAAGCAAATATTGTCCAGTGTCTGTGTGGCTGTATTTAGTCTCTGCTCCTCGTGGGAGTTGTGTGACGTCAGGCAGCCGGCGGACGTCACCGCAGTGGGGGATGTGTGCGCTGTAACGTCCCACCCCTGCGCTGACTCACAGAAACACACGCATGCTGGCGTCCCTTAAGATCAATTTGCATCGCAATAAATCTTGTGAATCACTGACTTGGAGCAGTCAGCGTCCCCCTTGGCTCGCCAGACCAACACCTTGTTGCCACGACAACGTGAATAATCGGCTCCTCTTACGCCACGTTCTACTAATATGCCGGGTCACATTATTCAGCAGCGTTGTTAAATTTATTTTATGACACGAATGCAATGCAGTTCATAACCTTTCGTCATAATCTTCTGTCTGTCCTCTTTAGTTACCCCAATAACGGAGGGGGTTCCCTCGGGATGCCGCCCCATGGAGTCCGCCCGCCCACCGACTTTACCCAAGCGGCCGCCGCAGCAGCCGTGGCTGCAGCCGCTGCCACAGCCACGGCCACTGCCACAGCAACTGTCGCTGCGATACAGGAGAAGCAAAACCAGGAGCTGAACTACGGGCCTGTAAGGGACTTGACTTGTTTGTGTTCACTTTAAGTGCAGTTGACCTTTGTTGCGGTGAACGGCACTGAAGGGAAGGTCACTGGAATAGATCTTGCCATGCTTAAATGTTTTAGTGATAAATCGTGTCCCCTTGTTTAATATCTCTGTTTTTTCATGCCGTTAATCTGATTGGTGAAAACTCTGCTTCATTTTTTTCTTTTTTTTTTTTGTGGAAAATGCTTTGCACTTCAGCAATTACTATCTTGTGTGACACACAGTAACCTCTGATTTCATTCCGCTCAATTTGCCCCCTGCTGGACGAATGCATATGAACAAGTTTTGATTCCAAAAACATGGTTTTAATTATTGAAAAGAAAAAAAAAAGCAAAGTATTTTCCCCTCATTTTTCCAGCAGATTTCACATGCCGCCTGTCTGCCCGGGTTTAGACGGCAAACATTACGGCCACACAGGACTTTGATTGTTTACGGTGGTGACCTAGTTGCCGTTTCCCTTTCATGCCCAGGGCCTGACGGCCATAAGTCACGGCGGCAGGCACGTCTCCAGCCATTGTTACCCGTTGCTGGTTCTGATGGGTGTGGATCTCTGTGTTGTTTTGCTCTGCAGATGGGTGGTGCTTCCTCGTACAACACCCAGTTCCTGTCGCACTCCGGACCCCGGGGCCCGCCCGGCATGGCCCCCTCTGGAATGGTCGGCTCCAGACCCCCTTCCATGGGACCCATGTATCCACAGCAGGGCCAGAGGTTGCCGCAGCATCCCGTCTACCCTGGAGGCCAGCAGGGTCCTCCGCGCCACCAGCAGGGCCTGAAACGCCCCTACAACTCTGACGTAAGTGGAGACTCATGTTCACCAACTTGATCTGTCACAGTAGCTCTGTTCCAAAACCTAGTGAGTTTTATATGACATCAGACTTGTTCCTGACACGAAAGCTATGAGAATCTAAGATGCGCATGTATCATTTACAGATAATGTCATAATGCATTATGAGCTCCGGGAAAGTCATCCAAGATGTTGTTTATAATTTATGTCATAATATAAAGTTTTGGTTAATAAATACCTCATTATGTTTATTGTATAATGTACTATTATAAAATAAACTGTGCTCATGAAGAAAATAACATCACAGGAACCAGAACACAGATGTTCATAACTAATTGGATCATAACTAAAGCTGTATTCTACCAAAACTAATTGTGTGTCAGGACTTTCAAGGGTTTTGGCAAAGGTTTGTGAGTTGCTTCATTTGTAGTTTGTTCTAAATCAGTCACTTATGAAGTTTTAGGACTTCTTTCAGTTAGGATGCTGCCTGTGTAGGCTGTAGATCACATAGCAGCTCACTAGATTTTGGAATAAAATACTGTTATAGTATTTATCAGTATTTTGGATTGACTTTTATTTTAATATTTTTGGTTTGCATTTTAATTTTAGTTTAGATTTCAGTAAATTTGTTATGAACTTAAACACATTTTATTTCAGTTAATTGCCAAAGCAGCATTTAAAAATTTTGAAGGTGTTTTTTTTTTTTTTTACGTTTTTCGTCTTTTCGTATTTAACAAAAATTACTCCTAATAGTTTTTGTTTTAATTAAGAATAACACTGCATTAATGTGGTTCCTCATTATGGTGGCTGACATGTTGAGATCTAGTTCAGTACAATTAAATATTGGAACAAAGCTACAATTTTTAAATGGATTTTTATGGTTAGAAACTAGATGTTGACTCCTCAAAACAACTAACTGACAACGTAAATCTAATTTAGACCCAAAAAAATGAGAATAGTACTGACAATTTGGTTCTGTTCTGGAATGACTGCTCTTCTTTTCTTGCAGGGATTTCCGGGTCAGCAGTATGGTCCCGGGATGGGAGGTGGGGGCCCGTACCCAGGCCAGCCCATGCAGTACCACGGCCCTGGACCACAGCGGTCCGCTCCTTCCCCGTCTTACCCAACCCACCGAATGCCCCTCCAGCAACCCAATATGGGCCAGTATCCTGCAGGACCAGGAAACCCCAACCAGTACTACAAGGTACATAGATCATCGCTATTATTGCTCGTACTTAGTTAGGATTTGGAAAACCCTGAGTATTAAACTTCGGCATGCTACGGATGTGTGACACCTCAAATCAAGCTGCTTGTAAAGACTTGAGCCACCCTAGTAACCAAATTTAGGTACTTTCTAAAACTTATAATCATATTTTATTTATAGCCATATTTTTCAGTTTGAAAGCTGTCAGAAAGCTTTCACTTGCAAATTGCGACACACTGCAAGCGGTATCATGTTTCCCAAAGAACAGGTTCCTTATGTCCGTATTAGTGATAAACAGGCTGCCGGTTTTAGAGAAACACACTGGCATTTGATACTGACAAATACGTCAGTGAACATTAAAGAGGCAACTAGTCGTGAAAAGATTTTTTGGAAGTACCAGTGAAAGGCGAACCAACCTGGGTGGTTTAAAGTCCGTGCCGGGTTTGGAATTACAGTGGTAGCTTATCACTATTGTCATATCACTGTAGTGGGCACTAAACAAGTGCACGTTTAAGCTCCATTCCAAAATCTAATGAGCTGCCTATATAGTGTAAATGTAAGATGTTAGATACCTTCTTTTGGCAAATTTCTAAACTATGTATCTCTGTGGAGGAAGCAATCCCAGAATGCACTGCACCAAGCTCCCTATAATTATGCTTAACCAGAGTTGACTTGCTCTGTTTTAAGCCTGATGTTGAAAGCTTTGTGTTTGTTTAGCAGGCGGACCAGTTTAACGGACAGGGCAACAGCCACAGCAGTCTGTCCTCAGGAGTTTCGGGAGCCGGGTACAACACCTTCAACCAAGCCGCCGTCAACGGGGTTGGTGTTCTCTCTCGCATGCATGTGTGTTTGGTGAAACGTGAGTCGGTAGGAGCTGCCTGTTAATATTTCACCATTTCGTGTGAGCGCCTCGATCTGACTTTGGCAGCCGGGGTCCAAACTCCACTCAGCTGAATGTGTTTTTGCACAGTATCGGTTATGAAAATCTGACTGTAAAGATAATCTGGCCGCAGATTGTAATGCCTGCGCACACATCTCGTCTTTCACAGCCCGGACGTGTGATGCCAGGATACCCCAGCTCTCCTCTCCCAGGAAACCCCACTCCTCCCATGACCCCTGGCAGTTCGATGACCCCATATTTGTCCCCTGGCCAAGACGTCAAGTCGCCCTTCCTTCATGACGTCAAGCCCAACATTAACTCTTTGCAGTCACCTACAGGTAACACTCAGAACTGCAGCCAAGCCAACAACAAATCAGGTAGATTCCTGATGGATTCAAAGTTGCGTGTCTTTTTTTTTTTTCGTCAAATGCTCTGTTTTACTCAAAAATTGTCACAATACCAAAATTGTTTTTAAAAAAGCAGAAATTAGTTAAAATAATGCTTAATCATATAAAATGAAAACTTCATATAAAGCTGTTTTGTTTCACATAAAGGTAGTGTTATATTAGTATTATGTACATACTACTATAGTATTTATCAATATTTTAATGAGCTTTTTTAGAAAAATTTTTTTCATTATATTTTAGTTGTAATAATCTTGATAAGTACTTTTGTCATTTTATTAGTTATTTTCCTATTTAGCTTTAATTTTTTTTTATATTTTAGTTTTATTTGTAGTCGTTTTAGTACTTCAACTTAAAAAATTAGAAATGTGGACTTGGCGTCAAACAGTTTTTCCATCTAATATTTATATTTTATTTTATTTCATTTCAGCTTTCAGTTCGATTTTATTAGTTTTAGTTCTAGATAATAGCAACACTGCATCGGGTAAAGGGTAAGGATAGTTTAAGGTTGACATTGTTTGCTTTAAAACAAGCTAAACCGAAACAAGAAACTGAAACAAAAAGTCCAGTATGTCTGTTGAAAAACAACTTGGTGCGTCTTCGATATTTATAAGATGCCTTTGTTTCTTGCCCAATGAGATATGAATGAAAGCCGTGTGGCACCTCAGTAACTGAAACTCTTCTGTCTGTAGGAAACCCCAGTGATGACCTGCGCCTGACCTTCCCTGTACGGGACGGGGTGGTGTTGGAGCCCTTTAGATTGGAGCACAACCTGGCTGTCAGCAACCATGTCTTCCAGCTGCGAGACTCCGTGTATAAGACCCTTATGATGAGGTCAGACCATTTCATACCTTGTAGCATCTCAAGGAGTCTTTGTGTTTGTGAATGTCAGTGTTGTCATATTTAACATTTAATCTGATCTATCATGTGTTTAACAGGCCTGACCTGGAGCTGCAGTTTAAGTGCTATCACCATGAAGACCGGCAGATGAACACTAACTGGCCGGCATCGGTGCAGGTGAGCGTCAACGCCACGCCTCTCACCATCGAGCGTGGGGACAACAAGACCTCCCACAAACCCCTTTACCTGAAGCAAGTGTGCCAGCCGGGACGCAACACCATCCAAATAACAGTCACGGCCTGCTGCTGTGTAAGTACAGAGACTCGCATCGCACATTTCCTTCAGAAAATGCCTGATTAATTACAAACAGTCCTACTAATAAGAGTTTTATGTGGGTCAGCATTCATTTCCTGTTTCTTTTTTCTCGCAGTCTCATCTGTTTGTGCTGCAGCTGGTTCACAGGCCGTCTGTGCGCTCCGTGCTGCAGGGTCTGATGAAGAAGAGGCTCCTGCCAGCGGAGCACTGTGTCACTAAAAGTAAGTGAACACTTTTACACACACTTTTTTTTTAAATAAATGAATACTTAAATTCACCAAGGATGCATTAAATTGATCAAAAGTGACAGTAAAGATATTTATTATGTTGCAAAAGATTTCTATTTCTAAAAAAAATGCTATCCTTATGAACTTTGTGATCATCAAAGAATCTTGAAAAAAAGTATTGCGGTTTCTGCAAGAATATTAAGCAGCACAACTTTTTCAACATTGATAATAATGAGAAGTGCTTCTTGAGCAGCAAATCAGCATATTAGAATGATTTGTGAAGGATCCTGCGACACTGAAGACTGGAGTAATGATTCTGAAAATTCGGCTTTGCATCACAGAAATTGCATTTTTAAATATATTCAAATAGATAACAGTTATTTTAACTTGTAATAATATTTCTCAATATTACTGTATTTTTTATCAAATAAAAGCAGAAAAATGTCAACTCATCCTTCTCTGTTCTTCCGTAGTTAAGAGGAACTTCAGTAGCGGTACCATCCCAGGAACTCCCGGCCTTAACGGCGAGGATGGTGTGGAACAGACGGCCATCAAGGTGTCGCTCAAGTGTCCGATCACCTTCCGACGCATCCAGCTTCCTGCCAGGGGCCACGACTGCAGACATATACAGGTGAGGAGGCCCGCTAGCTTACGTTTGAATCACATGACTTTGTAAAGTGAATTTCTGTGGTAAATAACATCTTTGTTGATGCACAGTGCTTCGACCTGGAATCGTACCTGCAGCTCAACTGTGAGAGAGGAACTTGGCGTTGTCCTGTGTGCAAGTAAGAAGTTTCTCATTTTGCCGTTCATCTCCATGGCATTTTTGTTGTTTTAAAACTAAGACAATGATTAGGGATACACAATATATCCATATCGTAGTAGTAATCTGCCAATATTTTTTCGGCAAAATTCTCTTAAACTTACTAAAAACGCTAATACTTTAATAACAGTGCTAAATGTAGTCTATAACAAATCTCAGAATGAATATGCATTTCTTGTACTATATATTATAATGTTATGATGCCTAAATTCACTTTTAAAAATTCTAATATTTACATGAATGATTTTAGTTTTTAATGTTTTCTTTGTAATTTATATAGGCAAAATAGTATACAATTTAACATTTAATATTAAGATATATTATTGTTGTTAATAATATAATATTTTAATATTATATCATTTTTTATTTATAAGATAAAATATTAATATTAATAATTAAAATATTATTGCTTGTTTTAATATGAGTAAAAAATAAGGAATTAGTATTAATATTAATGTTAGAATAATACATATTTACTTATAGTAGATTTGTTTTATTTAATGTCATTTGGCCAAAAAATTGAAAATTATTGGCTTGTCTTATTTGCCTAAATAATATCATATTGTGAAATGTGCATCAAGTGCATTCCTGAAAATGTGTATTGTATGGTGTATATATATGACATATTTGTACAGTTTTTCAAACTGATCTGTTCTTTGCAGTAAAACAGCCCTTCTGGAGGGGCTAGAAGTGGACCAGTACATGTTGGGCATTCTGATCTACATCCAGAAGTAAGTTTTTATATAACCTCTGCAGCATCTAAACTGTGATTGCAGAGATAATGCAGAGAATAAATTATACCTAAATTATACTATTTTTAGCTGTAAACTGCATGTCCATGGACTGTTCCCTGATCGTGTGACGCATATTGCACAAAAAAATGGCAAGAGCTGAGTAAAATAGGCATATTCAGTATGATTGGCTGGCATCTACCCAATTTCCCAGAGTCAGAGTGCATAAATTGTTGTTTATAAGTTCCCATGCTGTTTTAATAAGCATTTCCAAGACAGAACCGATTGCCAGATTTACCAAATTTTGTTAGCTTCATGGCACCAGAATTGTCAGGTTTGGGTCCATAAAAAGTGTACAGTTTCTGTACGTAATGTTTAAAGGGATAGTTCACCCAAAAATGAAAATTACCCCATGATTTACTTGTTTTCCTATTATTACAATTTCACCACAAGAAATTGATAGTCTGTCTGTCTGTCTATCTATCTATCTATCTATCTATCTCTGTCCGTCCGTCCGTTTATTTTTCTATCAGTCCATCTGTTTTTCTATCCTTCACCCATTTTTCTCTCTGTTTTTCTCTTTTATCTATCTATCTATCTATCTATCTATATCTATCTATCATCTGTCTTTGTTTTTCTATCCAACTATTTTTCTGTCAGTCCATCTCTTTCTATTCTTCACCCATCTTTTTGTTCATTCATCCATTTATGCAATTATTGCTCCATCTGTGTTTCCATCCATCCAACTCGCTAGCAAAAAAGCCCAAATGAAATAATTGTCTAAGTCCATATACAGTGGGTACAAAATTTAAGGGGGTCTGAATACTTTCCGTACCCACTGTATGTGTTTGACTATATGGCTTGAATTAATGCAGCTGGTTTGCTGCACGTATTGTACTAAAATGACCCTCACCTTGGATACCCAAGTGTGTTTTACTGGCGTCTTGGTTTCTGTCGTTCCCGTATGTTGCAGCGTATAAGAGCTACTCAAATGTCTCTGTGTGCGACAGCACAGCGCAGTGTTCCTGTCTGTCACTCGCAGCTGCTGCTTTTCGCACCACATCTCACCCACTCTAAAAGAAGAACAAGACGGGTTTGCACTTTAAATTACTGTGCAGAGTGTGTTCCAGCTTCACTGACTGTCTCTTTTTCTCTTTACACCTGCCCTCCTTAATAAAGATGCCCCACTCTAGTCGCATGGACCCTTCCCACAATCCCCTTCAACAACAGCAGCATCAACCTCTCCATGGTAACTCCAACATGGGTGGCCCCGGTGGACCCATGCACTCCCGCAACTCCTCCCAGAATCCCCGGATGCACACAGACAGCTTTGGCCTGGGGGGCCCCGGGGGACCCGGCGACATTTCAGAGCCGGCTCTTGATGTAAGTCAGAATCAATCATCTATTCCAGATCAAAGCAATGACTTTTGGCCATGGTGTCAACATTTTAAATTAAAGGTCTGCTGAGCACAACCGCCCGTTCCTGCGGGATTTTACTCCATGTACACCCACTACCAACTTATAATGATCTACTTCCCAGCCGTTCTTGCTTAATTTAGGTCCTATGCCTGCAGTTATGCATGTTTAAAGCTGTTCGTTCTCTTTCTCTGAAAGATTTTGCAAACACTTTTGGGTAACGGCCAGCCCCACATCTGCTTTGGGACACATTTGCACTTATAAACTATTTTGGAATATTGGTTACAGTGTTCTATTCTTAAAGACATAGTTCACCCTCATATCTGTCCAAACCTGTATGACTTTGAAACAAGAATTAAGATATTTTTAATGAAACCTGACAGGTTTTTATCCCTCCATTGAAAGTACAGGTAACTAAAACTTAGAAGATCCGAAAGATATCATAAAATTTTATCCATGTGATTCGAGCAGTTTAATCCAAGTCTTGTGAAGAGATACAATCGCTTTAAATGTTATAAGTTTTCATTTAGGCTTTTGTTCACGTATGAACACATTCAGAGCGAATCACATTTGATAAACACTGGAAGTTTGTGAATGTCACACACTGTAACAAATCTTGTTTGTTCTCTCACATCATGGATGCATGTTTCAGCTTCCATGTTTACCATATGTGATGCGCTCTATATACGTGTCAGTCATTGCTTAGCTGTAAATAAAAGACTAAAGTCAATCTGTTAATCATATAAAGTGATGAGATACCTTCACACGATTTGGATTAAATGGCTCAAATCATATGGATTATTTTTGTGATGCTTTTATGGCCTTTTTGAATCTTCTAAGTTTTGGTTACCTGGAGAGACAGAAACATCTCAGATTTCAATAAATTTCTTAATTTGTGATTAGAAGATTAACCAAAGTCCCATGGGTTTGGAACGACATGAAGGTGAGTAAATGATAACAGCATTTTCATTTTTGGGTGAACTACTCCTTTAACTCCCATGATTAAAGAATTTCCAGAGATTTTCCTCCAAAATCAGTTCAAAAGATTCCATTCGGACCTAGTGATTACTTAAAAGATTCACTGATTTGGAATTTCAGCTGATTCATTGAACAAACGTTTCAAAAGAATTGATTCACAGACTTCCCAGCACTGTTGGAAACAGAAATGTCTGTGAATGTCTTTTGAAAAGCCAGCTATGTTATATTTATTATTATGATTATAAACAGTGTTTTGAGTGTCATTAGTATTGCCACAGGACGACTCTTAACTCCGGAATTCTGTATTTGTTTTCCAGCTTCTCCCAGAGCTGACAAACCCAGATGAGTTGCTGTCCTACTTGGGTCCTCCAGACCTTCCCAACAACAGTAACGATGACCTGCTCGCTCTGTTCGAGAGCAACTGAGCCCCCCGTCCCGCTCATTCATCAGTCGCACATCGCCGTCCAACATACAGCCTCCTGACCCCTCACACTCCCGGCTCGTCGAGGGGAGCTTTGGGAACAGATATCCGATTACGTCTTTGCACTGTTTCCTCCTGAGACTGGAATGCAGTGACTCATGGGAAGGTGCAACGAAGATCTTTTTTTGTTTGACTTTTCCTCCTGTGACAATGTTACTGTTTGTCTGCTTCTCTGAACTCTGTCGAGATTTTATTGTGAATTTCAGTTTGAAAGAGTTCCCGCTCTTCTCTCGAATCATTTGTAGAAAGACTCCTCATCTCACATCGGACTCGTGTGGTGTAAATGACATTGTGTGGGGTGGGTCATTGTTTGTTTTCTTCATTGCAGCTCCTGTTTTAAATCTAAATTAGATGAGGAATTCACTTCAGTGCTGATCTAAAGTACTACACTTCAGAAATCACACGGGGAAAGCCAAAGTGTCTCTGTTGTAACTTGAAGAAAACAAACACGGATAAACGTAATTCTCTTAATAAACGGGCAGACTTATGTTTTATTTCTTTTTTTGCCCAAAGAAGACCACAAACTAGCTCCATGTGATATAACATGGTCTTAAACCACAAATGACTTGATCTTAAGTGAATTTTACTTGAAGAAGACTTCAAATGTAGCCTTTTTCCTTTTATACGTGCTAATAGAGGCAATCACAATGTGTCAGACCTTAAACAGTAGCATTGAAGAAGTGCACTATTACATTTTGCACACCACACCAAGCCCTTCGAGAGTTACCGTATTTGCCTTCACACGAAGGAAATTGAAGGCAGAGTCATCTTTTGTGACACCCACACAAATACACACACGCACACCTCAAGCCACACTATGTGTGTGTTTTGGCACAAACTCAAACAGACTACTTTTATGCCACACCCTGCTCTCTGTTTTCGTCTGTCTCTTGTTAGTTTCGTTCCCCCTCGATGTTCTTTTTAAAAACGGTCTTCCTCCCCTGTGGGCTTAAGGCCACGAGGTCTGGATTTCTAGCATTATAAAAAAAGGACTAGTATCCTTGATCGCCGTCGGCTCAAATCACACCCTCACTTGCGGACACATTTCACTCGCCCTTAAATATGCAAGTTTGGGCTGTTATTTGGTAGAAAATCAGTTTTCTGTGTGAAGCTTTGAAACCAGACAGAGCACAAACAGCCCAGTAGCACCTTGTAGACAGGTTATAAAACACACAAATCCACACAAGGACATTTTTTGGACAAACACCTTCCCGTAGTGAGATTATGCTCGGACAAATCTAGGTGGGTGGGAGCGTCACAACAGGAAATGGACTAATGTTTATAGCCGCACTCATACTTGAGGAGGAAAACATTGGGATTCATGTGAAATATGTACAGATATAGTATTATTATTGTCGCAGATGTGAACTTTCTCTTAACCCCCTATGGAAAAAAGGACATTTTAAACACTATGACAAGAGCTCATATCAGACATGCACTTCATTCCCCCCCGTTTTCCATTCAGCGCTCGCTTTCTCGGCGTGGAGGGGAGATGAGTCTGCTGTCGATTCCTGTCTTGTCTGATTTTATTATTTATCATTGCTCTTTGGGCACCGTTAGCGAAGTGCAGTTTGTATATTAACAATACAGGGAGCATCAGGAGTCGTTGGATGTGCTTTTGTTCTTTTTTTCGTTTGTTTGAAGTCATTTGTGTATCATACAATTTTATCTTTGATTATATAATAATTGTTATTATAATTATAAAGATAATTGATGGGCCTGTATGCATCTCTCTTCTGTGTTAACTAGCAGAGTTTATGAATTTGTTAGAAAGAGAAAAAAAAATGAATTCACCATCAAAATCTGTGACCATGATCATGAAAAACTGAGAAACCAGCATCACTTGTTGATCAAACTGTTCAAAAAGCTGTTTGACTGTCATGTGTTGGTGGATCATTAAGTTCTATCAATTGAATTAAACATGTACAATTGAAATCGATTTGTTTTTCTAAAGATGTGAAATATTTCCATTATGTTTTATAAGTAAAGACTTAAGCCCCATTGCGTTTCATTGGCTTTATTTGGCGAGAGAGCAGAGCAGCGCCGCATTGTGTCAAAACGCGGGAACACAAGAGGGCGTGTCCGGAAGATGTGTGTCATGCAAGAAGACGAGCGTTATGAGGACAAAAAGAAAGCTTTTTGTTTGACTCATTTCACTTCGTATCTCCCACTAGTCCGTTTAAATATCAATAAGGACATCATAATTTAGGAAATGTAGAAAATAAAAACAAATTAAATCCTCAAAACATTCGTTATCCGTGATAACATTTTGTGCCGTAATGGCGAATTCAGCTGTTGGCCACCGCCCTCGCGCCATTACAGACCGCTGGTACACGCCCACACTATTCCCTCGTTGCCCATTGGATGGAACGCAGTAACGTCATTTCTACCTACTGTAACGGGCCAATGAGGATGTCAATCAAACGCCCTCCCTCTGAACGTTGCGTTCGAACGCTGCGGTAATTTATTCATCTGCGCCGCCTCTGATTGGACAACGCGCACGTCATTTAGCGGTTCCACGGCTTCATAGGTCCCAATTGAAAAAAAGGGCTGCTGGCTGCTTCTATATATCACGTTTTCGCACACATCCTACTTCCCGATAAGCTGCGGCATTTTGTAGGATTCGTTCGGCGACCAGCTACTAATACAGAGTGATTTTTTTTTGTCATCATGTCCAATCCCAGAGTTTATTTTGACATCACCATCGATGGAAAGAGTGCTGGGAGGATTGTAATAGAGGTAGGTCACAAAAAGTGACTGGATTGCGGCGGATGTCAGTGTCAGCATGACACAGTTTTATTAATTCCAATGGTTTCTTTCATTAAAAATCTTTTTAAAAGCTTGTCGTGCGTGTAATATGTCTGTTTAGCACCAATATTTTGAAACTGGCGGATGAGGAAGCAATTTTGTTTCCCGCGCCATATTGCAACAATGTAACATTTAGCCGTTTATCAGACGCTGCAGTGTTGCCGGTTGTGATAGAAACGGAACGCTGTTCGTCAATCTGAGACTGTTGACTGACAGAATGCGAGTTGAGCTGCTGTCACTGGCAGGAGACTGACAGCTGAGCGCACATGGCGGAGTTTTCAGTGATTGCAGACGCAGGCTGCGCGTGTGGAGCGCTGCACACGTTTTTTTTTTTTAATACGGACGCCATTTTCACCATTTTTTTCAACACAAGATGCCATTTTGAAAAGGGAGGGGTGAATAGCGGAGTTTAGCCGTCTATCGAAACTTGTTCACCAGAACGGAATCTTTTGCATCTCAGCGTTGTCATATTTTAAGTTCTTGCCAAATAATAATTAAATTAATAAGCGACTGGCGTTACATTTGATGATAGGTACTGCAGAAATGCCAGTGAATGCAGTTGTGCAGTATCAGTAACTCCCGCGCTCATGAATATCGACGTTTACAGAGAAACGCGGAAGTCATTAATCTGCTCCGGTTCTTTTAACCCCATGATAGGCTAGCTTTGTCCCGCTATTGTTTTCGTATTTTAAAAGTTATGGTCTGAAACCTGTTTTTACTATTATTACTATTACTGTTTTTATTATTGTTATTTATTTATTTTTTGATTTTCTAA
>NW_015656694.1:51143-53585 GCF_001515625.1 Sinocyclocheilus rhinocerous
TATATATATATATGTATATATATATATAATAAATATACACAGTACACACAATGTACACAAAAACTTTTATTTTGGATGCGATTAATCGTTTGACGGCACTAATATATATATATATATATAATCTGATCTTAAAATGGCCAATTACTTTACAGTTAATTAACTTAAAATATCTGACAATATAAATCCTTTGACATTCACACATGTTCTAAGCTTAATGTCAATTTCTTGTTTTTCCCCTCCTTTTGAAACAGCTGAGAGCTGATGTTGTACCCAAGACTGCTGGTAAGTATCTTTTTCCACATTAAATGTGTTTCTTATAAATAAATGTAGACACTGTCTTCTCCTGCATTAATGTCTCCATATCTACACAGAGAACTTCCGTGCTTTGTGCACTGGTGAGAAGGGTTTTGGCTACAAGGGCTCTGGCTTTCATCGTGTCATCCCCAAATTCATGTGCCAGGTAAGATCTGAACCCCGTCCTGTCATCGGACGCAATGATTTCAGCTCAAACTGATGTCGTGCTCTCGTGATGTAGGGTGGCGACTTCACCAACCATAATGGAACCGGTGGAAAGTCCATCTACGGCAACAAGTTTGCAGATGAGAACTTCACCCTGAAGCATGGAGGGAAGGGAACCCTGTCCATGGCCAACGCCGGACCGAACACCAACGGCTCCCAGTTCTTCATCTGCACCGCTGATACTACTTGGTAAACGGCTTCTTTGAGATTAATGTTTGCGTACACTCTTAAAAATAAGAACCTTCAACATCTTTGGAACCTTTCCATTGCACTAAAAGTTCTTTAGAATATAAAAATTTCCATTTGATGTTAGTGCTAAAGCTGCTTGTTGTTTCTCCATGAACAGGCTCGATGGCAAACACGTTGTGTTCGGGAAAGTGGTAGAAGGATTGAGCGTAGTGGATGCAATGGAGGCTAAAGGAAGCAGCAGCGGGAAATGCTCTGCCAAGGTCATGATTGCTGATTGTGGCCAAGTTTAATTGTTTCTTACTCCCCTTTCCCATTCCAACCATGCACATTCCTTACTATATAGTTTTTTTTTATTGCCATTCCTAAATAAGATGCTTATTCCATGTGTCATGGTCCTGTTTTATGTATTCTGACGGTCCCCAGGACACAATCTGTTAAACATGGATTAAAGATGGATCAAGATTCCTTTCATTTCATTTCTTGTAACAGATAGCTCAGCTCAATTGTTGTTAAAGAAATCTGAGAGATTTCATTTATCATGTGCTGATATGCTCTTGTAATATAGAAGTCTTCAAAAGGAGCCAATTAAAGTTTGTTTTGGTTCTAAAATGGCAGCGTTCTGCTGCAGTTCTTTCTATTGGCCAGCAGGTGGCGCGCTCTGACACTTTATTAGTGCAGTGGTTCTCAACAATGTTAACTAAAAATGAAACCATAAAACATTTATTTGAAATAACATAACTGGCTAAATATTTTTATTTCAGCTATTGGCAAGGCAAAATTTTTAATTTAGTTTAACTTGACCTACTAAAATAATGAAAACTAGTAGCCTAAACTAAAAAAGTAAATTGAAAAACTATATTTAATAAATATAAACACATTTAGAAAACAAAATTACAAAAATTAAAGTAAAAAAAATCATGGTTTTGCTTTAAGTAAAAGCTGATGTCTAAAATCCAACAATTAAGTGTTAATATGTATCCTATTAATACCATAAACGGTTTTAACTAAGTTGATTCATATTTGATTTGAATTTAGCATTTGTTTTCTGTCCCACTAAGTTTAAATTACTTAAACCCCTTAAAGGGGTCATAGGATGCCCACTTTCCACAAGTTGATATGATTCTTTAGGGTCTTAATGAAAAGTCTGTAACATAGTTTGGTTAAAATTTCTCAATGGTAGTGTAAAAAACACCTTTTTTACCCTGTTAAAAACAGCTCTTTTCAGATCAAGCCGTTTTTGTAGCATTTTCCTTTAAATGTTAATGAGCTCTGCTGACTCCGCCCCTCTCTTCCGAGCTGCTCTCAGAGAGACGGTTTACTTCAGGCGCATTCATCGTGAAACTTGCTAATTAGCACATAATTAGGAAAGACTATTTGCAAAGATTTATTACAAAACATTATACTCACTTCTGTAGATGAGGCTGGATCATGAATGATTCGCGCGAACATAGACGCATTTATGTAGATCGGGGGATTATGACCTTCAGAAGCAAATGTAATCCACTGCGAGTTCAGCGGCTCAGATGTCAGGAGTAAATGACAACTGCTATGTTCATTATTACATCCAACAACACCTCAGTCGCTTGTTAGGAGTCATTCTTGTCTACATCTGCTCCGGCGGTGAAACAATGGCGGACTGATGACAGCTCACTCAGGGCGGAGCTAAGGTAAGACACCAGTCCAGTCTGTGCTGAAACGCTACTGTCAATCAAACTATCGTGGGAGGGGCCTGTC
>NW_015656694.1:53940-66559 GCF_001515625.1 Sinocyclocheilus rhinocerous
AACACCTCAATTGCTTAGGAGTCATTCTTGTCTACATCTGCTCCAGCGGTGAAACAATGGTGGACTGATGGCAACTCACTCAGGGCGGGTCTAAGGTAAGACGCCAGTCCAGTCTGTGCTGAAACGCTACTGTCAATCAAACTATCGTGGGAGGGGCCTGTATGTGTGACGTCACACAGACCGGCATCTGAGATCGGCTCGATTTGAGAAGGGAAAACATTTAACCAGATTTTTAAAAAAACACTGGGTGGATTTTTATCATTATAGGATGGTTGTGTACACACACTGCCAACACACATTTCAGTTAAAACAACTTGTAAAAGTGCATGTAGCATCCGATGACCCCTTTAAGTGAATACTTGCAAATGATCTTACATATTAACACAGGACACCAAAAAAAGAAACCCACAATACTGTACGTAAACATTCTGCACACATTTTAAACCAGACATACCAGAACATTACAAGTGATGTTGTACAACAGCAGTGCTTTTAAATAAAGGCCTTTTGTTTGAATTGTACAAGACTATTAGGTAGAAATGTTGCCCGATTCAGAGAACTCAATTGTAAGTATCTAGAGCAGTTCATCCAGCAGGTTTCCTGGGCTGTGCGTTTGTCCCAGAGCATCACTGACGGGGTTGTTGCATATGGGACATGAACATCTCACTTCCAGCCATTTCACCAGACACCTGGTAAGACAAAACATCAGAAACAATTCTTACCAGTTATACTTAAAGTAGGCCTACTGTAGCCCGTTCAAACCAAGAACGATAACTATAACAATAAAGTTTTAATAATCGTTCTACTTCTATGAGAATATTGAAGTCCATGCCACAGCTATAACGATAGGGTGACCCTACGTCCGATTTTCCAGTTTTCGTCATTTCTAAATTGTCTAAAATAATGTGTTTTAGCCTCAGGTTTGTTTTCCTCTTTATAGTCCTCATTGATTTCATGTACACTTATTTACATTGCTACAGCATTCTCTGTAGATCCCGCCTACTCGCACTCCACGATTGGGCGATTGCGTTCAATGCCTGCACGCTATTGGTCAAACTACTTTTCAATCACTACCTGGGGGGTATTCCAAAACACAGGTTATGTGACATACATGTATGTTTGAGGATAAGAGAGCGGATAACCTCAGCTTTCGGTTTCAAAATCGGAGGTTACTTTCAGGGTATGTAAGTAACCATAGTAACTTGCTCTCTGAAGATAACCTGCTCCGGAGCAGGTTATGTTCCAGGGTTAGTTCACTTCAGCGCACGTGTGATCTACTGACGAGCCTTCAGTGGACGTGACAGATAGCGCACAACATGATATAATATTACAATATGTAATATATCCTATTATTTTGTATTCTGTATGTTCACGCTCCACTTCATCTGCCAGTGAATTCAACGATCTTATCAGATCTTATCAGACCAGCCGCCATGTTTCAAACGATCCAAACGTAACACGCTTCCGCCAATCCCTGCCTTGAAGCAATGATTGACGGAGGGTGGGCGTGGTCAGCTCGGAATGCATTTTCAAATTGAATTTTGCTACAAATATCCCAAGGCGTCATGATGAAAATGCAATCCTTTAAGTTCTAACTGTTAGTCTAAATACGGCAGCGCGTGCTCATTATAAACAGAGCGTTATTCTACGTTGAGGAACGATATATCGTTGGATTCATGATAAACAGAGCGTTATTTTGATAATTATCGTGAGTTATCTTTATAGTTCTTGTTCTTGGTGTGAACGGGCTTTTACAGTTGCGAGGCACAGGCCATGTTGAGTTCGCTTCAATGAACCTCTTTTCTTTAATGGCATTAGCATGATAAAAGACATGGGAGGGATTTACCTCTTGTGAAAGGCGTGTTGGCATGGTAACACTCCGAGCTCATCTTTTGTCCTGAAGTCCTCCAAACAGACTGCACATGTTAACTGAGAAACACGATGTAACGTTACATGAGGGGAAATCAGAACCTTTAGAGTTTCAAAACTTTCCAAGTAGTCAAATAACTTTAACCTTTTAATAACTTTATAGACAAAAACTTTTACCCCGTGTGCATGTAACCGTGTTGTTTCATCGTTAAATACAACCTGTAATGTAAAACATAGTCGTTCATTTTTTTGTTTGTTTTACAATATAGTGGCAGCAAAAAGTATTTAGACCCTTCATAGACTTAGTTTATGAATTTTGCAACATCAACAATTATCGAACTGAATTAAATGAACATTGAACTGACTCAAGCTGAATAACAACATTGTTGCCTTTTTTTTTTTTTAGAGCTGCTTAGCTGAAATGAACTCATTCGAACTGAGCATTGAACCAGTATTGAACTGACTGGAGCTGAATAATGACACTTTCATCTTATGTAGAGCTGCTTTATAGCTGAAACTGAATCTCATATTTGAATTTTGCATAACTGATTCTGTTATTTTCCTGTTCATGTTGCTTTAAAGGCAGGGTATGTGATTTTTCAAAAACACTTTAGAAAACTGATTCGGGCCGAATAGCAAAACAAACTTGTAGCCAATCAGCAATAAGGGGCGTGTCTACTCGTGATGTGGAGGAGAGCGCGTTCAGTGCATGGGACGGACATTAGCCGAGCCGAGCTCTGCCTTTAAGACAATCTCTATTTTATAAAGCACTTTATGAATAAAGGTGACTTGATGTAATTGACACAAAAATGTCACTGCAATTAAGAAAACACCGCAAGTGTCAAGCACACTTTCTAAGCACATTTCCTCTGTTGGCAAAGATAAGTTTGAAAAAGAAGTGAAAAAGTAATGTGTTTGAGGTTAGTGAATGTGTTGATAGTTAATGTGATTTTCTACACCTGTGGTTCCTCTGATAGGACACCTGTGTGAACTTGAGGAGAACTGACTTCATACATCCACTAAAATCACCAAAACACCAGCAGACATGAAGAAAAGTGACATTAGTCAAGAGAAAAATCCTGCAGCATCTGAGAGGTTTTTAAGTGTGATGTAAGTGTCAAATACTTTCTGATACACTCACCATCTTGTATCCAGCTCTCACGTTGCGAGCCTGATGTCTCAATTTACTACAGAGAAAAACAGGCCATACAATTCATTAACATGAACAAAAAATAAAAATAAATACATATTTCTAACTTTAAAAAGTCTAAATATTATACAAATGTAATATTTTTTATTATTTCATTTATTTTTTAAATTTTCAATGCAATTTTTTTTTCTTTAGACATCACTATGGTAGTATAGGCAAAGGCTGTGCTGTGTCTTCTGTTTCTAAAAATTTGGCGAGAAAGGGTTTGTAGTTCCCAGTGTTTGACATGACATTAGCCAAAAGCCTCTGGTCAAAAATAGCATTGTGAACAAAAAGCACAGAGATACAATCTAGTCCTGAATTGTTCGAGTTCGGAAGCGCGTGAGGCCAGAGGAAGTCCTTTCTGCTCTGAGGCTGTCAGTCTGTCACAGGCGTTATTTACAGGACAATACTGATGAAGTCCAGTCACAAAGAAGAGTTTTAGAAACGTCACCCAGGATCTGCGTAGTCCACACTGGCTGTTCTGGTAACTACAGTCACACTTACCTTATAAAGAAGCAGCAGAATATCAGGCTTAAAACAAAGACAAAGATCCCAGTGCCAAAGATGACCACATAGATGTTGAGAGGGAGTTCCTGAGAGGTCACTGGAGGCATGGTGTTTTAAATATTAATCATTTCCTGAAGCCCTGAAAAAAGGCAGAACTTGATTGATATGTCATATACCCAGTTTCATAACAATAAGAGCCTGAACAAGCTTAGGGTAATATTTAGCTATTTTTAAGGTTAGAAAACCGAAGAAAAAGCATTACAATTTTAAAGCAGGCAGCATTTCTTTTTCAAACACGTTAGTACTTTTAACAGATAAAAAAAAAAAAAAAGTTATGGACCTTTGGATTAATCTGAACGATGAAGAAAACATATTAATACATTTACAATGACATTAAATATTAATTTATTTACGATATCTCACCATTATAAACAGGCTCCTGAGTGTCTTTACTTCAGTGTTTATTCTTCATACTCGGATCTCACGGTTCAAGCGTATAAACGGCTCAAATTAATAACTGACTGTTTAGTTACATCTACAATATTGAGAGCCTGTAAATGTGAATAAAATAAAGTCCCGACCGGATCACGGAGATCAATATCATCCCATAGCAGACAGACATGCATATCCACATGCACGAGAAAACATTAAACCCCGCCTGTAATTCAGGAGGCGGAGCCTAAATACCAGACGATTCACTCATTATTCAGTGATTCACTCCGTATAAAACTTCTCATGCTCATCAAATTAAATTGCACTATTATAAAAAGAAACAGTAATAATATAATATGATATGGTATAATTAGTGTGTATGTGTGTGTGTTTCTATTTCTATTATATAACATAAAACGTTTGTGACCTAAAGTATAGGCTATAAAAAAGTATTGCATGAATAGTTATTAATTTATCTGATATTATTTGTGATCTGATATAAAAAAAAAAAACGGCATAAACATTTCTTTACTTTTTTCAAAATGTTTTATTTGAATAACAAAAATCCAATAATCACAGTCAAAGCCTTAAAATTTGTTTTCCATGTAATTAAGAACAAATATTTAAAAATCAGAATAGACTATGTTTTTATCTAAGCTGTCTGGATTTTTTTTTTTTTTTTTTTGCCAATATTAAACCTCAAAAAAAAGGAGATTTTAAAAGGCATGTTTAGACAGAAGTCTGAAGAAATTTGGGCCAGTGGCTTTGTATCCTGGGCGCTGGTCATGCTGACTCAGTGGGTTATTTGTTCACACCCTGCTAACAAGTCTGACATTAGACACCAGAGTGAATTCACTGAAGATTCATTTAATATTTAATATAAAGCTATGAGAGTGTTCCTGCTAATTGCATGACCTTACGACTTAATTTTCAATTTTGATCACATTCTCGTTATGCTGGATATTCAACTATTGTGTTAGGATTAAGAAAAAAAAAACTTGGATCAACCTTAGTGCACCCCAGATCGTAATATGTTGAACATATATAGGCCTGTGCAAAATGTGACGGTAGAAATGTTTTGTTTTGGCATTTTATTTTATTGCTTTTTATACTGAAATTAATTAAGCTGATTGTAAATATTTCTGTAGACCTTTAGTAGTTTGTCTTTTAACAACATTTTCAAATAACAAATGATTGATTCCATGCTCCCTCACCAACTTCCTTATTCACAAACAGCCCTAAACATTCAGTGGTTCTGTGGGAACATTCAGCTCTGCTCTCTGGCAAACAAGATTTTAACAAAGGCTAAATGACACCACAGTGCAACATTCAGTGCAGAATTCTCCACTACAAAGTGAACTTAGAGTCAACCGTCACAGGGACAGTGAGGGCAGAGTTCATATTTCATCAGTCAGTCATTTTACTTGCGAATACTGAATCATCATGAAAATCGAAACATTTGCTAATGCAACATGCACTACATTATGTATGACTTGGCCACAGGGTGGCGCTATAATAAGGGTTTTAGAGGAATGAATAGTTCACCCAAAAAATGAAAACTTGCTGAAAATGTACTCGCCCTCAGGCCAACCAAGATGTAGATGAGTTAGTTTCTTCATCAGAACAGATTTGGGGAAATTTTGCTTTACATCACTTGCTCACCAATGAATCTTCTGGAGTGAATGGGTGCCGTCAGAATGAGAGTCCAAACAACTGATAAAAACATCACAATGAGTAATTCACACCAATCCGGTCCATCAATTAACATCTTGTAAAGAGAAAAGCATCATAAAGACATTTTTTACTTCAATCCGTGTTTAAGTTATATGTGCCATGTTAGTGCTTTATAGGCCTGTATAGACTGGAATCTAAATTTAGTTTTTACTTTGAGACTTGAGTTCATTCCCACAGTCCTGCATTATTTTTTTGTCAAGTAAAAAGCAAATAAACTAATGTACACAAAGCATTTTTATTCATCTCAAAATTTAACAAAATTGAAAAAAAAAAAAAAAACACTGCACAAATAAATAAAAACAGTGGCATGTCTTTTTTGTAGGCTACAATATTGCCTTTAAGTTTCATAAAATGAATCATCAATACATGGCCGTTTCTCATGTCATATTTTGTTTTGTTATGTTTTGCTGGAAATATAATTTAAACAGCTATGCATAAACAGACATTTCCAGATCAAGCACAAAAGCAACTTGGAAAATGAAATGATGTTTATTAGATTTCACGTACATTATAAATAAAATAACATTAATTATTTATGTTAACATTAACAAAATGTAATTTGTTGAACACCCCGTTTTGTCTCCGGCTGCATGCTCCCGGCTCAAAACTACAAAATTTGGTCCAAAACAAGTTTAATCTCTGAGCGATCAACACTTGTTCCTAAGACACAAACTGGCGTGTAGTTTAGATCCACGTACAGTGGAAGGTATTTGCAGTCCTGGCAGTAGTTCAGCTCCAGCTGTTGCAGTGAATATTTGTTAGATGTAACGACGACGAACACATACACAAATACAATAAACAGCTGTCCCCAATAATACAAATGTACAGAAATGACAATAATAGCACAATGCAGTTCATACAGCTACAGTCGGTACATTGTACTGCACTTGAGGATTTGCTGGATTTGTAAGTACAAGAAGACTGCACTTCTTACAGTATAGCTACTCTATATTACAATACCTTACAAAACAAGTTAAAAGAGACAACTTGAAACATGTAGAATACTTCACATGACATCTTTAGTATTTATACAAAGCACACGTCAATGATAAGTTAATGTGTAATAAAACTGACTGCAATTTGCATATAGTCTCATGTACAGTAGAGCTCAGTGTCATATCACATGATCTGATTCACTGTAATGAATGTGACCAGCTACATTACCTAAATGGAAATGCAAAACCGATGGATCATACTTTCAAACTTTCATAATATTAAAACAGTGCATCATAGGAAAATTTTGAATTTGTGTGAAAAATTGCATCTTCTGGATGACATAAGCTTCCTGTGACAACCTGGTCACTAAAATAACATTAATTATTTATGTTAACATTAACAAAATGTAAATTTTGTTGAACGCCCCGTTTTGTCTCCGGCTGCATGCTCCCGGCTCAAAACTACAAAATTTGGTCCAAAACAAGTTTAATCTCTTGAGCGATCAACACTTGTTCCTAAGACACAAACTGGCGTGTAGTTTAGATCCACGTACAGTGGAAGGTATTTGCAGTCCTGGCAGTAGTTCAGCTCCAGCTGTTGCAGTGAATATTTGTTAGATGTTACGACGACGAACACATACACAAATACAATAAACAGCTGTCCCCAATAATACAAATGTACAGAAATGACAATAATAGCACAATGCAGTTCATACAGCTACAGTCGGTACATTGTACTGCACTTGAGGATTTGCTGGATTTGTAAGTACAAGAAGACTGCACTTCTTACAGTATAGCTACTCTATATTACAATACCTTACAAAACAAGTTAAAAGAGACAACTTGAAACATGTAGAATACTTCACATGACATCTTTAGTATTTATACAAAGCACACGTCAATGATAAGTTAATGTGTAATAAAACTGACTGCAATTTGCATATAGTCTCATGTACAGTAGAGCTCAGTGTCATATCACATGATCTGATTCACTGTAATGAATGTGACCAGCTACATTACCTAAATGGAAATGCAAAACCGATGGATCATACTTTCAAACTTTCATAATATTAAAACAGTGCATCATAGGAAAATTTTGAATTTGTGTGAAAAATTGCATCTTCTGGATGACATAAGCTTCCTGTGACAACCTGGTCACTAAAATATTTGGGTGATGTTAGTGTTCTGGATGGTCACTATATGGTATCATGTGGTACATTGTTCTGTGTTGTTAGGGTGCTGTTGGCAGTTGCTAAGACATTGCTGTCTAGGTGGTTACTAAAGTGCTCTGAGTGGTTGCTAGGGTGTTGCAATGCCAATTATGTGGTCACTAGATTTTTTTAAGGGATTGATGTGTGTGTTTGTGGCAGTTGCTAATCGATTGTTAGCAACAAGAATGCATTTTTACAGAATGCATTTTTGCATTCCACGGTGCTGTTTTTCCTGTTGCATTATGTAAACGTGTGTGTGTAAACGTGTTTGACCGCTGCCATAGCGTCTTTAGTAGCATCTCCCGCATGACACGGGTGTTGTAAAAACGTGCGCTGCTTTTACATTCTTTTTTTTTGTAAACATGCGCTAGATGGACGCATTTTTGACTGTTGTGTTTGCAGTGTCTCGCACATGACAGCGTTCTAAATATCAGCACTAAAACGTCTATGAAACTGGCCTTTACCCCCTATTCCACTACACCACATCTGGCATTTCTAAACATTAAAAAAAAGCATTCTATGTGAATGGCTCCTAACACGTTTTTGCATTCTACTGCATGACGTTTCCATCGTTTTTTATGAGAAAATGTGCTAGATGGACGTTTTGATCGTTGCGCTCGCATCTTTTGCCTTCTACAGAGTCTCACGCATGACAAGGCCTTCTAAACGTGGCGCTCACATTAAATTAATGTCAACGTTTAAAAACGTGTTTCTGGACGTTGCATTTTTCTATTCCGCTACTCAATATTGTTATCCACCTTAATTCTTCAACGGGGAAGAAAATTCAGGTTCATTATCAGCTAACGTTATAACGAGAAGGATAACAACGTGCAGTAAACGGTCAAACTGTTTGCGCTACAAACCAGTCTGTTCTTAATTAAGGTAATACATTAAAATAATATGGTAAGACACACCAATTTGCAATATCAAGCAGCAAAACGAGCTGTTTTGTACAGCTAAAAATAGCTGGATACCGATTAGGCCGGAAGTCAGGCCCATAAAATTTACAAATGGCCATGCCAGTTTTTAATGAAAAATAAGGTGGACAGGTGGTCAGCAAATTTTAATACTTATATAGTTATATTTTGTCTTCAAATCTTAAGTATGAGCAATAGCAACAGGTGCTTGCTTAAAATCTGTTCAAGATGGCAGACGTTTTTGTTTTCCATATTTGTTTCCAGCACATAGCCCAAGTCTGGAAAATCTATATCACATTCGAATCTCATCCTAGCACATTCTGTCTGTCCAGTTAATTTTGAATTGTATGCCAATGGTGCCATGACCTAATTTTTGTCATGCACAACGAAATGAATTTGCGGCGAGCATAAACCAGGCTCGGGGCCATTCACAACATTTTTTTATTTTTATTTTTTGCATTCCACTGTGCTCATTTGCCTTTATTTTTCTCTGTAAAAATGCACAAGACAGACATCTTGGACCAATGCCTTCGCTTCTTTGCAGTGTCTTGCACATGACAAACTGTTCTAAACTTGTCTACACCTTGTGTTGTTCTAATTAAACTTGCATTTTAAACACAAAAACGTGTTTTGTGTGAATGGCCCCTTTTAACGAAAACACTTGCGTCATTCTCTGCGGCGATTAACTCAGAGCAAGCTACAGCAACATTTCAGTGGGTGGTCACATGAACAGATGTGAACATTTAAGAGTGAATAAGGCATTACACACATTACTAGAGGTCCTGATGTAATAAGGCATTTCTACTGACCGCAGGAGGACAGCTGGAATAAACTAAATTCAGATGCTACCATTGGCTTTATGTTGCATTGCGGCTGGCGCGCAGTACGCTGTCCAGACCGCTGAGCTGCCGTAGGAAACCGCGGTTTGGCGTGACGCCACGGTGGTCCTTCACGGTCTTGATGGCCTCTACTAAAGTCATGTTCTGCCGAATCATGAGGTAGGCGAGAACCAACGTAGCAGATCTGCTCAGCCCGACGGCACAATGCACAAGAACCGTTCCTGCAAAATAAGTCACTGTGTCAAAATGTTCATATGAATGGCAAAATTCATGGCAAAATTCATAGCAATGACATAGCAAATAATAAAACATCCTCAAATTCATGTACATTTTCCAACTTTTACTCAAATTATTATACTGATAATTTAATTTGTGATTAAAACCATTTATTAGAAAAGAATAGAGAAATGGAAGATTTTTTACTTGTGGTCTTCGTGGATTTTTGGATCACATTCATATGCACACTTTTATGTAAATCTTTTTTTATACAAGCCACATATAGGCACACAAACATAAATCACAGGAATAACAAATAAAAGAAAACCACGAGGCTATTGGCGCAGACAGAGAAATACATTTTTAATAGTAACTGATAGCCAAACTTTTTGTTTAAGCCATGTGTTTGTATTATTTTTATCCATAGTCATGTTCAGTAGTGAAAAACTACATTACCCAAGATACTGAACAGAAAATATCACCAATCAGAGAACCGCCAAAAGAGCTCCACCCACTCCTGTGAAGAACCACCAATGATGTAATCCAGTTTCCCCTCCTACCCTATCAAAATGCTTGAATATTTGTATATGCACATTTTACAATAAGCTTAAAATATATTGTTTCTATCGATATAATTAACAACTGACAAATAACTACTTTTATATTTCACAATCGTTTTTTAATTCAATTGTCATTTACAGTGCTTCATGGGATTGTAGTCCTTTCCTTCACTAAAGCTGTTAAATACAGTCTTGTACCTCTTTTTTTCCAATTTTGCTTCAAATAAAAGTTTGTAACATTGTGATTTGCTTTAACAAACCCCATAGGAATTTTTATAGGAAAAAGGAATGGAAAAAATACTTCCGGAACCAATGCTGATGAAAAAGTGAGTGGGAAATAATGCACTATATAGCATCACATAACATGTAAAACCCCTTTTGCTTTTGATTTTAAAGGGGTCATATGATGCGATTTCAAGTTTTCCTTTCTCTTTGGAGTGTTACAAGCTGATTGTGCATAGGAAACTTCAGGTTGAAAGAAAAAGGCCCCTTATGAACTGACCTCCGGTACAAAGGGCTCTGTGAATGAACTCGGCTGCTGGGTAGAAGTTGACACTCATGTCGAAAGAGGGCGAGTCGTGGGCTTCAATGCCGTGATACGTGATGTTCATGCCAGCGTAATACTCCGCGCCGCCTCTCCATTTGCTCTGAGCACAGTTGAGGATGTGCGTGATCCCGAGCTTGACGAGTTCTTTGCGGTTTGAGGCAATTTCTCTGCAAATTTAAGTGAGAAATTTATACACAGTACAAAATATACTGGCAATTTCTAGTTTACCTATCTAAACAGGATAAAATTTCACTCTTTTACTGCTATTTCATGCTTTGTTAAATGCATTATTCAAAGCAAGGCATTTTATGATCCATGAAGTTACATATCTTTTTTTGTATGAGCAACTAAAGCATAATCTTGTGTTCAGCATCCTGTATATGGCCAAAACTGCAGATATTCATGGGCTACTTACTGGTCACCTATGTAGAGTCGTGGCCACACTTCATCTGCATGATTACAGGCGGTTTTCCCAGTGTACAACAGACGCTCAAGTTCAGCAACAGTTAGTACAGGAGAGCCTTTCTCTGAGTCCTTTCTGCTGGGAGATCTGGAATTACTCCGTGACCGGGACAGTCTGGACATAAATGTCATCTGGACTGGCCTTCAGTGGAGCTATAAAATAACACTGAAAATGTATACAAAATAAAAGTAGCAGTTTAAAAAAAATTAAAGGGACAGTTAACCCCAAAATTAAAAATGTTGACAGATTTTTCAGGTTAAACAAATAATCATTACTTATACTATCAAGAAAACAACCAATACAATTCTATTTTATATATTTACATTATCAAGAGTGTTGGGGGTAATACATTGCAAGTAATGCAAGTTCCGTAAACATATTACATTTTTAAGTAATTATTAAAGTATCGCATTACTTTTTAATTTAGAAGGAAATATCGGAGTTACTTTTTTCAAATAAGTAACTCCGGTTACTTTGTTTCCCATGTATTGACTTACAGCTCGTGTGTTGCCATGTTGAGAGAAATCGGGACTAAGTGCAGAGGCGTTGTGTGCGCTGTGTGAACATGATGTTACTGTAGTTCTAGACTACAGGTGCATCTCAATAAATTAGAATGTCGTGGAAAAGTTCATTTATTTCAGTAATTCAACTCAAATTGTGAAACTAGTGTATTAAATAAATTCAATGCACACAGGCTGAAGTAGTTTAAGTCGTATGCATTTACTCATCTCACCTGCACAAAAACAGATTCGGTATTCCTCAAAATAAATAAAAACAGTCAAATGCAAACTCAAGACTATTATACAAACCTGCAATAATTAAATGTTAAATAAGACAAATACCATTTATGCATTTAAACCTATTTTATTAACCAGTGTCTTTGCTACTGACCTTCGATGATACAGTTCAACCTAATAAGCAAAAATGACACGTTTCATTTTTGTTATTGCTGCATAGTGTTGAACTTTCTTCTCCTGCGTCATATTCTTCATGCAATTTGCTTGAGCTGCACCCTCTACTGTACAGACATGGATTTACATTTCCTTCAGCCTGAGGCGTATTCATTTCACTTTTGTTGTGAAAGGGCTTTTACATTTGTAAAAGAAGAACTTTTTTATATTAAAAACAAACAAGCAAGCCCTGCCCAGATTTAAAAAGTAACGTAACGCATTACTTTCCATAAAAAGTAACTAAGTA
>NW_015656694.1:68338-71259 GCF_001515625.1 Sinocyclocheilus rhinocerous
GTTATTGCTGAATAGTGTTGAACTTTCTTCTCCTGCGTCATATTCTTCATGCAATTTGCTTGAGCTGCACCCTCTACTGTACAGACATGGATTTACATTTCCTTCAGCCTGAGGCGTATTCATTTCACTTTTGTTGTGAAAGGGCTTTTACATTTGTAAAAGAAGAACTTTTTTATATTAAAAACAAACAAGCAAGCCCTGCCCAGATTTAAAAAGTAATGTAACACATTACTTTTAATATAAAGTATCTAAGTAACGCAGTTAGTTACTTTTTTTAGGGAGTAACGCAATATTGTAATGCGTTACTTTTAAAAGTAACTTTCCCCAACACTATTTATCAATGTGTAGCGAATCAGCTCATGGGGAAATATGAATAATTAATCATAACTAGTTATAATTAATTATGAATATTTAGATCCGCTGTAGATATTTAGCTGACCTCTCAGGGTCAACTGTCTGTCAATTCTAAGAACGTTAATTTCCTGGTTAAAGGAAATAACTTTCTTACTGTACAACTCTACACAGAGCCTGTAGCATAAATCTGCAGTTATGAGCAAACAATGACCAACGTCAAGTGTGATACAAGTAAGACTTTATTAACTACATAAACACTTAAACTAGTCTAACATACTACATAAACACTTAAACTAGTCTAACATACTACATAAACACTTAAACTAGTCTAACATACTACATAAACACTTAAACTAGTCTTATATACACATACACACGCACACACACACACACAAGCATACAGTTGGTATAGGAAAGGGTTAAAGCTTAAGCAGTAAAGAGGAGAGAAATAAGGAATGAAGTTATGGAAACATTTGCATATTCAGCAGATCTACACCTGAGGGAAACGTCAGATTCTTAGTTCAAACACACCTTTGTAAAAAGGTGCAAATGATACCTAATGTATCAATTAATAAGACTAAGTTTGAATACTTGCACGTCTCGTCTGTCTGAAAGAGAGGTTTGATGCAATCTGAAGGTTCAAGTTGATCTTTGCTGAAGTTGCCATGGTAACCAGGGGGGGGCTTGGTGTGTTGCAGATATCCTGGCATCCAGTTTATTGGGTGAGGGGACTGTGACGATTTGTTAATCTAATGAATAATTGATTTGTTAAATCAAATGAAAAATGGTGTGTCTGATTGGTCCAGACGCTACAAATGCAAGTAATTTTCAATGAATTACAACAAAGTACATTTCTAATCAGGTTAGTTCTTTCTAAGCATTTTTCCATTTATTGCAAAATAACCACACAATGGCACAAGTCGTATGCGATCATTCTGTGAGTTTTGCATCTTATTTTACATTTACATTTAGTCATTTAGCAGACACTTTTATCCAAAGCGACTTACAAATGAGGATAATAAAAGCAATCAAAATCAACAAAAGAGCAATGATATGCAAGTGCTATGACAAGTCTCAGTTAGCCTAATGCAATACACATAGCAAGTTTTTTTAAAAATTATATAATAAATAAAAAGAAAACAGATAGAATAGAGCAAGCGAGTGTTAGAGGCCTTTTTTTTTGCTTTTTATTAATTGTATAATAAATTTAAAAAAAAACAAATCAAATACAAAAAGAGTAGAGAAGCTAGTGTTGTTGTTTTTTCTTAAAGAAAACAAGCAGTTAGTAAATGAATAGAGTGCAAGTCTTAAAGGGGCAAGTTTTTTTTAAAGAATAGTATTAAAATAGAGACTGCTAGAGTTAGAGGGTCAAGTAAAGATGGAAAAGATGTGTTTTTAGCCGATTCTTGAAGATGGCTAAAGACTTAGCTGCTCGGATTGAATTGGGCAGGTCATTCCAGCAGGAGGGAACATTTAATGTAAAAGTCAGTGAAAGTTATTTTGTGCCTCTTTGGGATGACACAATAATGCACCGTTTAATTTAAAGGCCTGAAGTTGGTCACTGTTAACAACCATTACAGAGGAGCGCTAGCAGGACTTTTTTTTAGATTTAGATTAGAAACAGAAAGGTAATATGATATTACAACAACACCAGGGTGAGTAAATAAATAAATGAATATAATAAATAAATCTATTAAAAATAAATAATTATTATTTTGTTATTAAATAAATCATTTTTAAAGACACATAGTAACACTAACTTCATTTAATAGGAATAAACTTATTTAAAAATATAAATAGACCTAATTTCTCTCTAATGCCGAGTTCACACTGCACGATTTTAGCCCGATTTTTCACTCGCCGACAGGTTTTGCGAAATCGCCGACAAATACCCGACATCGGAGGCAAATCGGTGCTTGTTCACGCGAGTGACAATCACGCAGTGTGAATTATCAAAGACGCGATCTGAGGGAATCTGTGTTTTGTTGTGAAACGTAGTTTGCGGACCAGACAGAGCTGTCGGCGATTCTTCCTATTGTGAAGTCATGCAGTGTGAAACCCCCTTTCGCCGATCCATCGTGCAATGTGAACACAACAGCAACTGAATGCTACCCCAGATAGTCATCGTGCAGTGTGAACTCGGCATAAGTTACACCATTAATTTTCATATCAAACAAACACATTTTATATTACTTTAACTGCAGTAAGACCATACACTTCATTCTGAAAAATCAGGTAAATATCATGTATGATTTTTGAACATCTGCTGTCATGACAATGACATGAAATGACAATTATAGCCAGTAGGTGGCGTTAGTGATCCACACGTTGGTCTATGATTTAAGTAACCCAATGCTCTATAATTTTGGAAATATACTTAGGATATACTTAAAGGGGTCATATGATGCTTTTTTAAAGATCATTATTTTGTGTATTTGGTGTAACAGAATATGTTGACATGCTTTAATGTTCAAAAAACACATTATTTTTCAAATACTGTACATTATTGTAGGTCCTCTATGCCCCGCCTCTCTCAAACGCTTCGTTTTCTACAAAGCCCCCTCCTT
>NW_015656694.1:71494-85861 GCF_001515625.1 Sinocyclocheilus rhinocerous
TTATCTATGCACAATCAGCTTGTAACACTCCAAAGAGAAAGGAAAACTTGAAATCGCATCATATGACCCCTTTAAAATAAATGAATATTTGTTCAAGATGTCCATTTTTAAATCCACTTTTGAAGTGTCCGTTTTTGCAGTGATGCCACGTTTTACTTACAAAGAGTGTTACAATGAAAAGACTGAGTATACATAATTTTGTAGCCTATCATTTATTTAAAACATGAAGACTTAGTAACTCTAATGCAGTAAACTAATAAAAAAAAGTCAACGAAACAAGGGGCAATAAACAGATTACACATTTTGCAATGGTAAACAAGTTAGTAAAGAAAACAAAAAGAAAAGATTGGTTTTAGTCATAAAACCAAGTAACAAACAGTACATAAGCAGTGGTTCAATCTTGTTTAAACCTTCTTGCTGCATTCTGGGCACTGAGCAGTCATAACAGCGTGTGACCCACAAATGTATTTGTTACACTCACTGCACGTCAAACTTGTTTTTGTGTCCTTCTTTCGGTCACAGACCTGACACCTTTTCCTCTTGGCTGGGGTTACTGGTGCGAGATGAGTGGCTTTGGCTGGCGAAGAGCTTGCTTGTGCTTCCATCACCATATTCTGAGAGGCTGGAGTGCGGGGAATATTTTCCCGTCTTTTCATGAGAGGAGCCACCAGAGCTTTCCCTAGCTCTTCCAGAAAGAGCCTCCTTCTATATTTCTTCCCTTTGTTCCATGAATGATTTATTTCCATCCACAGCACAAATGCATTGTAGGCAGAGACATCCAACATGTTGAAGAAAATCACCATGGGCCAACGTGTGGTCTTCCTTTGGCAGGTGTAAGTGGCAACAAGCTGGAAACAAAATGACACACACACACATACACACAACAACAAAGCTTTAGCTTATCAGCTGACATTTCATTTCACATTATATGTGGCATTTGGCCTTGAATAAAAACGAATAAATAATGCAAAGTAGCAAAATACCTTGTCAAGGTTGTCAACTCCGCCTTTGGTATGGTTGTAGTCTAGGATTATCTCTGGCTTCTTGTGGTCTTTGTCGCTTACTTTGTCATCTCTGTGGAAAGTGCTCATCAAAAGCACATTTGTATTTTTTCTGGGACAGTAGGACACAAGACGTGTGTCATCAGTGAAGGCGAACATGGATGATAATGGTGCCCTGTCCTTCATTGACAGGAGCGCAGGTGGGAGCTCAGGCTTGTTTGATCTGACAGTTCCAATCATGGTCATTTTCCTTCGGAGCAGCTCCTGGCCGAGGGCGTACGAGGTGAAGAAGTTGTCACACGTGATGGTGTGTCCTTCTAGACCATCTGTCATGTCCAAGACCACTTGCATTCCCTGGTTCTTTTCTGACTTGCCGTCGACAGCTTTGCCAGTGTAGATCTGCAGGTTCCACGCGTAGCTCGATCTGGCATCGCATGCCGCCCAGATTTTAATTCCATACTTGCCCGGTTTACTCGGCATGTATTGTTTGAAGGGACAGCGACCTCTGAAACGGACCAGGCACTTGTCCACAGTGACGTTTGGGCCTGGATTGTATAAGAGTCGCAGTCGTTGGACCCATTTATCCCAAATGTTCCTTACTGGTGCCAGCTTGTCTTTTTTCTGTTGGCTATACCTTTTGTCCTTTTTGTAAAAGAAGAAGACCCTTGACAAACTCTTAAAACTTTTCAGTGACATGGTAGCACGAAAAATTGGCCTTCCCGACTCAGCGTGCCATAAGCAATCCATGGCCTCATGGTGGGATCGATACACGCCTGCCAGAATCAACAGACCAAGAAAAGCCTGTAATTCTGTCCAGTCCAGGTTCTTCCAGGTATCACCAAACACGCATTTCCCCTCTAAATTGGTCATTTCAATCAAAATCTGTTTAATATTATCTGGGAAAAACAATTCAAAGGTTGATCTTATGTCTTTAGCATTGGCACATGCCAACCTGGTTGGTCCAGGGGTCATTCTGATGATACGATGAGCTGGAAATCTCCCTCGTTGTCTCTGAGGAGGAGTTTTTGAAGTCCACGATATGTTTCCGTTTTTAGACTGATAAGCCGTCTCTGTGTCAGCTGTGACCTCTGACTCTTCCTCTGACTCTTCTCCATCAGTAGAGTGGTAGTCTGGGTCAAACTCCGTATTGTCCTCTGTTTCAGAAGCTTCATCAGAGAGCTCCACCTCCAGCTCTGCGTCTCCATCCAGATCCCTTTCCTCTTCTATCCATTCAGTACTTGTCGTACGTAGGGTCACATATTTTTTTTCTTCCATCCTGCCATCACTTGTCATATGTTGGGCCACGTCTCTTTCCTCTTCCATCCCTCCATCACTTGTTGTATCTAGGGTTGAGTCTCTTTCCTCTTCCATTCCTCCATCACTTGTCGTATGTAGATTTGCGTCTCTTTCCTCTTCCATCCCTCCATCACTTGTCGTACGTAAGGTTGCGTCTCTTTCCTCTTCTATCCCTGCATCAGTTGTCATATGTTGAGTTACGTCTCTTTCCACTTTCATCCCTCCATCACTTGTTACATGTAGGGTCTCATCCCTTTCTACTTTCATCCCTCCATAACTCATCATATAAAGAGTCTCGTTTGTTTCCTCTACCATCTCTTCATCACATGTCATATGTAGGGTTACATTTCTTTCCACTTTCATCCCTCCATCTCTCATCGTATGAAGAGTCCTGTCTCTTTCCTCTTCCATCACTTTATCACTTGTCTTACGTAGGGTTGTGTCTTTTTCCTCTTTCATAACTCCATCACTTGTCGTTTGTGGGGTCACGTCACTTTCTTCATCACTAAACTCAAATAGCAGAGCCAGGTTCTTCGCAACATTATGCCGTCTCTCCATTGTGCAGCTTCAGAATGAACTGCAAGCAAGGTCCAAGGAAGCCACATTTATAACCTCACAGTAAAACATGTATTTAAAACCACTTTGGGAGGACATTTTGCTGTCCTTACTATGAAATTAAAAGCTCATAAATGGGCCAGATTATGCTTTTCTTTAAAGGGATAGTTCACCCAAAAATGAAAATTCTATCATTAAATTACTCGCCCTCATGTTGATCCAAACCCGCAAGACCTTCGTTCATCTTCGGAACACAAATTAAGATATTTTTGATGAAATCCGAGAGCTCTCTGACCCTCCATAGACGGCAAGGTACTACCACGGTCAATGCACAGAAACATAGCAAGGAGATCGGTAAAATAATCCATGTGACATCAGTGGTTCAATCGTAATTTTACGAGAATACTTTTTGTGTGCAAAGAAAACAAAAATAAGATTACTCGACAATTCTTCTCCTCTGCGTCACCCTGGTGCCATTTTGGAGAGTATCACGACGCATGCGTTCTTTGCGCACAAAAAGTATTCTTGTAGCTTCGTAAAATTACGATTGAACCACTGATATCACATGGACTATTTTAACGATGTCCTTACTGTTTTTCTGTGCGCTGACCATGGTAGTACCCTTGCCGTCTATGGAGGGTCAGAGAGCTCTCGGATTTCATCAAAAATATCTTAATTTGTGTTCCGAAGATGAACGAAGGTCTTACGGGTTTAGAACGACATGAGGGTGAGTAATTAATGACAGAATTTTCATTTTTGGGTGAACTATCCCTTTAAATCTAATGATTTGCACAGGTTTGTGTGATAGTCAAGTTCATTATGCCGCCCTCCTCACACATAATTAAACAGATTTTGAAATATAAATTAGAGATAAATGGTTAGGTGTGTTCGATTTATGCAGCGCTTTGCAAACTGATCAGCATCTAACCTGAAGGAGTGCATACTGGTTAGAATTACTGTCCGACTTGAGACAATGCAGACGTTGTGTCACCCACTTCATTGGCATTTAAATAGTATTGGCTTATTTTGAACTTTATTCTTGTACATACAGGCACTGTATTAAGCAATACATCAAGTACGAAATGAAAAGTGTTCAACATCTATGTATAGGACAAATATTGCATCTAATCCACTTCATCTAATATAGTATGCAAACACCACACATGCATCACTATAGGAAGTACATAGTGCCCAACTTTACATCTCTGTTTTCAACACCTCCCCGGACTGCAAGCAGCAAATCTCAAGTGGTGCTCACTGCAGAGCCAAATAGGTCAAATGGGTTGAGCTTGACCTAATCCAGCTCCACCTATGTGGACCTAATGGGTGGAGTTTGATCTAGCTTTGTTTAGAGATAGGTTAGGGTTAGGGACGTCACGCGCTACCCATTGGCTGAGCAGCACCTTCTGGTAAATCTTGCTGATCGGTTAAATTATAGTGATGGGAAGTTCGGATCATTTTTGACTCTGACCTTTGAGTCACGTTCAGCAAAATGAACGAATCTTTTTTTCGAGTCATTTCGTTCATTTTAGCAAAATATAATTAAAATGTTACGTGTTACTTCCCTTACACGTCTACTACTTACGCAAACGTTGATCACACTACAAACAATATAAAACTATAATGCTATAAGAAACAGAAAAGATTAATTCATTGTTTACCTGGGTCTTCAGTCTATGATTAGCTCACCTCACCTCTTATCTGACAAGTCTTCAGGTTTGAGTCGTTCGTTCATCACGTGACAGCCCCATAAGCTTTAACCAATGCAGTCTGAGCCGGAAAGCTCAAATTGTAGCTTTTTACTTCTTACAGTTTATAAATGTGTGAATTTCTGTCATGATGGTTCTTTTCCATAACACTCAATGTTGTAACAAAGAAAATAAAGAGTTGGTTATTATTATTACGTCTCTTTCCGGCTCAGACTGCATAGGTTAAGCTTATGGGGCTGTCACGTGATGAACGAACGACTCGAAAAACCCGAAGACTCGAGAGATTAACTAATCAATTCTCTTTCCGGCTCACACTGCATTGGTTAAAATTATGGGGCTGTCACGTGATGAACGAACGACTCGAAAAACCCGAAGACTCGAGAGATTAACTAATCAATTCTCTTTCCGGCTCACACTGCATTGGTTAAAATTATGGGGCTGTCACGTGATGAACGAACGACTCGAAAAACCCGAAGACTCGAGAGATTAACTAATCAATTCTCTTTCCGGCTCACACTGCATTGGTTAAAATTATGGGGCTGTCACGTGATGAACGAACGACTCGAAACAGGTGAACTACTTGACTAATTCCAGTACAGAACCTATAGGATGTTGCGCATGCGCGACTGAACGAATCACTCCCCGAGACGACTCGTTCTTCCCGAGTCACATTAAAGATTCGTTCAAAATGAACGAATCGTTCAAGAACGACCCAACACTATTAAATTAAGCTGCAGCCAAAGTTGAACACACCTATATTAACATTTTATACATTAACCAAACATCACGATTGTTCTGAGCCAATGAGCGATTCTCAATGTGCTTTTAGTTTGCTCAGCTGGTTTTAAAAACTGTGGCAGCCTTGCAGTACATTTACAGTTAAATTTTAACACACGTCAACATGACATCACTGCAAATCGGATATATGACAATATTATGCTGCTTTTAAGTTGGGCAAATTTTTTTTTTTTTGTACAACATTTAATAAAAATGCCATGTTACTGTGTTATACCGTCATTAATTTCTTTGTTTGTGTCCTGCATTTTGCCTGATTGGTCGATTTTATTTGACAGTTTGTTTACGAATTGCTCTGTTGTATTCCACCGGGAAGGCGAAAATTGTTCTTTTTTTCTTTATATAGCGACAACATGGTGTATGTAAATGGTTAAAAGTGACCAGGTCTTATGTATATATAGGAAGTTGTACCTGCTTACAGTGACCGAACGGAACCGGGAGGGTTAAAACAAACAAAATGGCAGCAGCTGGAATGTGAAAAGATCTTTGCAAATAAGTAACGTTATATCAGATGTATTTTCTTTTTGTGTAAAACGATGAAACGCATCATGACATTAGAAAATCGCTTACTAAACAATAAACGTGGGTGAGGAATTCAAATCAGGCTTTGTGTGCATCTTACCTTATACAAGGCGTTTCGAGTTGGACACAAATCCTGTACGGAGTGCTTTGGTTTCCTGGTCTGCGTGAGGAACACAGATGCATGTGATTAGCACGCAACACGAGCGCTGCATTCAGACGAAACCATCCATGTGTTGGTTACTGCAAAATCTACTGTCTATTGTCTACTCGAGATCAATGGTACTGATACGTCCGTATTATTGTAATAGATCAGTACAGCAGCAGTCCTCATGTCCAGCGCATGCGCCCTCTGGTGATGCACATGCACAGTCATGCAGATGTTGCACACAACGGATCATATCTGAAGCATATTTTCGATACTCCCCGAATTTTCGATGAGGGAATTTGTGAATATGCACACGACAATATTTCATTCAAAAACTGACACTTTGAAATCAATACCGTCACGGGCTTTTAAAAAAAAATTTTTTTTAAATGTAAACTGAAGCGGTTGAATATTGGTTTCAATTACACACATCTGTAAGCTGAATAAGGCGCAAATGAAACATCTATGCATACGAATAACTACTTTATAATAGCTGATTGTATCAGCATGCCAAAGCTACAGACTGCATGTTCATAATACAGTGTGCAAACCTGTGCACATGTACCTGGAGTTTACTATGAGACAATGTGTTACTATCAGAAACATGGCTGAAATGCATCTGGTATAGAAATACCAGGTGAAATAGAAAACAAAAATAGTAAAACTAAAATATAAAATATTGTACATTTATATTTTAAATTTGAATGAATAATAATACAATAAAAATCATGAAGGTGGTAGTTCCTCAGTCCCCATTTAAGGACCCATGCATATGGAAATTGTATAACATAAAAGAGTTTCGTAATATGTAATGCATGAATAAATGAATTAATTATATCATTTAACCATCAGGCACTGATCATTACAGACTCTTCCTAGTCATGACTGGATTCTTTTTTAATGTAATGTAGTGTAAACACTTCATTAAACTGAAAAATTTGGAAAATATATACCGGTATGCATTTGAAACACCTGCATGATAATGGCATGAAATAATTATAACCAGAAGATGGAAGTAGTGGTCCACACATGATGGTCTGACACATTGTTAACACTTTTAGTGTTAAAATGACAAGACACAGAGCACACATTATTTTGTAGCCTTTCATTTATTTCAAACATCAAACATCAATATTCAGTAACTCTAATGCAGTAAACTAATAAAAAATATCAAGGAAAAAAAGCAATAAACATCATAAAATTTGCAATGGCAAACAAGTAAGTAAAGAGAACAGCAGGAAAATAACTACTATTAAAAACTTTGTAACAAACAGTGCATAAGCCATGACTAAGTCTTGTTTAAACCTTCTTGCATGCATAGCAGTAAGAAGTTATAATAGCATGTGACCTGCAAATGTACATGTTACACTGACTGCACATCCTACTAGTTTTTGTACCCTTCTTTGGATCACAAACCTGACAACTTTTCCTCTTGCTGGGGCTTGATACTGGGGAGGAGCCAGGTTTTTTGGCTGTAGAAGAACAGGCTCTTGCTTCCATCACCATATTCTGAGAGTCTGGCGTGCGGGGAGTGTAATGCCGTCTTTTCATGAAGGGAGTCACCAGAGCTTCCCCTAGTTCTTCCAGGAAGAGCCTCCTTTTAATGCTTTTCCCTTTGTGCCATGAAGGATTTATCTCCGTCCACAATACAAATGCATTGTAGGCAGAGACGTCCAACATGTTGAAGAAAATGACCATGGGCCAATGAGATGTCTTCCTTTGGCAGGTGTAAGTGGCAACAAGCTGAAAGTGAAATGACAAGCAAAACATTTACATGGTGTGCATCTGGCAGATGCTTTTATTCAAAGTGACACTGTATTCAAGGTATACATTTACATTTGATCAGTTACTGCTTTCCCTGGCAATCAAACACATGATCTTAGCATTGCTTTAGCTCACCAGCTGACAATTCAATTCACTTTATTTGTGCCATTTGTTCTTACCCCCGGTTTCACAGACAAGGCTTAAGCCTAGTCCAAGACTAAAATGTAAGTCTGTGCAGTTTCAATTTAAGGTGAGACACTGCAGGTGAATAGGGTAAAAAATTATCTAATAGTTATCTCCTTACTTACCCAGTTGATTAATTACTTTAATAATTGCAAACATTTTTTGTATTCCAAGTTTTCTAAAATGTTAGGTTTAAATGGCATTATTTAATGAAATATGCACTAATTCAAATACAATTTCTAGTACAAAAATCTGAACACTGGATGAAGTCAGTTTCAAAATTCTTAGGAGGGAATTTTGGGTATTTAATTTTTGTCACTTGACTGATAATTCAGAAAACACACAGAACAGACAGAAAACAATATATTTTCACAATTGTTTGGGGGATAAAATGTTGTATATAATCAAGCAAATTATATATGAACAAATCCCTCTGTAAAAACCTTAAGTATATAGACAGGAATACAAATTTAAAGTTTGGTGTGTGTGTAAGGGCTATTGAAGTGGAGATTTATGGCTCAGTGTAGGAGAAAAAACTAATTTTGAGAAAACGGCCTTTAAAAATATGCATTTTAATTTAAATCTATTGACACAAATAGATAAAGTACTATAAAAGAAACACTTAACAGTGTCTTTTGGATGTTTTCTTTCCACTAGTCTGAAAAAACACTATGAAAAACCAAAAAGGCCAAAATCTCAAACTTGACAGGTGCATGAAAAAACGGTGTTTTTGCCTGCAGTGTCTCCCCTTAAAGAAACTTCCACTGACTGATCTTAAAATATATCAGTGCCGTTGTTTTATCTCAAGATGCACACCAGTAATGTTGTTTTCTAAGGCATGTTTATAAAAAAAATTATTTAAATGTCCTTATTGAACTATGGCCTAATCCTGGCTTAGTCTAAGCCCTGTCTGTGAAACCAGGCTTTAAAATCCAAAAGAAACAGAAGTAGTGACCAATCTTTTCTTACATATTGTGACGTATGTCCGATTGTAATAGATTATTGATAAAGAAAAAAAATTTATAATTAGCATTTAAAAATAGATATGGTTCATTTTCACTTCATGCAGAAAATGTCTAAATAATACAAAGTAATAAAATACCTTGTCAAGGTTGTTAACTCCGCCTTTGGTGTGGTTGTAGTCTAGGATGATCTCTGGCTCCTTCTGATCTTTGTCGCTTACTTTGTCATCTCTGTGAAGCGTGCTCATCAAAAGCACATTTTTCTTTTTTCTGGGACAGTAGGACACAAGAGTGTGCGTATTAGTGAAGGCGAACATGGATGATAATGGTGCCCTGTCCTTCATTGACAGGAGCACAGGTGGGAGCTCAGGCTTGTTTGATCTGACAGTTCCAATCATGGTCATTTTCCTTCGGAGCAGCTCCTTGCCGAGGGCGTACGAGGTGAAGAAGTTGTCACACGTGATGGTGTGTCCTTCTAGACCATCTGTCATGTCCAAGACCACTTGCATTCCCTGGTTCTTTTCTGACTTGCCGTCGACAGCTTTGCCAGTGTAGATCTGCAGGTTCCACGCGTAGCTCGATCTGGCATCGCATGCCGCCCAGATTTTAATTCCATACTTGCCCGGTTTACTCTGTATGTATTGTTTGAAGGGACAGTGTCCTCTAAAACGGACCAGGCACTTGTCCACAGTGACGTTTGGGCTTGGATTGTATAAGAGTCGCAGTCGTTGGACCCATTTACCCCAGATGTTCCTTACTGGTGCCAGCTTGTCTTTTCTCTTTTGGTCTTTTTTATAAAAGCAGAAGACCCTTGACAAATCGGTAAAAGTCTTCAGTGACATGGTAGCACGAAAAATTGCCCTCCCCGATACACCGTGCCATAAGCTACACATGGCCTCATGGTGGGATCGATACACGCCTGCCAGAATCAACAGACCAAGAAAAGCCTGTAATTCTGTCCAGTCCAGGTTCTTCCAGGTATCACCAAACACGCATTTCCCCTCTAAATTGGTCATTTCAATCAAAATCTGTTTAATATTATCTGGGAAAAACAATTCAAAGGTTGATCTTATGTCTTCAGCATTGGCACATGCCAACCTGGTTGGTCCAGGGGTCATTCTGATGATACGATGAGCTGGAAATCTCCCTCGTTGTCTCTGAGGAGGAGTTTTTGAAGTCCACGATATGTTTCCGTTTTTAGACTGATAAGCCGTCTCTGTGTCAGCTGTGACCTCTGACTCTTCCTCTGACTCTTCTCCATCAGTAGAGTGGTAGTCTGGGTCAAACTCCGTATTGTCCTCTGTTTCAGAAGCTTCATCAGAGAGCTCCACCTCCAGCTCTGCGTCTCCATCCAGATCCCTTTCCTCTTCTATCCATTCAGTACTTGTCTCATGTAGGGTTGCATCTGTTTCCTCTTCCATCCCTCCATCACTTGTTGTATGTAGAGTTGTGTCTCTTTCCTCTTCCATCCCTCCATCACTTGTTGTATGTAGGGTCGAATCTGTTTCCTCTTCCATCCCTCCATCATTTGTCTTACGTAGAGTTGTGTCTCTTTCCTCTTCCATCCCTCCATCACTTGTTGTCTGTAGGGTCGAGTCTCGTTCCTCTTCCATCCCTCCATGACTTGTACATAGGGTCGTGTCGCTTTCCTCTTTCATCCATTCATCCTTTGCCATATGTAGGGTTGTGTCTATTTCTTTTTCCACCCCTCCATCATTTGTATGTAGGGTCACCTCTCTTTCATCTTCTATTCCTCCATCACTTGTCGTATACAGGGCTGTGTCCCTTTCCTCTTCACTGGACTCGTATAAATGAACCGGGGACTCCACATCACTAAACCATCTCTTCATTGTACAGCTACAGAATGACCTGCAAGCAAAGTTCAGGGAAGTCACATTTATAATTTTATTTGTTACACTTGATAGGGTCAAATATCCTCTAATATTAAAATAACTAGATCCTTAAATCTAGTAATGGGCACAGCACATGTTTGTGTGATAGTTAGGTTTAACAGATATCATTAGCTGGCTATGAAAATAAGAATAATGGAAGCCTACGAAATGTCCTCGTGAAAGTAGTCAAACTTGTTGTTCTTCGTTGCACATAAGAGGATGGTTTTGAAATATTGCTTTTGAAATATTTTTAGTTTAATAGACAAATTCTGTAATGATTAAAATCACATTTTCTGAGATGGGGGTGGCTTGAAGGCAGATCAAAGGGCATCTGTTTGTCTGTTTAGATTAGAATTTTTGACTGTTGGAGCTGTCTTGGCTCATTTGACAATTCCATTCTTCCATTCGACCATAAAGCCTAGTTCAGACAGTCAGCCCAAATCCAATTTTGTGCATATCCAGAAACCGAATCTGATTTGAATAACTGACTGTCCAGATAATGTATTGCAACTGTTCATATCTGATTTGTATGTCCATAAGCTCTCTTTCATTTTACAGAATGTGCGTTTGTTTCTATGGCAATGCCGTTGCGTTGTTATGCCTACGCTAAAAAAAACAATAACAGCAATACGGTACATTCACACGGGGCGTCAGCATCAACGCCTCTCGTTTACTTTAAAAGGAGTGACGTCAAGCGTTGCCGAACTGAATTGTGGGTCTGTCGCATCACATCACCGGCATTGCTCACGGCAGACGTTGAAAACTTTTCAAGCGCCAACATAGGTGTCAGCCAATCAGATCGCCTTATGCAAATACCCTAGCGCAGACGCTAGCCAATCCCGTTCATGCAACACCAGAAAAGTAATGTGATTGGCTGTTGTCACTATGACGGTCGCATCAGCACCAAGCTTCAGACTAGAGACCTGCGCGGGACGGATTTTTCAGTCCCGCTCCCGCAAGGTTCTGTCCTGCTCCCAGCCTCCCGCAGAAATATATCTTATCTTGTCCCGCTCCCGCCCGCGACATTTATGTTTTGTCCTGCTCCCGCCCGCATAAAAGTAATCTATACAGATTTTTTTCAGTACATCGAAGAAATTTAAATGAAATGGTTCTGTAACATCTCCTAAGCATAAACGCTCCCGAAAAAATATTTATTTAGGCTATAGCATCAACATTCACAAACCACTGTTATTTGTAAAAGAAAAGCAAGCATGGGCTGCTGCGTGCATGGTTTGGCATGGCAGAATGCCAGCAAACAGCTCTCCCTTTATTATCACTAAAAGCTGACATCTCAGTTCATCGCAATATCATAAAGCTCTGTTATAACACAACAAACATATGCACAATGAATCTTTCACAATGTCTACACTTCGTGTGTTAAAATGAGAGGATTCATGAGCACGCAAATTTCAGCACTGCAGTGAGTGGATTAATCACCTCTGACTGGCCATTGCATTCGAGAAATCAACAGCTATGCCTGTGATTGGCTACATTGCGAGACGCTTTAAAGACGTGTTATAAATAGAAACTGCCTAGCTTGTGCATGTACTGTAAATCATTTTAATGTTAATATTAGTTGTTCTTGTTGCTTTTGTGCAACAGATAAATAACAATTTATATGTTTTTAGACATTTTATGTTTAGATATTTCTATTTTGCGGGAGTCCCGTGAATCATTTTATTCTCCCGCATTCTGCACGAATCTCTACCTGCCCGCATTCGGCCATCAAGTGTTGTTCCGCGCCGCACCCTGTTGCGTTGGGTCCCCCAGGTCCCGTGGGAGCAGGGGCGGACTTCCCCATTAGGCAAAGGTAGGCGGCCTTGGGCCCCCAAAAGCCAAGGGCCCCCTAAAATGCTTTTCATATAGATGTGCATTAGGTGCGGACACGCGAACGGTTGCGGTTTACGGTGTTTATTACCACGACAACCGTCCGTGTTGGAACGTGCTTTTTGTGTATCCTGCTTGGAGACGAAAATATTATGCATCTGAAGCTGTAATTAAATATTGAGAAACAGTGCATGTGTATTATATGTTTATAATTGTTTTAAATGCCGCTTACTCATTTATGAGAAGGAACCAAGTAGAGGACACATACGCAGTTACTTTTTTGGCTGATATATTCCTTAGGTGTGTAAATCAATGTTTAATTGTCTTTTCATTATTTTTTCAGTTTTATTTAAATTTGTAGTTAATATAACTAAATGTATTTTAAAGTTTAGAATTAGACAGCCTTTGCACAAAGGCTTACGCTGGTAACTCATCAGTGGACTTTCCCCGTCAACATAGGCTATATTTTTTCACGCTTTTCTGTATTTCTGATGTTCCAAAACGCCTCCTACTGGCAGAGAATGAATGTTCATTTTCAATAATCCAGTCTGTAGTTTTTGTTCAGACCAATGCGAAAATCCACCCACATTACCCCGTTTTAAATTAATATAATTATTTATACTTCTGACTCACCCCTGGTTTAAACGCTCAATTGTGAGGTTTATCATTTTATAATTTATTTTGTTTTTGTGAAAACCTGTATCTCAACTGTAAATCAGTTGCTATTTCGTGGTCTACAATATGAAAGAAAGCCATTATAACATGTACATGAAAAATGTAGAAACATTGGACACAATTATGGGGCACCATTATGCAGCAGCAAGCATCACAACAAAAAAGGAACCTCAAGGTTGATCTAGGAAAATGTGTGAAAATGTATAGGGCCCCATTCCTATATTTTGCCTGGGGCCCCCAATTCACTAAATCCGCCCCTGTTTTTCATTATTTTTTCAGTTTTATTTAAATTTGTAGTTAAAATAACTAAAAATAAATGTATTTTAAAGTTTAGAATTAGACAGCCTTTGCACACAGGCTTACGCTGGTAACTCATCAGTGGACTTTCCTCGTCAATATAGGCTATATTTTTTCACACTTTTCTCATTCTATATTTCTGACGTTCCAAAAGCGCCTCCTACTGGCAGAGAATGAATGTTCATTTTCAATAATCCAGTCTGTAGTTTTTGTTCAATGCCAAAATCCACCCACATAACCTCGTTTTAAATTAATATAATAATTTGTAAGTCTGACGCTCAATTGTGAGGTTTATCATTTTATAATTTATTTTGTTTTTGTGAAAACCTGTATCTCAACTGTAAATCAGTTGCTATTTCGTGGTCTACAATATGAAAGAAAGCCATTATAACATGTACATGAAAAATTTAGAAACATTTGACACAACTATGGGGCACCATTGTGCAGCAGCAAGCATCACAACAAAAAAGGAACCTCAAGGTTGATCTAGGAAAATGTGTGCAAATGTATAGGGGCCCCATTCCTATATTTTGCCTGGGGCCCCCAATTCACTAAATCCACCCCTGTGTGGGAGTGCAGGTCTCTACTTCAGACATGCCCTCAAGCGTCAACGCCGATGCCCCATGTGAATGTACTGATACAGTTTGCAATACACATGTTGCCTTCGCGCTGGATTAGGGTAAACGTACCTATTAAAGGGGTCATATGATGCGATTTCATTTTTTCCTTTCTCTTTGGAGTGTT
>NW_015656694.1:85995-86130 GCF_001515625.1 Sinocyclocheilus rhinocerous
CTACGTTGTTTACGCTTTGATTTGAACGAAAACAATGTATCTGCGTGACACAGCTGGCACAGAATAGCATACGCAGTTTGTGTTCAGTGAATATTCTCCAAAATGGCACCAGGGTGACGGAGGAGACAAATTGTT
>NW_015656694.1:86140-86258 GCF_001515625.1 Sinocyclocheilus rhinocerous
ATTTTCATGGAACAACAAACCAATATTTATACTGTCACAAAAACTGTCACAACAAATCTTGACCATTGTGACATGAAAAAACAGCACTGCCATATCGAGAACATTTCATGGTTCAACA
>NW_015656694.1:86500-86580 GCF_001515625.1 Sinocyclocheilus rhinocerous
GTGTGTGTGTTATGCATGCATCCAAACATGAACAGGTCCAAGGCCTTTATGTTTGCAAGCACACGTACATCACGTACATA
>NW_015656694.1:86806-86886 GCF_001515625.1 Sinocyclocheilus rhinocerous
TGATAAACAGTCATCAGTTTTTATTTAATATTGTGAAAATTATTCATAAATAATGCTTTTTTCACTCAAATCACTCAAAA
>NW_015656694.1:87738-92803 GCF_001515625.1 Sinocyclocheilus rhinocerous
ATTAATCGATTAATTGATCGTTAATTTAAACGACGATCGATCATGGAAATGATCGAAAATTGACATCCCTAATTTACACACTACTGTTTAGTGCAGAACATGAATGCATTTAACCTACAATTAAACATTATGCATAAATAATGTTTTGATATATTAAACATAAAACGTTTGAAATTATTTAAATAATAAAAGATACTCTGAATGTGAAATTAAAATCGCCAGTAGGGGGCAGAAAGTCACTGTTAATAAGTGAGTCATTGCGATTGAACGGAGTCATTTAAATGTTTGATTCATGGTGTCTAATATGTCTCTTAATGATCTTCTTGTTCATTGAACTATTGTAAAAAAAAAAAATCAATAGCACATTTGTAATCATGGTAATTCTTGGAGAAAAAAACGGCACTCTTTGTTTGATATTGATTAACAATATGAAATGGTATAAATATACATTTTCTGCCATCATGTCATGAATTTGTGATCATTTTAAATGTATTGTAGACTGAATCATGCAGTGAAAGAACGAACTCTAAATGCGCACGTGCACTAGTTTAAACTTGACGTAATGTATGCGTGCACTCTGTAAGGTGAAAGGTTTGAAAGGTTTTTGCAAAATACTCGATAACATCAAATCGCACATCGTTAAAACAACGATTAAGATATTATCGCAGACGATATATATCGCACACCCCTAGTACAAAATAAAAGCATTTAAAAGCAAACTCCCTGATTAAACATTAAAGTACACTAGTGCGATCAACTGTGTAAATTTTCATCAGTTTTTATTTAATATTGTGAAAACGATTCATAAATAATGCTTTTTTCACTCAAAAAATGAGGTGCCTACTCTCAGATAAATGAGGCCTATGATTAATTAGAAGCAAATATAAATACAAAACCAGTCCTAAATGAAAGAAAAGAATTTGACAAAAACATTGAATCCAATATTTGGGGTCCTCATATGGCTTGTTAACTGAGGGGGGTTACAGAGTATTTGTTAAATATAAAAACAAAATATATATTGTGTGTTTGAGTGGTCCAGACGCTACACTAGTGTGATAAACAGTGCAAATTTTTTTATTTTTTTTGTTTGCCCAGGAACACCACAAGTGTAACAAGGTGAAAAATCTCCCCCAAAAAAGTATGAAAATTAGCAAAAAATTTTTTAGAAGTAGTTATATACCCTTTGTGAACAAAGTCACTAAATTTCAGTCCAATGCGATAACATTAACTAGTATTTTCGGGAAAAAGAAAATCTTCTTGGGGCAAAAAGGCACCGAACACCACATGATAAGCACATTGCAACATCTAGACTAGTCCACGTAAGTAACACATTGTGACGAGTGGGGGCGGGGCTAAATGTAAAGTCCAGTTTAAATGTAAAGTCGGTTTATGAAGTATTTACATAGACGTTCAATGTGGAAGAGCTTAAAGACATCACACTGAGCTTAATTGGAGCAGCAACAATTTTTTATAAATTTCATGTAATTTATTAAAATGACAAGATTTTGCAAAATAAATAATCTAGGTCATGTATTAAGTTCATACATATTTTATTATGAACATCTATTATTAACAATATCTATGAAATTATACTTTTTCTTATTGATGTCACACTGAAGCTGTGTGATTTTCATAGTAGTGTGTACCCTTTAAGCTCACCTTACAATAATATGAAATCTTTAAAAATTACAGCAGTGTAAAACCACAGACCAGCAATAAACTGTAAATGTATAATATTATGGATTTAAAAGTACAAGCCAGTAATGCCTGTGAAGTAATATATTAGCGTAGCACACAATCTTATACAGCTAGTCTGCTAACTGTATTCTGTGCATCTGTGTTGATGTTATTTTGGGTCTAACTGTAATTATTTCCCACATCCAAGTTCCAGGTTATAATATGCAAAAGTCTGAACATCAATCTCTTAATTTTACAGTAAGTAGTGAAACTTACCCAAAATAAAGGCTCAAACGTCTAAAAAATGCACATTTAAGGTGCTCCTCTTTAGGTGAAAGTTTTCAGACAGCTTTCAAAATGGCCACCAGACAGTGTGAACACATGGAGTCTCATATCTCAGTGTGCACTGATCTGATTGATTTGAAATTACAGGAGGTATATAAGAACAAACACATCAGTTGGTTAAGACATCAAGTATGATAATACATTATTTTGTCTTTTTATAATCTGAGCTCAAATGTGAAAATGTGCTTAATAGGTACGTTTACCCTATTCGTCTTGTGAGGCAGCGGCAGAAACGCAGGAAGCTGGAATGTGCAGCTTTATTCCATGCTGCCGTGTCCGATGCGTATAGCTACTAGCAGTATATTGTATTTTCCACTTGACTTGCGGTTCACAACAGCACAAGCTTGTTTCTGCAAAGACGTTTATTATGTTTTCTACAAAAACGTCTTACCTTTTACATTTTACGTAGCGTGAGGACGTGAAAAAGCTACGCTAAATCCGATCTGACCGGTAAGATTGAAACTGATTTCCAGGAATGTGATTTGAATAGGATTTCAAAACACATACGAATGTAGCTCAAAATGGATTTGCTCAAATCGGATTTCATGTAGTTCGTAGAAGTTCAGATTATCTAAATGTGATCAGATTTCAGTCGGTTTTGCACAAAAATCGGATTTGGGCTGACAGTCTGAACGAGGCTTACGTGGACTGCAAAGTGGACTTCACACAGGGTATTAAAGTAAAAAAGCCCAAGATGAAGCCCGTGCATCACTTTCAGGTATGTCCATAACTTTTTTGGCTATTGACGTTAATAATGTTTATTAACATTAATTCATGTTTTAATTATCATATGATGAGCTCATTGACGACTTCGCCTCCAGAAAAAGCAGTAGTGTGCCTAGTAGTGTGAAATTTGGAATGCTCTAGCAGATGACGTATATCAGTGTTGATTTTCGGAGTATCTATTTACACTAAGTGCAAATAGCCCGCCTTGTTGGCAGAAGCTATTTATACTAACTCTGCCAACTTATGTGTGATTGGGATAGTCAACACTACAAAAGACGACTAGCAAGCAACAGCTCCAGTGGCTTAGATGGTAAAGCATGTGCCACAGTTGTTTTGACGCGATTGATCTGAGTTTGAATCCGCCTTTTGCCGAACTTTTTTCTCTCCCTTTTCAAATCTTATATCGCATCAGAAAGGCATTTATTTTTAATAAAAATGAAGGAAATAATCGAAAAGTTGAAAATAAAGTATCAGGTAGGGTTAGGGTAGGTGTAGGTGTACACTCTTACACTCACACACATCATTAACACATCTCTCCTCACAGACACCTTCCCCACTGCATTCAAGCTACATTAAACACTTTACTTACAGATAGCTACAGACCTGTCTCTCTCCTTTCATTCATAGCGAAAACCCTCGAACGAGTTGTTTTCAACCAGGTATCATTGTTTCTTTCACAGAACAACAAACTGGACGCTAACCAGTCAGGTTTCAGGAGTGGCTATTCAACTGAGACTGCGCTACTGTCATTCACGGAAGCCTTGCGGATGGCAAAAGCTGATTCAAAATCATCAGTTCTTATTCTGCTGGATCTATCTGCCGCTTTTGACACTGTCAATCATCAGATCCTCCTGTCCACCCTCTCATCACTGGGCATCACAGGGATTCCACTTCGCTGGTTTGAATCCTATCTCACTGGTAGGTCTTTCAGGGTGGCTTGGGGAGGGGAGGTATCCAAAGCACATCAACTTGTCACTGGGGTTCCTCAGGGATCAGTTCTTGGACCCCCTCCTCTTCTCCATATACACTACATCACTGGGTCCCATCATACAGGCACATGGCTTCTCCTACCATTGCTATGCTGATGACACACAGCTCTATCTCTCATTTCAACCAGATGATCCAACGGTAGCTGCACGGATCTCAGACTGCTTGGCGGACATCTCGGCATGAATGAAAGAACATCACCTACAGCTCAACCTGGCAAAGACTGAGCTTCTTGTCTTAAATTAAAAAAAAAAAAAAAAACTTTGCCTTTCGCTTTATTATTCCTTCCCGTTCTAGCTTGTACTTAATTGAACAATGCCTAAAACTTGGTATTACAAGCACTTCCTGTGTCTGTTTGCCTCTTTAAGAAGAATCGCTTTATGTATTCCCCAATTGACCTATCGTAAGCCCCGCCCCCAGTGGCGGTTCCTGCCAATTCTCTCAGGGGGGGGCAAATGTTTGCATGATTAATGAGGATAGGTCACCCATTCAATTGATAAATTAACGGCTAGTTAAAGATGTAAAGGAAACTGAACTACTATAGTATTAATTAAAAATAAACTGACTCTAACATTCAATCTCTTGCTCTCCTTATGTTTCTATATGCATGTTAACGCAATTCAGCAGCAAATGAAGACTGAAGCCAGGATGTGGTTTTCAAAAAAACTTTTTACTTCAATTTCAGTTTAATAAGAAATAATTGAAGTCACATAAATCACTATTTACACAACTCACTTATATTACACAGCTAATTTGTATTACACTGCTCACTTATATCACATTGCTCAGTAGTTGTCCATGTGATGTCTGTCACACTCTCTGGATGGAACAAAATGCAGGGGTAGCAGAATAAAGTGTTAGCTACTTCGCAGCCCGCTAGCCATTTTTTCCGCTCATACCACGTCCTCGAAAATCACCTACCCGGGAAAATCACCCGTTTATACGACTTCCCGCTCTTTGTAGATACTTGTTTGATGTTTAAATTTGGTCTTGGTGTTCCTAATTCTTTAATTGCCAATTTATCCTTATTGCTACGACGACTGAATTGTATTTCTTTCAATGACACGATAGAATTCATCTTCGCTGAGGTAACGTTCGCCAAGATGTTGATCAAGTTCAACTCACACTGCTCACTTATATTACATTACACCTGTAGTTGTCCATGTGATGTCTGTCACACTCTCTGGATGGAACAAAATGCAGGGGTAGCAGAATAAAGTGTTAGCTACTTCGCAGCCCGCTAGCCATTTTTTCCGCTCATACCACGTCTTTTTTTTTGTTTTTGTTTTTTTTTCACATTTGATAAAGATATTAAAGTAGTTTTTAATTT
>NW_015656695.1:0-186 GCF_001515625.1 Sinocyclocheilus rhinocerous
TTTAGAAATCGAGGAATCGCGATTTTGAATATAAATATTACCAAACGTCAGAATTAGACACTTTGACAATATGCCAATATTAACAGTAAAGAGAAAAGAACGATTGGACCGCATGTAGGCGCACGTGATTAACCGCTCACGTGTGACGCGCTCATAGCGCTAGGCGCCATTCACACAGAATGTGAT
>NW_015656695.1:331-643 GCF_001515625.1 Sinocyclocheilus rhinocerous
TGAGACACTGCAAGAGACGTGAGCGCAACAGTCAAACACATCCATGTTTACATAGAAAACAATGGAAAAGCAGCGCAAGCTAATAAAAAACCTGTGACTACTACTGTATGTCTGATATTTCATGTTTGCATCATTGTGACAGGCTGAAAGCTGCTGTTGTTTTTACAGAACATTTATAGTTAATATAGTCTACTTGTGTTATACCTTTAAGTCATTTTGAATTTAAATGACCTTGACTTTCTGAACATATAATATGCATAAGAAACATTGTACAATATGTAGTTCATGCATCTTTTCTGCAAAGATATTTGT
>NW_015656696.1:0-1211 GCF_001515625.1 Sinocyclocheilus rhinocerous
GCTCGTGGCCGTTGTCAGAGGACAGGAAACGACCGCATCCAGAAGAACACGGACGAAACGGCGTCTTTAAAAAGATGCAAATTGTCCGTAATTTGCTCTTTTAGGAAATCTGCTCTTTTAGTTGAAGCGCCCAGGGGAATCGCTGAAAGGGACACCGCTGTTCGCGACGTACCGCCAACCAGAACAGCTTCCCGACACACAGCAGATGAATGGCTTTGTGGAGTATAACAGCTTTTCATACAACCACTCGGCTCCGAAGCAAAAATCTAATGAGTGGATGTGTGCTGCCGCCTTGTATACCCGTAGGCATGGGGAGTGGCTCAGCATGCAAAATCCACTAGCCAATTTTCATTGCCGTTTTCTCTTAAACTCAGAGATGATTGGCCTCCCAAGTGAGACCCCATATGTCATTCGACATAACTCGTAGTGACCGACAGATAGGGAACTTCAAACTTTTAAAGATAACTTCAGCATGGATGTGAAATTATTAGTTAACTCTAATATAAATTATAGCAAATTATGTTTGTACAAATAGCATTATCATTAGATGTCATTTAAGTGTAAATAGCAAAATAAAATTATTTAAGTAGCACTAAGTATAAATAGTAGGTTAATCTAACGCAGTACACAAAGGTTTTTTTTAAATAATAAATAAAAAGAGAACAAGATAAACAACAAAAATAATACATTGTTGTATTGTATTGTATTGTTTCTAAATATTTAGACAAACTAATACTGATGTAAGAGCCCCCTTTTTGGATTTTTCCTCTGCATTCAATAGAATTCAAGCTGATATCTTGGTGTCAAAACTTTTGGGTGTAAACGCCTGATCTGATTCAGATGTGCTTCTTTTCTCACAAATTAGGTTTAAATCGTTAAAGTGAACCAAATCTTGTCATTGGTAGTCAAAACGAATGAACGAATGTTGGAGCACCCCGGGCTGTGTCAGTTCTGTCATACTTGTTACCGTGTAGACAGACAGGCGTAATCGATATATCTTATAGTATGATGATGATACTGTGTTTATATCTGTGTTATGTGACTTAGAAAGCCCTGAATTGCACCAACAGAGGGTGACTAAATTGGTACCGTGGTGACAACACCCATGTTAGTACTATTAAAAATAAATAAATAAATAAAACAGAAAATAAAAGAAAAAAGAAGACGAAGAAGAAGAGATTGTATTCAGTTCAACATCTGATGCTTATGCA
>NW_015656697.1:0-2059 GCF_001515625.1 Sinocyclocheilus rhinocerous
TGTTGGGCCATTGGCTACCATCCAGGAGATAGACGGCCTTGCTTGTGATTGAAGTCCCATTGAAATAAGATGCTGAAATCTGTTGGCAAAGAAAGGTTAGGAAAGGGAACTAATTAGGACTGTCTAATAAGGATGAAGCTTTACTCACCTTTCCGTTAATCATTGATCCATAGGCAAAGAAACCTGTCCAAAAATGTGACCTTGCCAGCTTCAGACATAATGGACACGGTTGTGGACTTTGACATCATTACATCTGGGAGGAAACAGAAATGCCACAAACATAAGACACCAAATAAAGCCAAGTCACTGGTTCAAATCAGCCAGCAACTCCCCCGTTCCCTCCTCAGTGACATTCACATTAACTAGAAATAAATCTTGCAGGTAATTTTCAAATTTGGTGTTGAAAAACTCTGACATACTGATGGTAAGGGAAACACAGCCAGTGTTGTTCATCTGGTAGCAGAACAAAGGAGGTCAGATTTAAATGTAGACATGCAGAAGAAAAAAAACCCTGCTCTGTACAGCAGTCTCATACCATAGCAGTTTTGATAAGACACACACGAGACAGGCCAGGTACCACAGCGTACGGGAACGGCTCACGACACACTTCCACCAACGCTTGACCAGGTACAGGTTGCCCATATGTGTAACTGGGAAAATGTTAAACAAGATCAAGAACAAACCAAAAGACAACAAGTCAAGAATATAAGAGCTTACTCTTACTTGGCACAAGCCTCAACTTTCAGTCCCACATCTCCCACACTATACATCTGTGGTGCAGTCAAGGTGACGTCAAACTAAACCAGAAACAAAGGCTTTAAATTAGGACCTCAGTCAGTCATCAAAGCTACCTGCTGCACATCATACGTGTGGAGTTACCATACTTTTGCACCTCAAAAACCTGTGAGGTCATTCGGTCACCAATAAAAGCCCTCAGTGTGTACATCCCGACCTGAGCCTCAGGGTTTAACTGGTGAGAAAGCTGCAATATCCACCCCGTTGAAGAAATGTTTGTCCACTGACCAATCCGGTTATTATGATTGTCCTATTTGGAGGGAAAAAGCTTGGAATAAGAAAAACGCAAGCCTAAAAAGGAACATAAAACACAGGACATGCAATGGTAAACCAGTATAGCATTTATCCAAAGACTTGGTCCAGAACAAGTTCTCACCTCCACCACCACTAGGCTGTACTGTAAAGACAAACAGTAATATTAGGCATTTAAAAAAAAAACACTTAAAAAAAAAAAAAACCATTGAAACAATATTAGGAGTTTAAAAAAAAAAAAAACCACACACACACAACACTAGAAGCAGATCAGGCATTACCATTTGATCAAGAGGCACAAATTTAGCATCCATGGTCACAGCCCTGAAGTTCACTGCAAAAGGGAAACAACTCACATCCATTACATAAAGCATTTGAACATGTAGAAAGTCCATTACACTACAAGTTCTGAGCACTTCTAATATTCATACACTGGTCATTTGTAGCTCACCCATTTGTCCTGGATTGTAGATGGGTTTGTCAGTTTGGATGAAGGTCAAAGGCAGATAACGCCTGAACATGACTTTCCGCTCTTCAGTCATTTTGAAGAACCTCCCTTCAAGTACCACCCTCAGTTTCTGCACTAATTCTCCATTGACTTGAGGAGCCTGTAGAGAAACACATTGTTACTACATGAAAGAAAAATGAGAACACTGCATGTGCCACACGGTGTCAGACCTGGAAACTAAAACAGCGGTGAAACTCCGTTGAAGATCTCTGCTGCACGAGCTGTGTCGTCCGGTTTTTGTCATCAACCAGATAGATGGTCAACGCAAGACTCTCATTGGGTTTTAAAAGACTTGCACACAATTTGGCATTAGAGCCAGACTCGATCACTGCAGAAAACGTCACCAAGAAGGAACTGTGGAAACAGCAGACAGACATTTAGTATTAGAAGTCATAAAGTCAGATCAGCACGCACATTCATGCATGTGTATAAATCAGAGGTAGTCCCATTTACTCACGGTCTCTCTTTGACTTTCGCTTCACATCGACGCATCTAGAGCTGCTG
>NW_015656698.1:0-560 GCF_001515625.1 Sinocyclocheilus rhinocerous
GTGGAAGCTGAAGCGCGCTCTGCAGGACACGGAGGCGCCAGTGCGGTCACTTGCATTTGTTTCTAACAGTGGAAACAACTTAAAATACGCAGTCATTTTTGCTCATAAAGGTAAGAGTAATACATCATTCTAAACTGTAAAGGGTCTAGTTTTATTTGTGTGCACTCACAATATCAACAAAACGTTGTGCTTTTATAAAATAAAGAAAATAAATGCTTTCTGCCGTCTGGGGCTTGAACAGGAGCGCTTCACAATGATGAACCTAAACTCAAGACATGATCAAAATATATAGAAAGCTTTAAATTACTACTTTAAAACAAAATAATTCAAATCGAAAATGGACTCCTAATAAAATAAACTATTTCATTATGTAATCCGTGCATTTCTCTCTAAAGGCACATCCAATTAGGAGATGGCAAGTCATTTTTTCATCACTATAATTGATGGAAGGCCCGATTATAATTTGCGTTTTATTTTATAATTCCGTACAATTATTATAATTAGCGTTTTATTTTATAATTTCGTACAGTTAAAAAATAAAACACTAATTATAATGGCAT
>NW_015656699.1:0-203 GCF_001515625.1 Sinocyclocheilus rhinocerous
GTCCACAGCGAATCGAAGTTACTTGAAGATAAAAACTGCTGAAAACAAACTCAAGAAGAAAGTCTTGAGAGTCTTGGAAGGTGTCGTCTCAAAAGAAAAGGTTTTCTGAGCCAAGATCATTTTGGGCTAATGCCTTTTGAGGGTTTCTATTCACCCCCCAACTTTGGGTGGAATAGCCAATACCAGGCGTGAATTTTTTGAGC
>NW_015656699.1:407-568 GCF_001515625.1 Sinocyclocheilus rhinocerous
TATTGATACCAAGAAAGAAACATTTAGAATAGATTAAACCAAAGATACATCCATACACCATGAATATCAGCATTTAGGGCTTAACTAATACAAATAACGAGAGGTAATCTCGGGTGAGCTAATCTAATAGGGAAACGTACAAACAACACATGCAATATACC
>NW_015656700.1:0-948 GCF_001515625.1 Sinocyclocheilus rhinocerous
AAACAGCTCACACATTTAAAAATCACCACTTTATGTCAAGTCAAAATCAAACTTAAGATAGCTTGAAAACATGATCTGTGGGGGTTTAAGTGAGCAATCAGCTCGGTGGAACTGAAGGTACATCTTCATGTCTGTGACCAGTGTTTACTGAGCTTTGATGGCTAATGAATGAACAAAAGTTGACTATTAAAAGAACAGCTGAACATCAGTTCACAAATAAAACATATTGTTTAAATTAATGAGATGTATTAGGGCTGGGCAATATGACCTAAAAATAAAACCTCGATAAACTGAACACTTTACCTCGATTACGATTATTGAACGATTATTTTATTTATTAATTTCAGTCGATATCGATAATTATCACAATAAATTTCAAATCTTTTTTTTTTTTTCATGTTTAAAGGCAGATTTTTGCACCTAAGTGAAAGCTGTAGAAACCAGACTGTTAACTGTGGTTTTAAACTACTCTTTATGGTCAGAACATGACAAACACTTAACGTTTCTAAACGTCTAAAACTTTTCCACTCATTTTCCTTAACAAAATAAATATCTTAATAGAAAAAAAAAATTTTTTTAGTCTCTGCATGTTGTAATGAGTGATATATAAATCATGAAGCAGGTTTGTGTTCCTGTCTTTGACACGCATCTTCAGCACAGTTTGCAGTGCAGGCTGCAATATTAATAATATTACATTTTCTTGTCTCTTAGAAATGCACATTTGACAGTAGCTTGAGTTTGGATGCAGATGTAAGTTTATGTTCATTGTAAGGCATTTCCGAACATCACACAAACCAGATGAGAGTCGTAAAATAGGAACATCTGTAAAAATTGTAACAACCTTATTTTTATATGGTGAAGTTTCGTTAATCTGACTGTTTGAGTTTTATTAAAATTAGTCTCAATTTTAATCTAAGTCTTCCATAGTAGCAAACATTTAGATCATGA
>NW_015656701.1:0-799 GCF_001515625.1 Sinocyclocheilus rhinocerous
CGGCTATGCGATTCAGTTCGCCCGGCGTCCCCCCAAGTTCAGCAGCATCCGCTTCACTACGGTGAAGGCAACCGATGCGCCTGTCTTACGTGCGGAGATCGCAGTCCTACTGGCGAAGGATGCGATAGAGCCGGTCCCTCCAGCCGATATGAGGACGGGGTTTTACAGCCCTTACTTCATTGTACCCAAGAAAGGCGGTGGGTTACGGCCAATCTTGGACCTGTGTGTCTTGAACCGGGCCCTTCACCGGTTACCATTCAAGATGTTGACGCAGGAACGCATCTTCGGGTGCATCCGCCCCCGAGATTGGTTTGCAGCGGTCGACCTGAAGGACGCGTACTTCATGTGTCGACCCTTCCGCACCACAGACCATTGCTGTGGTTCGCGTCCGAAGGACGAGCATATCAGTACGAGGTCCTGCCCTCCGGGCTGTCCCTGAATGAAAAAAAAAAAAAAGTGCCCCGTGTCTTCACGTAAGATGCGGAGGCACCCCTTGTTCTCCTGAGAGAACAGGGCATTCGCATTCTCAACTACCTCGACAAAGCAGTCTCAGGATCATCCTCAACTATCTCGACGATTGGCTTATACTAGCACAGTCTCGGGATCAGTTGTGCGAGCACAGGAACCTGGTGCACCGGCACCTCAGCCTGTTGGGTCTTCGGGTCAACTGGGAAAAGAGCAAACTCTCCCCGATGCAGAGGATCACTTTTCTCGGTATGGAGTTGGATTCAGTCGAGCAGACAACACGCCTCAGAGAGGAACGTGCGCGGTCGGTGCTGACCTGCTTGAATTCATTCAA
>NW_015656702.1:0-1326 GCF_001515625.1 Sinocyclocheilus rhinocerous
CATAAAATTGGTATCGAAAAAAGTATCGTTCAGGAACCTGTATCGGTATCGATATCGAAAAAAATTGAACGATACCCAGCCCTAGTCATCACATAATGATACATTAACAAGTCATGAATTAATGTTACTTAATAAGTAATTAATGATGAGTTAGTAATAATGTGCCCCCCCAAGTAAAGTCATGACATAATGATACATTAACAAGTCATGAATTAATTAGGGCTGTGTATTGGCAAGAATCTGGCGATACGATACGTATCACGATAAAGGGGTTGCGATACATTGCGATACTGTAAGCAAGGCGATATATTGGGATACTTCTTATTTTAGGAATAGGATATGTTTTTAGGAAAGCTGTCATAAAGAACACACCACCATATGCAAAGCTTAGCAATAAATAAATCAAATAAATAAAAATTATTTAACCAGAACACAGTGGGATTTGCATTTGCAATAATCAGTCCCTGTAACATTCAGCGTCATTAAACCACTTTTTGTGCCGTACGAGTCAAGGGGGAAAATTAAAGTGCTAGCAGGATCCTATAGTTAAATGTATAATATGTATTTTATAAAAAGACCATATATATTTTTAGACCCTGCTTTAAAGGCTCACATTTTAAGTTTACAATTAAGAAACGAAGAAACCTATTTTAAAACAATAAAATAAATACACATGTTAAACATTCCCAGAACTTTTCCACTTGGATCCCACAGGTTTTTCAGTTTGTATTTATGCTCCGCGTGGAATCGCCGAGACCGCGACGCGAGCACCGCCCCAACTGCACAAAACGCCCCCACCACGAGAGAAAGCTGCAGCCGCGCGGCGACCCTACCGCCTGCCGTGCCCCGCGCGAAGGCTCTTCACACGGGACTCGGCAAGCGGCGGAACCGAGGCGGCGCCTGCGCCACGGTCCCGCGGTGGACGTTAAAAGCCATATGACGCCACACTTCAGCTTTGTACACCGAAACGGGAACTGGAATAATTCTTTCATCCTCCATTACTAGCAGCGAACTATATTAACGCTAACATTAGTGGCGTGCCCTAATGCTAGTACTTCCTGTCACTGTCTAAGTTCAGAGATTAAGACTGCCATCTAGCGGTCGGGATATACACTCAAAACGAAACAACTGCCATGAATCTTGTATGTTTTTTTGTTTTTTTAATAGATATTCCGATACAGTATCGCCAAACAAAATATTGCGATACTCACGTGTATCAATATTTTCTTACACCCCTAGAATTAATGTTACTTTATAAATAATGAATGATGAGTTAGTAATAATGTGCCCCCCCCGTAAAGTCATGACATAATGATACATTAACAA
>NW_015656702.1:2315-2817 GCF_001515625.1 Sinocyclocheilus rhinocerous
CATATTAGACAGGACTGTTAAACAGATCGTAAACTAATGAAGACAGAGAATGGGAGTGCTGTGTGCTCAGGCTCTGGCATTCATAGCGCTGTCAAAATAAGTCACAACAACAAGCATGGCTTGTGTCACTTCAGAGTTCCTACTGGCGGTGCGAATGCAACTAGGAAAATGGCCCTAGGGCAGTGGTTCTCAAACCTGTCCTGGAGTACCCCCAGCCCTGCACATTTTGTATGTCTCCCTCATCTATCACACCTGATTCACCTCATCAGCCCATTAGTGGAGACTGCAAGATCTGAAGTGGCTGTGTCAGATACAGGAGACATACAAAACTTGCAGTGCTGGGGGTACTTCATGGAGAGGTTTGAAAACCACTGCCCTAGGGGAACATTTAGTTCTCTGGGAACCACCCTGGTGGCTAGTTCCTAAAACCAAATTCCTATACCCAGTGCGACAGTGACTAATGTCACCCTCAGGGTCCACAGTCCATAGTCCGCCCGCACCC
>NW_015656703.1:0-859 GCF_001515625.1 Sinocyclocheilus rhinocerous
TCATCACAATTATCTGATATGCATTTTCCCATTAAAAACAGGGTTTAAACCTGTATGTCCAAGTCTTAATCTTGATATAATCACTTCTCTTCTGCATTTCCTTTTAAAAGCCTTGACGTTAATCAATTTCTGAATATTATAATATCATCGCCCTTTGTTATCTATGTCCCACTTTTTCTGCCATGATTCTCTCACTTTTGTTTTAATGATTTGGCCTCACTTACCTTTACCGGGACTTTCATTATTTCCTCGTCCTTTAATTTCAGTGCATTCTTTGCAGTCAAATCTGCTATCTCATTGCCCTCCACGCCAGTATGAGCTGGAACCCAACAAAACTGAAGATTAATTCCAATTCTCTCTATATTTAACATTATCATGGATATCTCTTTATATAAATCCTCTCTTATTGTTTCAGTTGAATTCAAACTATTAAGAGCTGCAACAGAGTCCGAACAGATAATAACTCTTTGAGGTTTTACTTTTTCTACCCATTTTAATCCTAAAATTATGGCTACTACTTCAGCTGTAAATACAGATAATTTGTCATTAATTCTTTTGCATATGGTTACATCAAACTCTGGTATGTACACTCCTACTCCTACATGATCATTCCTTGAATCTTTAGATCCATCAGTGAATATTGGTATATACTGATAGTAGTTCTGCTTAACATATACCTGAACCAAATATCCAATATTATCAGCATTCCTTTCAGTCCATTCTTTCTTTAGTTCTAAAAGTTTCAAGTCTACATTGGGAACTGGAAATATCCATGGAAGAACATTACCCCATACCATATTTGGGCCGCACTCAAATCTCTTTAAAGGGGTCATATGATGCGATTTAAATTTTTCCTTTC
>NW_015656704.1:0-1290 GCF_001515625.1 Sinocyclocheilus rhinocerous
ACTTAACATCAACTGCTTTTGTTTCACACAAATGCCGGCACAGACATGCATGTTCGGCTGGAGTCGCTTTGAACTCGTGCATCTACGGAAGCGGAGCTGCGCGGAAAGTTACAAAAATGTTGTGCACACCGCCACACGAAACGACGTTGCGCGCACTCAAAGTGAACTTCTGCCAACACCGCGATGACATCATATTTGCCGCGTGCACCTAAGCGAACTTGCGGATGCGTCGAGTATAAATCAGTCTTTAGGCTATCGGGTGTTTCTGCAGTGCTGGTATCCGGGTAAACTTGCGACAGCAAGAAGCTTATGTTAAGCTATTGTTTAAGGCCATCAATTATCTTGAGATATGCTTGCTGGTATGGGTCATCTGGTTATTGGTAATGCTATTTTCTTTAGGTCTGACTACTGCAACATGCCGTGCTTAAGCAAGCTACACACTGTTGCATAAGCTTCGAGAGTATTGGTAAGGATTGTCTACTACACTAATGCGGGTTATCAGATAGAGGACATGTATGTCAGCGAACGCTAATATCATGGGAGGCGACAACCTGTATAAACATGACTTGAATTATTGAGCTATATGCCGTGTTATGGATGCTAAGCTTAGGCTAGGCAGAATCTGCGATCTCTAAACCTGCCATTGCTTGCTCTACGGCTGCAGTACGCAGTGTTTGCTACAACTGGCAACTAGGCTGCAATCCAGTGGATTCTGCATCTTAATTTCAGGTTGCTTTAAAAAGGGACTTGCTGCTCTTCTTGGCTGCTATTAAGAAGAGCACCTCTTCGCTGCTACACTCTTCCGGTAAGGGGCTTGCTGCTCTTCTTAGCTGATTATAAAGAAGAGCACCCCTTCGCTGCCACTGTCTTCCCAAAGGGGCAAGCTGCTCTTCCTACCTGCTTATAGCAGAAGAGCACCCTTTCGCCGCCACTCTCCTTCCGTAAGGCATTCAGTTAGATTGCTATCAGAATTTTGGTTGGGAGGTTCAGCATATGATTGTTTTGGGGGGTATGCTGCTCTCCCTGCTCCTATCCATGCTAGGCTGCGTGGATGGGCAGGAAGTGTTTGCCCAGAACACAACCATTCCCCCAACCTAAAATGTATGCTAATCGTAAGTTATATTGACGATAGTGTTCCTGACAGAAGTATTGTTGTAGGTTAATAGTGCGGTCCCTGTGTGGGCATAGTGAGGGCTTCCTGGGGGCTAAGTGAGGGCTGCCCATGCAGGGCCAGCGCTAAGGGGCCAAAGTTTTGCCAATGAATGAATTCTCAGGGGCCCTGCACTGGCA
>NW_015656704.1:1357-1702 GCF_001515625.1 Sinocyclocheilus rhinocerous
GGTCAATTACACTACTGTGTTGTACTGTGACAATTTCGTACAGTTTTTAATTGTCAAATGCAACAGCCAATCAGGAGAAAGACATGGAGGACCATCATGAGTGGAAATAACTGAATAAGAGAAAATGGAAACAGTGAGAGAAAGGGGTAACAGTGGCGTGAGTTGTGAGAGTGCAGACAACAATAGAGGCAGTCGCCGAGTCGAGTTGCGGGCAAGCTGGAATCAAATGCACACAGGTTTTGCTAAACTGAGTAGTATAGCATCAGAAGAGGGATTACTTGCCGCTCTGTCAGATCTTCCTGGCCCAGACTGTAGAGCGTTTGTTCCTGATGCATATTGCGGAGC
>NW_015656705.1:0-1545 GCF_001515625.1 Sinocyclocheilus rhinocerous
TCATTAGATTATAAGAGCAATTTATAATTAAAATAATCAGTAGATATTGTTGCTATGTGAAAGCAGGAACTGAAATTGATTTGTGAAATGAAATGAAAATTCCAAATCTGTAATTAATTATGAAATGGAATTAAAATTTCAAATCCATAATTACTTAAATTCGTAATATCTACTGATGTCATTAATATTATAAGAGCAGTTATAGCTGAATTAATCACAACGTAGCATTAAGGTAATGAGGATGAGAACCATAATTCGTTGCTAATAAAACCCAACAGCGTTTAAGCAAGGGAGAACCTTAAATAAACTATGATTGTGTACACAAGGTTTATTACGTTTGCGTTTGCCAACGTTCCTTTTCACTGGGAGGAGAGGAGAAGAGAGAAGGATGAAGAGATTATTAAGTTTGCATCTGTCAACGTTCTTTTCAATAACTTGGATAAGTGTAAAAGAGAGAGAGATGAGGTGAAAGAACCCACTAGTGTGAGGGTTCAGATACACACGATTAGATCACATCAACACTTAAAAACACTGCATTCCAGACCACAAGATGCTACCGAATGCTAACCGCTAGCCTTCAGTGCTAATAGCTTTGCATAGGCTTCAATGCAAAACCGTTAGCTTCAGTTAGCTTAGCTCATGCTAGGCTAGTTGTTTACAAATAGCTCAAAAATTGCACTGGCGAACTGCGCTTGCGCACTTGAAAGTTACCTCATGAAAAGGTTTCTTAGAACTTCCGGGTTATGGCTGTTACTATGGCTACGTACCCTGCAATAGCTAGCATGCACAGTGTTGCCAACTTAGCAATTTTGTTGCTAAATTTAGCAACTTTTCAGACTACCCTGGCAACTTTTTCTTCCAAAAGCACCTAGCAACAAATTTAGCTATTTTTTAAAATTTATTTGGCAGCTTTTAGCAACTTTTGATAAGTGACTCAAACGATAAAAAGGCACAGTTTACCATTTAAATTACACAAAAAGAGGAAACCAAAGATGCCTAGAAAGTACATACATCACATGAATTAAGTTATTGCTATTTGCAGTTGTTAAGATGCCTAGCAGTACGCAAGTTACAGGAATTAAGTTAGCTGCTATTTGCAATTGTTTAATAGTAATAATAATAATAATTGAATAATTGAATACTGTTATTTTTCATTTATGAGACACTTTGTTAGTAGCTTGTACTTGCGATTGTTGATGAGTTACACTGTTTCCTACAGTACACTGTAAGAAAAATATGCAGAAAAATGGAAAAGGTGCTAGTAATTTTCCAGGACATTATCCGTTATCCGTTGTAACCCGAAGACACAAAATACAATGCGTAATTAAAAATGCAGGTACAAAAACCTGTGGAAAAATCAATCCAGAAAATTCCTTCATATTAACACAGTAGATTGTGCATTATTTTTTTTACTTTTCTTAGAGTGCAGCATACTAACTAACTACTAATAAACTGCTTTAAAGTATAAAACTTAAATTGTAATCGTTCAAAAATGTGTACGTTTTCGATAATTCAATGGATTTAAAAATAGTTATTTATATTTTA
>NW_015656705.1:2637-3625 GCF_001515625.1 Sinocyclocheilus rhinocerous
ACACACACACACACATACGGTTGAAAGGATGAGGATTTTAACGGAGTTCTGAGGAAGTTCCCAAAGTTCTAACACTCATTTTCAGCGAGTTCTTTAAATTCAACCTGAGAAAACTCATAAAGCAGAGATTTGTCTTATCGTTACCGCTTAATTAGTTCAGCACCCGTTCAGCACGAGATGAAAAGAATTTGCTTGTACACTTGCATTTTAGTGACAGCTGGAAAGCTGAACTGAGTTTCCTTGTTGGCTGCTTGAAGGAATCCCAGCGCCTTTGATTGGTTGCTGATCTGTCGTTTGGATGACGTAGTTTCTGGGGATGCCCTCCTGATGAATAGGGTTTCCTGGTGACGCAGAGGCTTTGGCAGTTCTTCTGAAAGAGTCTGAGTTTGCAAGACTTTAGGCTTTTGAAGATCTCTGGCCGTCATGAAGTTTCAACTGAAGTGTTTGAGTTCTGGAGTCTCACTCGCCTGATGTTACAGCATGTGAGCGCTTTGTAGCGCGGTCACCAAGGCGAAAAGCCAAAGGTCTAGAGAGAGAGAGAGCAAGCGAGCGCGCATCTGTTCAGGCATTGGGTTTTTAAGCAAGCCCGATTTGGCCCATCCCAGACGCGATTGTCCCAATCGGACGCTGTTGCAGGGCTTAGCCACGCCCTGTGTGGTTACCTTCTCGTGCATAAATTAACATGCTGTTCAAGATATCACGTTGGGAAAATGTCTCTGCAGGTTTTGTTAATAACTTCTATAAAGTGTTGTACAACACACACCGTTCAAAATAACAGCTTTTCACTCATTTCAATGTTCTGGAAATAAAACAAGCTTTCATTCAAGCTCAAATAACAGGTATTTTGCATAAACATTAATAATCTTATCTACTAAAAGGGGTTATAAAACATTGCTTAAACTTGCACCGATTACAGGAAACACATCAAACATATATAAGACATAAAACATATTATTTGTGAATATAGTTGCCCCTTTTATACTTTTTA
>NW_015656705.1:4122-13513 GCF_001515625.1 Sinocyclocheilus rhinocerous
ATTGCTCATTAGTGAAGAACAGCTGCTGTTAACAGGCAGAATCACTGAATGACAGAGAAACACAAAAACTACTTCTGACTTCAGCCACAGCCTTAGATGAAATCAACTGAAATAAAAGACATTAAATCTCTCAAGATCTGATTAAACAACCCCTAAAACAGCATCACCAGCTTCAATTATTACCAGACTGACTTTATTTCTGTCAGACGTCTACAGAAGTGCTTATTGAGAGTTGCAGAGGTTTAGATGTTTTTTGTTTTTTTGGGCACTACCATGATGGAGATCAGTGTTTACTTTTTCAAGTTTACTTTTCATTGACTGGTAAAAATGTGTTTTGAATCATGTTTATTATGGCAAAAAGATCCAAAGGAAAAAAAAAATCTGGTATTGTTGTTTGTAGATTGCTAAGAACAATCATCGTGTTACTCCTGATTCACTGATTTTATCCAGCGTATCTTTTCTTACGGAATAGTAATACTAAAGCAAAAGAACAAGCTAGTCAATCAGTTATGAGAGACCATTAAAACACATCACTCATTAAACAAAAAGCTGTTACAATTCAGAAACAGCATATGAATCAAATCAACGGTGACAATCAACAAAATAAATAAACAGATCTGCTCTGAATATCACAAAACAACTGAACACAAAAACTCTGAGTAAGACTCTTAATTTAGCCTATTAGCTGATGACAATAACTGTCAGAAACAACCAGCAGCAACTAACCAACCTTGCCATAACTAATGTATGATAAAAATAAAGTTATAGCAATTGACCATAAACTAATGTTCTAAAGTCAAGGGTCAGGAGCCCAACTAAAGCAAACACTCATCTCCACAATGGTAATGTCAAACAAAACAATAAAACATCATCATCTAAACCTCTGTTAATTTTCAATAACATCTTCTGTAGACATCTGGCAGAAATAAAGTCAGTTTGGTTAGTAATGAGTGATGCTGGTAAAGCTGTTTGTTGAGTTGTTTAAATCTTCAGTTGATTTCATCTAAGGCTGTGGCTGAAGTCAGCTGTAGTTCTTGTGTTTGTCTTGTTTCTCTTTTTTTCAGTGATTCTGCTCATTAACAGCAGCTGTTCATCATTGGCTGAATTCACTCACTAGTTTTCATTCTCTCTGTCAGGTGGACTATATAGTAAACTCATGTAGGGAATAGTGAATGAGGGTGTAGGGTGTGATTTGAGACACAGTCTCTGAGTGTCGACTTTGAACGCTGTTTATTCATGATGTATAGCAGCAGGCTGCTTTTTGAAAATGACAAATATTACCCAGAATGTTTTAATGGAAAACAGCATGTTACTGTCAAAATTTGACCACGTCAATTAGGAAAAATATATATTTTTACAAGCGAGACATTAAAAAAGAATAAAAAAAATATAGTTAAAGTTGCAATGGAAAAACCTGGAAGGCTGTATCAAATATAATGTTTACAATTTTTATGACTAATGACAGTAACAGGATAGTCACAGGACTAACCAGAGTAACAGGGATGACAGGACACAGATTCTTCAGCACACTACACATATTTGTTTACATAATACTGTACAGTTTTACAATTTTAAATGGCATTATATTGTTTTGCACTTACTTAGCATAGTTGTATGACAAAAGTAAACAGTCAATTTTTCAGTTTAAGTCAGTTCGTTGTTAATTTAGCACATTACATTTCTAAGAGATCTGCTGTTTTAAGGGTATATTGTAATTAGAAAATGCGCCCATCTGTTTATCTGTGTCCCCTCACAGAACTTCAAATATACTGATCTGGTTCAATTATTAGGCAAGGAAGATGATCAGATCTTGGTCTTCCTGTGATCACCTGACTGCAGACCTTCACCCCAGTCTTGCAATATTCAAGAAAGTCAAGATCTTGGTCTGCTTTCAGATGATCACAGAAAGACCAAAATCTGATCATTGTTTGCTGCTCTTGTTTGTAATTGAATTTACATAGATGCATTATTGACAATGAGTTAAAAAAATTAGTTTTATTGAGACCATCCTAGATCATCCTATCCTGGTCATTAGCAACAACAGTAATAGTAACAATCTCATTAAAACTAACTAAAATGTAACTCGTGGTCATATGCCACTGAATGATATAGGCATTCGCTTAAAATTACACTTAGGGTGACCTTTAAAAATGTTTGCATTTTACACAGACAATCTTTAAAAACAGGGTGATACCTAATCTATGTCACCCCTGTTACCCAAATGTCAAAACCTGTTACCCTAAAAAGTAACAGGGATGACAGTAACAGGTTTGACCATTTCAAACTAATTTGCTCATTTCTAGCTAATAGTGAAGTTCACAAAAGAACATGTTGTACAATTTTAAAGGATTTTACTTGTAGATATTGATTATATTAAATGTAATAAATAATTGTTTAAATTTGCATTTTTAAAATGGTAACAATATGATGCCCATGAAATTTTTTTTTTTTTTTTTTTAAAAAAAACCGGCTTGTGACAAAAACATTGCTTAACAATGAGACTATATTTAAAACATGCAAATGTGATTTGTATATCATTTTGCCTTCATTTTGCAAATTAAAAGTCCTGCTGAAAAAGAAAAATCATAGTGAGGGACAGGCCAAAAACCTTAATCAGCATAAATGCTATTTAAATTATTTAAAATAAAATTTAATTGACTTTTTTTATATAATATTGATGAATACATAGTATTGTTATATTTTTAAATTGCTAATTTATTTGTTGTTATACTAAATCTATGTTTAATTATTTCTTAGGGATGCAAAAGGCACCAATATTGTTGAATGACATATATATACAGTACCTTGCGAAAGTATTGAAACCCCTTCATTTTTTTCACGGTTTGTTATATTTGTTATAGCCTTATGTTAAACTGCTTTAAATATTTTTTTTTTCAACATCAGTCTACACTTCATACACCATAATGGCAAAGCAAAAACAGAGCTGTCGCAACTTTGTAAATTTATAAACAATAAAAAAAACTGAAATAAATACATTGCATAAGTCGTCACCTTTATTTATATAGCGCTTTTAACAATACAAATTGTGTCAAAGCAACTGTACAGCATTAAATACGAAAATAATGTGTCAATAACGCAAAAGTAAGTATTCATAAATATTCAAACCCTTAACACAGTACTTAGCTGAAGCACCTTTACAGCCTCAAGTATTTTTGGATAGGATGCGACAAGCTTTGCACATCAGCATTTGGCAATTATCTGCCATTCTTCACCTCACCTGTTGTCAAGTCACCTTTATTTATATAGCGCTTTTAACAATACAGATTGTGTCAAAGCAACTGAACAGCATTAATTAGGAAAATAGTGTGTCAATAATGCAAAATGACAATAGTAAACACAAATTTTTCAGTTAAAGGCAGTTCATCATTGAATTCAGTGATGTCATCATCCAGCTCAGTTCAGTTTAAATAGTATCTGTGCAATCAAGGCGACGATATCGCTGGAAATGAAGTGTCAAAGAAACCTGGGCTTCCATTCAGGGCTTTATAAATAATTAGCAAGATTTTAAAATCAATTAAAACCTATTGTTGTGACCAGTTGTTAGCTGTTTTTACATGATGAGACATTCTTCATGAGCTCTCCTGATCTTTTTTTTTTTTACTTACATTTTTTGACTTGGCTCCAGTACCATTTAGACACACACAGACATCAAGAACCAGCATATGAATCTCAACAATGGTGAAAGTCAACAAAATGCTTCATACTGCAATGCATGCTGGGTAACACCATAGTAAAAACTCCCATCATGCACTGCAGTATAAATAATTATTGTCACCACTGCTCAGGATTGTAAGATAAGTGTTCATGTCTAAAAGCCTGAGCCGATAAAGTTATTTTTTTTTCTCTCAATATTGGTGGCAGTTGTTTAATAAGACTTTTTAATTTTTTGCATTTCTGTAATGGCTGAATGTCAGTCAATCAACCAAAGAGAGAGACCACTTCATGATGTTCTTTCAAAAGTGTTATTAGCAGAGAGCATAAAGAAATCGGTTATCTCAAGGTTTGAGTCAGCAATGCACAAATGTTTGCAGTGAAACAATATTGCAAAAGTTTAGTAGCAAATACCACTGAAATGCTAAAAGGCTCAAGAGCTCAACTAAAGCAAACACTGACCACAATTATGGTGGCAATGTGTTTTTTTTCCCCCAGTTGATTTCATCCAAGGCTGTGGCTGAAGTCAGTTGTAGTTCTTGTATTTCTCTTTTCTTCAGTGATGCTGCTTGTTCAGATGTTCATCACTACTGCACAATCATCATTTAATTATCTCATTAACTTTAACTCTTTGAGGACTTGGGATTTGACCTGAGACTTGCTTGTGACTTGAAAGGAATGACTTGGTCCCACCTCTGGCATGAATGCAAATGAAGAAACAATAAAATAGTTTAAGAAATAAAACAAGAAAGTTCTAAGAGAACTTGCATGAGTTAAAGTGCGATCCATGGAGTCCAGTTGTCTATCTGTGAATGAAGGTGTTCCCAGACATGCATGCTCAGTTCCTGTCTGTGGACTGTGTTGTTGTGTATTTGGATTGCAATGCGTTACCCTGATTGGTAGTATCAAACATGTATTGAAGAGTTAGCTCGGGATGTAACTTTTCACATGAATGTCCTAACTAGTCTAAAATCATCCTTTCTTCAAATGTCACCTTCCTGACTTTCTGGGCCTGTACAACAGTGTTTATGTCAACACCTAATTTGACAGATCTACTTTTCAAATTATTTACCCGAGGTGTTTAACAATCACACGGATTACATGTTGTTTTCTAATGTTCATGAAACCTTTATCTGTGTAAATTTTCATACCTTGAACACAAAACTTTGCTTTTGGGATCCAGATGAAGCTTCATGCCAACCAAGTAGTTTTATACATTCTGACTATTTGTAGATATCATATCATATCATATAAGATTAAAAGCACCAGAATCTGGGATTTTCAAAATGAAAGAGATGTACAAGCTAAGGATGTTTCAACTATTATCATCATTTCCTTTTGACCCTAATACACTGGTAATGAATTCTCTGGCAAGTGACACAGTATATAGTTCTCATACTATCTGTAAATAGCTGTGCTAAAACATTTGTGAGTATTTTTGCATGCCAACAGATTTTTCATCTAAAAATCACAATATTTTTTGACAGACATTTTTCATATACCCCTATAGATTTAGTCATATTATCAAGATTATGGATGGCCGTTCACAGTTTGTTTGTTGGACTGTGTATGTTTTTAGGTGAAGACTCCTCTTTGTGAGCTGTCATCATAATAGGAATAAATGAAAAGTAAGAAATTTAGTAACAGTCTTTCTCTTTGAGATATTTCTTTTAGTGCAACTTCACGAAGTGCGATCACATGAAGCATCAACACGAAAATAAAATTTTGCTGTTTTACCCTTAAAACTACTACAACTGAAACAAATCAAACTATTACACTGAAAGCTGCACATTCATTTAAGTTTGAGCATGTTAAAGTTTCCAGACTCTTGTAAAGAGTATAGATAAATTTAATCTATAACTTTTTGTACATTCAAGAGACCAAATCACTAAGAAAGAGAGTACAGCAAGAAAAGAAGTGTTCATAATGCATACAGAATTCAGAAATCTGTTTTGTAAACAATTGTGAAAGGTTTTAAATGTGGATTTGTAAATGATATTTTTATTACTCCACTAGATGTAGTCATCTTGTTCAGATAGCAGATGACACAATTCACATTTTGTTTGTTTGGCTGTATTTGTTTTAAGACTCTATCGTAAGTTCATGCTAATGCTCGTATAGGTAAAGGAGCATGATGAGCACATACCTATTCATTTAAGAAAATTATTAAACATTTGACTGAACTTTTTATTATTTTGACAAACCTCCATTTCAAATTATTTTCCCTGAGGTAAATTTAGTAACAGTCTTTTTCTTTGAGATATTTTTTTTAGTGCAACTTCACGAAGTGCGATCACATGAAGCATCAACATGAAAATTAAATCTTGCTGTTTTACCCTTAAAACTATTACAACTGAAACAAATCAAACTATTACACTGAAAGCTGTACATTCATTTAAGTTTGAGCATGTTAAAGTTTCCAGACTCTTGTAAAGAGTATAGATAAATTTAATCTATAACCTTTTGTACATTCAAGAGACCAGATCACTAAGAAAGAGAGTACAGCAAGAAAAGAAGTGTTCATAATGCATACAGAATTCAGAAATCTGTTTTGTAAACAATTGTGAAAGGTTTTAAATGTGGATTTGTAAATGATATTTTTATTACTCCACTAGATGTAGTCATCTTGTTCAGATAGCAGATGACACAATTCACATTTTGTTTGTTTGGCTGTATTTGTTTTAAGACTCTACCGTAAGTTCATGCTAATGCTCGTATAGGTAAAGGAGCATGATGAGCACATACCTATTCATTTAAGAAAATTTGACTGAACTTTTTATTATTTTGACAAACCTCCATTTCAAATTATTTTCCCTGAGGTGTTTGTCCACAGAGTCTTTTTTCAACACAACGACATTAAACATTAAAGAATGTTATCAGTTACTATCGACATCTTCTTTGACTCAAATAAAGCAACATCTCTGGTGTACATATGCTAAACATCTTTGTTTCTCAACTTCAGTCATATTTGTTAGATGTAATGCAAACACATTTGAGAACTATGATGTTCCACACTTTTGTAAATGTTATAGGAAAAAAATCCAATATAATATTTGCATAGGAATTATCTTTGCGCAAAATAAATTGACTAAAAATCACTGAATTACGAAATGCAAAATTGTGTACGGCATTTGGCCAAAGAGAATTTTAGCTATAATGAGCACATAAGGGAAAACCTCTCCTTGTATAGATAATCGATCTGTTTGCATTCTGTTTTTGCATGCATTTCAGGTGATGAGTTCTTTCTGATTGTGGTCAAACATGCAGTGCATGTTCATAGGAATTTATGAACAACTACAGCATAAAAATAAAAGGATAGTCCTTCTAGATGAGTGTTTAAAACTAAAAGTGTGATATCCTTTTTTGGTTGTCTTCTCCAACCTGATTCTGTTTTTGCATAGCTTTCAGGTGATGAGTTCTTTCTGATTGTGGTCAAACATGCAGTGTATGTTCATAGGAATTTATGAACAACTACAGCATAAAAAATAAAAGGATAGTCCTTCTAGATGAGTGTTTAAAACTAAAAGTGTGATATCCTTTTTTGGTTGTCTTTTCCGACCTGTCTATGATCATGTCTACCTGTGTTATAAAGACACATAATAGCCCCTACCTCAACTTGAAAATGGGCCTTGCCATTTTCTGTTATGACTGTTACACTTAATACAAGCCCATCTATTACACTTAAAGTTAGACATTAAAAGCCAAGGATGGCACAGACACTATTTCCTTTGTCTGCGTCTCTAAACATCCCTCCAGTAAATAAATCACAGATGACACGTAGCTAATTCATTGAAAGGGGCATGTTTTCTACCATTTTAGACGGTCTGCACCAACACACAGACACATGTTTTAGGTATTGATCTGACCAAAAGGTTTGATCCGGGAAACACGCACGACTGCAACTGCGTGTTGTCATGATTGTCTTCATAATTGATCTACTTTTATTAAAACAATGTGGCATGAAGTTACTGTCCTCAACAGCACAGTCCCCTGCAATGTTGTAAAGTATATAAAGTATAAATGTGAAAAGTATATCTTTATTTTTTTCTAAATATCTAAACATGTATTTAGCTTAAATATTAGTTGTTAAAGGTTTACAAATAAATAAATCACAGATGACATGTAGCTAATTCATTGAAAAGGGCATGTTTTCTACCATTTTAGACGGTCTGCACCAACACACAGACACATGTTTTAGGTATTGATCTGACCAAAAGGTTTGATCCGGGAAACACGCACGACTGCAACTGCGTGTTGTCATGATTGTCTTCATAATTGATCTACTTTTATTAAAACAATGTGGCATGAAGTTACTGTCCTCAACAGCACAGTCCCCTGAAATGTTGTAAAGTATATAAAGTATAAATGTGAAAAGTATATCTTTATTTTTTTCTAAATATCTAAACATGTATTTAGCTTAAATATTAGTTGTTAAAGGTTTACAAAGTTGTCAAGCCTGATGTTTATATTTTTAAGAACATTTGATATAGTTTATCATTTTGAATTTTATAACATATATTTCACCAAACCTAAAGGACTGAAAAATAGGTTTAGCATCAGTCCACATTTCAGCTGTTAGCCAGAAAATGCAAGTGAACTGAGATTTCATCACTGAGATAATCTACAGAATGTGAAACAAGCTTACAGTTACATTAGAGTTTTGGATTCTAGTTTATGTTGAATAGTGTTTGTTACTGTTCCACATGTTTAACACCTCATTACTCCATTGTGAAGACACGTACTGTATAAATCACAAAAGTTTTTCACTGTAGTAGGCCGACTCTGAAACCAGACCAAACAAAAATTAGCTTTAGCCTTAGTTGTAGCAGTATGAAAATTGTTGTGTTTTTCATTTTGCAAACAGTTCTGCTGTAATGTTAGCGAGCTCTTTGTGTTCTTGGCTTCGCTTTGTTCATATACGTCAGTATTCCTTGAATTTGCTCGATTAAATGAAGTATTTAACACAATTTTTGGGAAATGTGTGCGAATATAGAATGCAGCACAAGGATCTTTGAAAATATTTTATCTTGAAATATCCATGTAGCACTCGAATCATTTACGACTTCTTTTAAATTAATACAATTAACACATTTTTTCATGAGCTCAGACACATTGTTTCATCAACCACAAAAGATTAAAAATGTGATGAACATAATACATTCAACACTATACAGCAACAATATCTTTAATGTACTTGAAATATTTTAATATGGAATTGTCACTAAAAATCTTTAACTGTACTTAGCATCTTAACATTATCTTTTGTATAGAAGTTAAAGTATAACCATCATGAAATGAATGTTATGGATCATGGATCTTATTATGAACAATCCTCCAGTAAATTTTTTTAACCTCTAATCTTTAATCAAAAAATCTACCTGTGAAAACGACAGAATTCTCTTTGGTGACATATGCACGGCTTCTCTAGTCATTGAGCTATATTAAACTCCACCCCCTGTAGAACTCCTTTACCCACCTCCACTTTTGAGTGCAACACCCCCCATCTCAACAACCAACCAAAACAATAGCCGAAACGTAGCAACAAGACCTTTCCCCCAAACAATTTATTTTGTTCGAATGTACAGAAAATCCACCACTACTTCTTCGTGACTACGGCTACGCTACACTCCTGTGAGCGAAGAGCGGCTGTTCAGGATTAACTCTGCAGTTATCACAGGCTTTCCTAGATCTGCGACCAATACCAGGTTTGACAGCACGG
>NW_015656706.1:0-1067 GCF_001515625.1 Sinocyclocheilus rhinocerous
ATATCAGGTGAATCAAGAATAGTGGCAATCCGTCTTAATGCTACCCGGTGGGGCTGACCAAACCGCTCATTGAGGGCCAACATGGTGTCTCGGTAAGGTGTAGGGGAGTGCAAGAAGGAGTCTGCTATTAGACAAGCATAGTCTAATTTCAGGTGGTCAACCAGTACTTGATATTTGAACATCTCAGTACTATCAGGTGGCAGAAGATTGTCCAAGGCTATTTTTAATCGAGCAAACTCACTTGGATCTTTGGTACAGGCTATTTTTAATCGAGGAAACTCACTTGGATCTTTGGTACAGAAGTAAGGAATGGTGGGGGATGGACCTTTGTAATATTTCTCTGTCAGATCCACAGGTGCTACGGGAGGTGACACATTATAGGAAACCATCCTGTGTTGTTCAGGATAAAGATGTCCTGGTTGTTTCGTGTGCATACGGAGGACATATCTGTTGGGCAGGATACTGGCCATACCTGAGCTGGTTATCATACGAACTTGGATAGTTCGTATCATACGAACTTGGATAGTTCTGAAATCCCTAGTCTGCTCAACTGAAGTGAGTCTAGGGGTAAGTGTCGGTGTGGCCCTTGTAGTGCTGTATAGCCTTTGCTTGCCGCTCTGATTAATATTTTCTGGCTCATTGTATGCAATAGGTGGAGGAGGCTCTGGCCAGCCTTCATCACCTGCATCCGCTGCATGGTGAAATTTAACGGATGGATGGTCAGACCGGGTGTTGGACATAGATAAAGGCCTTTGCAGACTACAGGCTCTGTCTAAAAGCTGAATCAGCTCATCTTTGGCTGTCTCAATCCGTTTAAGGTCAGCTTGTATGGCCTGCTGTGTTTCACGAAGCTTTAAATTCTCCTCTGAGATCCATTGTAACTTTAGGGAGCTAGCATCTGATCTATCGCTCTGGTATCCATCAACTTCATCACCAAGGGGAACAAACTCCGCATTGGATTCAAACTGTAGTTCTCGGTTTGGATATTGTGGTGATGTCTGGTGGGCAGGACTGGAGATGCACTGCTGCAGAAGACTTGGACGGTCACGATGCTTATCCCTGACCGT
>NW_015656707.1:0-461 GCF_001515625.1 Sinocyclocheilus rhinocerous
ATCATTTGGATATTTTCATGTCTGGGAAAAATTTGGGATTAAATAAAGTTAAGTGGTTTCCATTACCCATTTTACTCTTAGTAATTTAATAATTTCATAAATTTCATAATTTAAAAGTTTAGTGCAGAAGTATCGAATCGGTATCGATATCGACGATACTGCCTTGAAAAATATCGGTATCGTATCGAAAACAAAATAAGGGGTATCGCCCATCCCTACTGTTGCGTCGGGGTTCTTCTTCTCTCTAGGTTTTTTGGCGGATTGGCAAACCAACGTTAAAGGTGCATGTCCGCCACCTACTGGTCTGGAGTGTGAAACGTACACGGTTCAGCTATGAATTATTCAACTATTATAGATTAAAAAAAATAAAAGATTAATATTAATAAAATAAAATAAAATAATAAAATAAACCAACATTTTTTACGTAAATAAATACAAAATTCCAAACTTCAAACTCTTTC
>NW_015656708.1:0-947 GCF_001515625.1 Sinocyclocheilus rhinocerous
AGGTGTCCTTGTTACAGTGTAATTAGACATTTAAGTACTGAGTAAGAAAAAACTACATGCACTTACTATATGTTAGGGTTTGGCTTAGGGTTACTTGCATGTAATTATGTAAAGTTTATTGTTATTGTAATAGTAAGTACATGTAACGTGTAATAAGGACACCTTGAAATTAAGTGTTACCAATAACTTCTTGATATTCAGTAAAGGCATTAAAATACTCACTTTTTCCACTTGGCCTTGAAGACTTAAATAGTCTCCCCAGGAAAAGATGATGTGACCGGGTGCAATCTTTGGCAGCTTTTTCATCATCATCTGGAAAAGCAAGTGGTGCTGCCCTGAATTTGGTGGATGTGCGGCCATATCTCTTGCTAATTGTGATATTTTTCAAAAAATATGTAACCGCCTCCTTAAACTCAGGTGTGTCATTGTTATTTAGAGAGATATGAGCGGATATGCCCCCAGCGTTTGAGAGCAGAGAATACGGCTTGTTTTTTCAAGATGTTGATATCTTAATTTTATTTACTTGGCGTTTTTTTAATCATTCAAATTTGGCTGGGTGGTTAATAACATTTTTTCCTGTGGTGTGACAAACTCGGAACACACATTTAATATTGCTTTACATGGACTTTAATATATAGAAAATGAGATAAGTGTAGTTTGAATGTGTGAATAAAATAAGATGAGTGTAGTGCTAATATTAAATGAACTGTGTGCAGAGTAATGTACTGAGAACTTAATAAAAATGTGTAAAGCAGACATAAGATCATTTTAAGCACACTTACATTATTCGTTAACCACGGCATCTTCTTATTTGGGTCTTCGTCTAACAGAGAAGATGGACAAACACTTCTCAAGTCCACAATGTATAGTGTTGCATATGCTGAAAATCTGTGAATCATTTTCCTCTCTCTCCTCCAGGCAATGTAAAGTTGTTTCAGCTTGTCCTG
>NW_015656709.1:0-874 GCF_001515625.1 Sinocyclocheilus rhinocerous
ATTTCTCTTCTTTGAACAACACGTTCAAAATTAATTGGATTAGACCGTTTTTATGTAATGCAAACTCAATCTGGAATTTTATCCCGAATTACTTCTTTTCCAAATTAGGTGGTCTCCCTTTCCTTTTGATCTGTAATTATAGTATTGCTAGAATCCCTTACAATTTATCTAAATTTCATAAACAGGCATTACTTGCATGGTCATTAATCTTTAAGCACAACTTCTCCCCTCACCGTTACTTCATTTGGAACAATCAAGACATTGTATATAAGAGAAAATCTTTGTTTTTTAGTAGTTGGTTTGAGAAAAACATTCTGATTGTTTCCCAGTTATTTAACTCAGAAGGTCTTATTTTAAGTTACGAAGAATTCTTATGTAAATTAAATTTTCCAGTAACTCCCAAAGAATTCTCCATCGTCATGGACGCTATTCCTAAAGGAGTTGTTATGCTTTTAAGGGACTCATAGATCATCCAGCAATTTATCTATTTCTTTAGACCCATTTGAAATCCCAGTAGGAAAACTATGCTTTTTGTCAGATCCTTCATCACGTAACTATAAGATTAGATCGCTTTTTCAAAAGGAGCTTGTAACAACTCCATATGTGATGTCTTATTGGAAGAAAGAAGTTGATTATATTGATTGGAAAAAAGTATGGACTCTGTCTTCGAAATACATAATAACTAACAAGGTTAGAGAAATCTCATTCAAATTGTTACACAGATTTTACCCAGCTAAAGTGTTTTTGAAAAGGTTTAAATCAGACATAGATACAAGCTGTTCTTTTTGTGGTGGCCCTAATGAAACTGCTATGCATATCTTTTGGGATTGTCCTCACGCACAGCTATTTTTGGATTGAATTTTCTAATGTTATC
>NW_015656710.1:0-5864 GCF_001515625.1 Sinocyclocheilus rhinocerous
AGTTAGAATAATTTTACAATAATCAGAGGTTGAGGCTGACCCGAAATTAGGTTGGTCAACAAAAACACTGTTGTTCTAAATAGAAAAAACCCAATACCTCTACAGTCTAAGTATACATAACTAATGCCAATGTGTTAGCCGAAGCTCTAAAACATTATTTTAGACTGTTACTAACCTGAGCATAGATTTGCAGTGTTATAGACTTAATTAACTAGAGTCAATCTCAGAGCAAGTCAGAATAAACTCAAATGTAACAATTTATTGATAGTCATGTAAATATGTATTATGTCAATTACATAGCCAATTCAAAGATATCAAATCAATACAATACATCAAAATCTCAAAGATGAATCTAAGAGTAAGATGCATACCTGACTTGAGAAAAATACATAGTATAAAGTGTGTGAACACTCTTCATACCACGGGCTCATTCCAGCTACAGAAGGCCATGATCTTCTTGCAAGATGTCCTTAAGTACTCAGCCCAAGACAAAACATCCCCCGAAATGGAGACAGGAACTAACAATTTGAATTTGTATTAATCAAGCCGAATTAACCTTTTGGGACAGATGGTAATTTGCATGGAATGACACACCCTCTACAGTAATCAAAATATCTCTTAACTCTTAGGATCTGTATTATCTTTTAGTCTACTTTTAAAATATCTCTTAACTCTTAAGATCTGTATTATCTTTTAGTCTACTTTTGTAAGATCGAGACCATTGTACCACTCACCCTGAGACTATTCAAATGATACCAAACATGACTGTAAATGTTACTTGCATTCATATAGAACATTATACTATTGACCATTCTGAGTGAACCAAGTGGAGGGAGGATGGTAAGGGGAAGGAAGGGGATGAAAAGGAACTGATGCGTATGCAAGAGAGGTGTTTTCCCACATTTTCTCTCAGTGGAATGTGGAAACAGATGTCTGTATGTTAATGCACTGTGAGTGTATTGTCCGTCTCAGAAGATAAAAGTGTCTGAGGTTCTGTAAATCTTACAGAAACATGGCTTTTCATATCACTGCTATGCTGATGACACTTAACTCTACCTCTCATTCCATCATAATGATCCGACAATAGCTGCTCGTATCTCAGCTTGTCTAACAGACATTTCTTGCTGGGTGAAGGACCATCACCTTCAACTCAGTCTTGCCAAGACAGAACTGCTTGTGGTTTCAGCAAGCCCATCACTTCATCACAATTTCACTATCCAGCTAGGCACATCAACCATAACTCTTTCAAAGACAGCCAGGAATCTTGGAGTTGTGATTGATGATCAGCTAAATTGCTCAGACTATATTGCTAAAAATCCCCGGTCCTGCAGATTTGATTTATACAACATTAAGAAGATCAGGCCCTTTCTTTGGGAACATGCTTCTCAACTTGTTCAAGCTCTTGTTCTGTCCAGGCTGGACTATTGCAATGCTCTCTTGGCAGGTCTTCCAGCCAGTTCTATCAAACCTTTATAATTAATCCAGAGTGCGGCTGCAAGATTAATCTTTAATGAGCCGAAAAGAACGCATGTCACACCTCTGTTCATCAATTTGCACTGGCTACCAATAGCTGCTCGCATAAAATTCAAGGCAATAATGTTTGCCTACAAAACCACCACTGACTCTGCACCCCTTTACCTAAATTCATTACTTCAGACTTATGTGCCCTCTAGAAGCTTGCATTCTGCAAGTGAATTGTGAATTATTGTGCCATCCCAAAAAGGCACAACATCACTTTCAGAGACTTTTACATTTACTGTTCCCTCCTGATGGAATGACCTGCCCAAATCAATCCAAGCAGCTGACTTCTTAGCCATCTTCAAGAATCTGCTAAAAAACATCTCTTTCATCTATGCTTGACCCTCTAACGCTAGCACTCTCTATTCTAATTCTATTCTATTTACTAGTTTTCTTTTTATGTTTATTTAAAAAAAAAAAAAACACCTGACCCTTTAAAACTTGCACTCTTTACAATAATTGCTTTCTTTTTATATACAAATAGAGCCATTAACACTAGCACTACTTGTGTTCTTTTTATTTATTATAAAAAAAATATTGCTATGTGTGTTGCGTTAGGCTAACTGAGACATATCACAGCAATTACATATTATTGCTCTTTTGATTATTTGATTGCTTCCATTGTCCTCATTTGTAAGTCACTTTGGATAAAAGTGTCTACTAAATGCCTATATCTAAAATGTAAATGTAAACTTTCAGTATTGATAAATCGCACAGAGAATGACTGACAGTGATGAGAGGAAAATGTCTGATGTGTTTGATCAACAGGACGAGTGTCATAATTCATAATAATCTGTGTTGGGTTCACTTTTGATTATTATATGAACATCAGAATAACAGCATCTGTTAATTTTGTCTCTTCAGCTCCTGTGATTCTGGATCCAAACACGGCTCATCCAGGTCTTGTCGTCTCTGATGATCTGACCAGTGTGAGAAACAGCAAGAACAAACAACCTGTTCCTGATAATACAGAGATATTTGACTGGTGTCTCTGTGTTCTGGGTTCAGAGGGTTTTAACTCAGGAACACACTGCTGGGATGTGGAGGTTAAAGAGAGTCAACGCTGGAGACTTGGAGTAACTACAGCATCAAACCAGAGGAAGGGAGGTGATTTCTTTAAGACTGATGTCTGGTTTGTGTGGTATGGATGGTCTTTTGGTTCTGGTTTTCATGTTAATCATTATCTTGATCGTGTGAGAGTGAATCTGGACTATGACAGAGGAACGGTGTCGTTCTCTGATCCTGTAACTAACACACATCTTCACACATTCACAACCACCTTCACTCACACACTCTCTCCATTTTTTCATAGTTCTTCCTCTCTGAGGATCTTAGCGATCAATAGTCAGTAATCATTACTCATGCAGGTCTGGATCTTCCTGATTTCATCTTTCATCGTGTTTGAATATTTAATCACACGAGTAAGAGACTGTTGATCTGAATATCAGATCAGAAAACAAGTAAATATATTAATATTTAAAAATGAAAAAATATCAAAACACATGAAGGGTTAAAATAAATCATGTTAATCATATCTGACCAATGAGAAACAATGATGTGTCATGAATCCCTGCCCATAACACCCTAGCAACAACATAGAAACCACCCAGCAACCACTCAGAACACCCTAGCAACAACCCAGTGTACCCTAGCAACTGCATAGCAACACCCAGGCAAATGCATAGCAACCATCACAAGACCCGGGCAACTGTATGACAACCATGCAAAAAACCCTAGCAACTTTCTAGCAACCACCCAGAACACCCTAGCAACCATGTAGCAGTGCCCTTGGTAGCGATCTGTGTTTGTGTCTGAGAGAGAAACAGCAGGGACTCAAAACCGTTCACACTTTTAAACCACTTCAAACTGCTTCAAACTACTTTCAGCCCATCAGACTAGACTTTCTCAAGACAACATCAAAGATTGTCTACCAACTTCTTCATCTATTCTATTTACATAATAATATGTTTGTTTGTTTTAAACTCGGGTTCCATTGACTGATGTTGTATGAACACAAACCAGCAGAAAAAAAACTTGACCAAAATCACATCCTTAATGTCTTTTGGTCTTTTCTAGATGTTCTCACTGCCTCTGGGCTCCCTGAGAATGAAGAGACCACAGCAACATCTGGTCCAGATGAGGCAGTAAGGGCAGGTGGAGTGATGGAGGATCTCATCCATTAATTCCTTACATTTATATAGTGCTTTTCTGGGCACTAAAAGCGCTTTACATAGAAGGGGGGAATCTCCTCAACCACCACCAGTGTGCAGCATCCACCAGGATGATGCGACAGCAGCCATATTGCGCCAGAACGCCCACCACACACGACAGAATGATGAAACCAGTCAGCAGATATGGGGATGGTTAGGAGGCCATGATGGTCAGAGGCCAATGGGCGAATTTTGGCCAAGATGCCGGGGTTACACCCCTACTCTTTTTCAAAGGACCATCCTGGGATTTTTAATGACCACAGAGAGTCAGGACCTCGGTTTAACATCCCATCCGAAAGATGGTGCTTTTTGTCAGTATAGTGTCCCCGTCACTACACTGGGGCGTTAGGACCCACACAGACCACAGGGTCCTGCTGGCCTCACTAACACCTCTTCCAGCAGCAACCTAGTTTTCCCAGGAGGTCTCCCATCCAGGTACTCAACCCTGCTTAGCTTCGGTGGGCAACCAGTCTTAGGCTGCAGGGTGATATGGCTGCTTACAATCATCCATGTCACTGGACCATTTCCAGGATGCTACTGTGGACTTCTCAGTCCTCACTGCACACACCAGTCTGTGGACATTTCAGATCCTACAAAAATGCACGTAACATAATACAAAAGCAATAATTTTAACAGCACAATGACATATAATTTCTGTATTAGAAGTAACAGAATTATCTTACTTTATATTTTTGTTTCAGATATTCCCTTTTTTTCCCACAAATGCCGCCGTCCCCTTGCCTTGCAGGTCCTGCTCCACCACAAAAGCTCTGCAGCAAATGCACAGAAATCAAGAATCAGAAAAGTGTTGTAGTAGCTGTTTGAAATGACAATTAAAATAAACTAGAACTTAAGATTTAAAAGATGTTTTATTGATGTCTGTAGTGTACTCACTGAGAGCCTTTGATGGCAGCATTCCTTCATCAGTCACTCTGCAGCGGATAAACACACGTGTGTTTCATCTGTCCCTGTAACATCCAGACAAGATTCAGTTACCTCTGTGATTTATCTGCTCAATACTATATTTACATGTTTAGGTAGTTGCTGATGTGTTCGCTTTTTATCCAACACAAATGCTCCTCAATTTATCAACAGTAACAAATAAAATAGATAACTTTTTTAGTTACTTTATGTAGATTTGTTTATTTATATTACTTACATTCATCTAAAGCAGTGTTGACAACAGTGAATTCTACATAATAACACGCATACATCACTCACTCAGATGGCTGTTCATGTTGTGATGTGCTCATCTGTAATTATCTTAGAACATTTTCCTGTCACATATTAAATAGACATTTAGTAATCGTCTTTAAGATTTATATGGTTTATGTAAATTCATCTGTTTGAATATGATGTAACCTCTTCTGCGGATTCCTGGGGTTGAAAAGTGTCCATCTGTTGCATACTTCAGAATCTGGGCTGAAGCAGTAGGACATCCGAGGATTTCTCGCCTACTCATTTATGAATACTAAGGATTCCGACATGCTTATTCCTTCGCCTACTGCTTTTTGTACACTATATAGTAGGAAAATATATGGTTTCAGATGCAACCAAACTCTCCAGGACCAAGTTTGTTTATCCCTGCTCTATGGAGTTTCCAATAAGTTTTTACCCTTCGTTAAGCCTTCATTGTACGATTCACACAGAAGTTTGTTTTGCCTATGTTTAATTAGTAGCACCCATTATTTAAATTTGAACAGCTTCAATAAACTGAGTATGTAAATTTAAAACCACTAACCTTCCACACCCAGCTCCCCCACCTCTTTTTTAGCTCCAATTTAAACCTGATAAACAACTTTCGGTAACACTTTCTATGAAGCCCATATTTATAACACATTATAAGGGTATTCTTAAAGCATTATAATGAATGCATTATAAAAGACCTTATAATATGTTATATCATCTTATAAATAATTATAACAACAATTATAATACATTATAATGCTTACACATTTGTGGTTATAAGTTGTAAGATTATGATTATTTATAACACACAATGAACACCATATAAAATCTATTTTTACATTTATAATGGACTATATATATTGACATTGTTTACCTAAGATCTGCACAGTATCTTACTACATATTGTAAGTGGTTAGGTGTGGAGTGTTATTTGAGTGTTCCCTGTGA
>NW_015656711.1:0-1002 GCF_001515625.1 Sinocyclocheilus rhinocerous
AGAACAGCATTTATTTGACATTTCTTTTAAAAAAGCCTAAAATCTAACTTACCCCAAACTTTTTTTACAGTATATGCTATACATGTAAAAATATATTTTGATGAAATTTACAGTTCAATGGTTGTTAGTAATATTTATGGACAGAGAATTTCCATTTTCCGTTTACTTGTGTTTCAGGTGGTTTATCGGTGACTGGTCAGAATGTGGGAAAACCTGTGACGGAGGCATCCGAACACGCACTGTTTTGTGTATCCGTAAAATCGGACCCGCTGAGGAAGAGACCCTGGAGGACAGCCACTGTCTGACCGATCGGCCAATAGAACAAGAGTCCTGCAACAATCAGTCCTGCCCGCCCCAGTGGGTGACGCTGGACTGGTCTGAGGTGACTTGATGTGTTCTTCATGTGTCTGTATCCTCTAGAATGCCTGCCAATCTTTTAGTTTTAATATTATTGTGTTTTTGTTTACAGTGCACTCCAAAGTGTGGCCCTGGCTTCAAGCACCGCATTGTTCTGTGTAAAAGTAGCGACCTGACCAAAACCTTCCCACCAGCCCTCTGTTCTGACCAAAACAAACCTCCAGTCCGTATTCGCTGCAGCCTAGGACGCTGTCCGCCACCACGCTGGATCCCTGGAGAATGGGGACAGGTAATACAAGTTCACTCATCTCATCCACAGTCATTCATCCTGATGAGGACAGTTTAATTGAACAAGAACTTATAAATATCCCAAAAGGTGCCATGAAATCAGAATGTTTTGCTTTTAGTCTGTTTCTGTTAACTTTGAGTTCATCTATATGCTATGAGTCTATCTATATACAGTCTTTCTTTTCCAGAAAAAGGGATCAAATATATTAATGACTCTTCTTTCACTCATGGACTTAAACATTTTGTCCAATAAACTGCAAGAATGAGACTTCACCATTGAAACACAAATGAAGATATTTTTAATGAAACCTCAGACATTTCTGTCCCTTCCACTATAACTTTTAAGCTTCAGAAAGT
>NW_015656712.1:0-2290 GCF_001515625.1 Sinocyclocheilus rhinocerous
CGCTTTACAGAAACTCGTTGATCAGATCACAGACACAGAACAACACCCGGACTCTGTTTTAATCATTCTCGCGGACTTTAATAAAGCAAATCTCTCCCGTGAACTGCCAAAATATAGACAGCACATCACGTACTTTGAAAAGTAATGGAAAAGTAATACATGTTGGGGGAAAGGTAGTGGAAAATAATGAAAATGTAAACGGAGGCTATAAAGTCTTCCATTGAGCTGCTTTCAAATCCCAGGCCTTTTTTAAATTTTTTATTTATTTCAGATACTGCCAATGGACATCAAAGTGGAAATGCAGATACTGCCAATGGACATCAAAATGGAAATGCTGCATCCCCCAGCAGTGAATAATCAGTGCAAATGTTTTCTTCTTTTTTTTTTTTATGAACAACAAAAATTATGGAAATATATTGATAAAAAAAAGTACATTAAGTGATTTAGATTCAGTGAAAAAGGTGCAAAAAAGTGTGCGCATCCAAACAACCCGAGACTAGGTGCAGGACAAAAAATTCAGCTCCAATTTTTTTTTTTCCCCAAACAGATCAATGTTTTGACCAGTCAGGTCTTTATTATGATTCATTATGTTTATTATGTAAGTTCAGTGAGCATGTTTCATCTAATGTTCATGTTCATCAGGTGTGTTTGGTGATTCAGTGTCAGTGATGGAGGGAGATTCTGTTCTTCTACACACAAATGTTACTGAAATACATGAAGATAAAGACATACTGTGGAAATGTGGAGCTGAAAAGTCTCTGATAGCTGAAATCACTAGAGCTGCTGGAATCCTCACCACATTTGATGGTCCTGATGGGAGATTCAGAGACAGACTGAAGCTAGACGATCAAACTGGATCTCTGACCATCACAAACATCACAACTAAACATACTGGAGATTATCAGATAGAGATAAATGCAGCTGTTTCATAAAAAACATTCAGTATTTCTGTCTATGGTGGGTTGAAATCATCAGTCCTGTCCAGTGTTTAATAGTTTTATATATTTTCAGATCACAGAAACCACTTCTGGATTATTATCAGACTAAACACCCCCTCAACACATTGAGCCAAACATTTGATTGTTGCTTATATTTAACCATATTTCTCTTTATTCTCATATTTTCAGCTCGTCTGCCTGTTCCTGTCATAAGAAGAAACTGTTCTTCATCATGAAGGTACAGCAGCGCTGATATTAGCAATTATTTTCACATTCGCTTAACATTAATGTCTCTCTCTTACTGTCCTTCATGTCCTCCAGCCTCAGTATCTCTGATAGTGTTGATTTCTGCTGCCGCTGGATCTCTGTTGATTGTAGCAGTTAGGATCTTCTGGATCTGCAGGAAACAAAGAAAAACAGATGAAGAAGGCAAGTGTTAGCTACTGCTTTCAAACTGTTAATCACAATTAATCTTATAATTTTTGGAATTAATGCCCTGTAATATGGGAAGGAACTAAAATGTAATCATTGGCTTAGGCTGGGGTCTCCAAATTTGGTCCTGGAGGGCTGGTGTCCTGCAGAGTTTTGCTCCAACTTGCATAAACACACCTGCCTGGAAGTTTCTATTATTTCTAGTAAGACCTTGATTAACTGGTTGAGGTGTGTTTAAGTGGAGTTGGAGCTAAACTCCACAGGACAGTGGCCCTCCAGGAGCAGGATTGGACACCCCTGGTTTACGCAATTTATGTAGATTACAGAAAAATGCATTAATGCTTTAACTGACAGCACTGATGACACATACATTGTGAAGACACAGATCTAGTTAAGATTGAGCTTTGTTGTTGTTTAATGCATCTGGTAATTTTGTTGAAACAGATGAGACTGGTGATGGAGAGATCACTTACACTGAACCTACTTTCTACAAACAAGATGCACCAAAATTGGTAAGATTATTTATTTATTGCAGTGTTTCTCTGTAGTTGAGTCACATTAATTTCCCTTGTGTTTTTGTCTGTATAATGATCCATTACATACATCACAGATGCAATGACACCATAACAGATTTATAAAAAGCCATGAGATCAAAATGTAATGCAAGAAACACTGATGAATATCCTGTAATATTACTCATCATTGTAACAAAAAAAAAAAATCAAGTTTATACATCAAGACCACCACATAATCGTGCAAAACTTAGCTAATAATAACGCAATATTCTTCACACTTCAGGAGCCGTTTCACTCTGTAGACTAAGACCGGTTATTCACTGAAGCTAAGCAGGGTCGAGTCTGGTCAGTGCCTGGATAGGAGACCTCCTGGAAAAAACGTTGCTGCTGGAAGAGGTGTTAGAG
>NW_015656713.1:0-17751 GCF_001515625.1 Sinocyclocheilus rhinocerous
CTTCAGCCTGCCTCTTACTAACTTCACAGCCACGATACGCTGAGCAATGTTATTAACGTTAATTTCAACATTTACTAATGCATTATTAAAATCAAAAGTTGTGTTTGTTAACATTAGTTAATGCACTGTGAACTAACATGAACTACAAATGAACGACTGTATTTTCATTAACTAACATTAACAAAGATGAATAATAAATGTATTGTTCATTGTATGCTCATGTTAGTTAATACATTAGCCAACATTAATGAAATATTATTGTATAGTGTTACCATATAGATGTATAGGCCTACAAATAACTTCAAAAATCAAGTTCAAATACTAAGCTTTTGACTAGCGAATGTTTTTCCCCCTCATTAACGCCACATCAAAGGCAGTGCATGCATCGCATTTAGGTTTTCATGAACTTGCAGGTTATACAGTTTTCTGTCACTATGTGGGTGCTCAGTTTTGTCTGTTATTTGGCCAAAGTATCATATTATATATGTGTTGTGCACATTTTGGATGTCACCCTCATCTACCACATTTCATTCATTCTCTGCCAACTTAGGATTTGATGCAGGGTTTGACTGAGAGAATGCCAAGAGTGTGCAAAGCTGTCATCAAAGAAGAAAATGGCTAATTTGAAGAACTGAAAATATAAAACAATGACTACATAATTTCAGTGACTTCAGTATTAACATACAATGTTGAAAACAATAAAAATAAAGAAAAACCATTGAATAAGAAAGTGTCCAAACTTTTGACTGTTAGTGTATTTATTTATATTAATTTATAAGCAGAATATTAATTGTCAAATTAAGTACATCATTTAATTCATATAAAATAAGTATAATAAATAATTAGCAGCAAAAGCCGAGCAAAGAGTTTTCTCTCATTTTCACCAGTTTGTGTGAAAGTGAAATGTTGATAATAAATATACTTAAATCTGACTTTAAATAGAAAAGGATTATTAAAAAGTTAAATCTAATGAATCAATATTTGTATATTATGTAGTTTTATGCTTGTTATGCGATAAATTGCGAGTTGAGTCTGTGTGCTTTTTTCTACAGCATGTTTTATTTATCTTTTATTTTTTTAAACAGAGAAAGGAAACTGATATGTTTGAGCTGTAAAGCCTCATTAAATGTCTCCTCCCCAAATCGAGTTAGTATTTCAAAATCTGCAAATATCAAACAACATGACAAAATATATCCTTTAAATCCAAATATTGGAATATTATAAATGCATAACCAAGATAGCACAATACAAGATATATACAAAATGGTAAAAGCAACTATATACTGGATATTTCTTTATAAAGAAGCTCTATTAATTTTGCTTCCTCATGGAAGGAGATCCATGAGATATGCTGCTGAAATGGTTAAAAGAGCCAAAACAAGTGGGCATGGCACATGCACAACTCTTTAAATGTTCACCTGAACATTTAATTTCAACACTGAATTCTTGCAGTCCAGTTCACACAGCTATTCTTCATACTTCATCCATTCTGAAGCTTGTTACAACAGCCTGTCATGCTCAATTTAGGACTTCACACTCTGTACATGAGCAGCAGAGTAGTAAGCTAGAGTGCATGTTTACTTGTATATGGCTGTATCCCAAATCGCATACTATCTGTCCTAAATGAAGATGTCCCAAATCATAGTACATTGAAAATGGTATAAAATTAACACATAGGGTGCCCCAAATGCATATTATTTCTAGTAGATTTTTAAAGTGTGCATCAGTGTATTCTTTTTGTGTTATAATTGCCCACAGCCCCATGCAGAATGGAAACAGAGGCACTCTCAATTGAGTGTTTCATTTGTAGAATATATGTCAGGGCCAAAGCAGCCACATATTATTTTTAAATGTATGAATCTAAAAGTTAGGCAGAAAGAAGAATTGAGCTACATGTGAATACCAACAGCTTTTAGGACAGCATAAGCGTTTGCATTGGGAAGCAGCCAAAACAGTCCCATGACATTTTTTAAAGTATTTGGCTGTAAATTTGTATGAATTCATATCATCAGTAAAGCCCCCACTTATGGTTAGGTTTAGGGGTAGACCTTCCTAGTCATGTTTTACTTACACGTTTTTATATGAGTCAGATCAAACAAATATATACAAAACTGCTAACATTACTTATGAATTCTCATGACATTGGGTTGACAGCCTATGTGTGTACTGTATGTGTTGTGAATGTGGAGAATGTGTGAATCTGTGAAATGTGAGTAGGCTGTGTGTGCTGTTCTTGATGTAAAAGATACCGCTTTCTTGTTACTTGCTTGCTTTGACAGATGTAGTGCTTGAGTCTACTGAGTGAGCATGATCATGTATTTGAGCCCTTAGTACATGGCATCTTCATACATGTCTGTTCTAAGGCAAAACAAAATTCCTCCACCCAGCATGAAGATGGTGGCACCCCAGCCCAACCCGTAGCCCCAGTTGAACTCATGATATGTTTGCAAGACTTTGCCATCGATGAATTTGATTGGGTAAAGAACCAGAGCACATGCCTGAAGGACCACTGCAAGAGAAAAATACCATGTATTAGAAAACATGAATAACACAGGTATAAATAATGTATTTTCTGTTCAGCAGAATAAAAAATTCATACAGGTTTGGTTGAGTAAATTAATTTTCATATTTTTTGGCGGGTGAACTGTCCTTTTAAGGGGTGGTGATAGAAATTATGTAAAGTAGAGTACCTAAACCCTTTTAACCATGGTAAAATTACTCTAAAACACCCTTGTGCTGCTTTTATAAAATGACAACAACAACCGTAACATTAAACACACCAATGTTAAATAAATATTTTAACTCATTAATGATAAAAATCACAACCTAGTCTTTTGCCAAAAGCATGGTGCCATTGGATGCCCCGAGTAATCTAGAAGGATTGCATTTATATGCAATAACAGGATTTTAAAAACAATTCTGTAAGACGCATAAGTGAAGTGATACATGTGCCAGAATGATTCCTCAGTCTAGCATGTGTCAACATATCGTAGCTGCATTCTGAATTCTTTGTGTGTTTAAAACAGCTTTTTGGTAAGGCAACCACAGTTGCAGTACTCAAGTTTCAATGTAACATTCAAGTATGAAGTGCTAATCGATTTGCGGGTATCTGGTGCAAGTGAGAGAGCACCATCTGCATGTACTTTTAAAGGTAAAATGCATGTTCTACAAATATCAAGAATTTATAAAAATCATTATGTTTTTGAGGAGTCTCACCACATGACATTTTAGAACCTGAACTGACCTTGCATTATCATAAAAATATCTAATTATATATAGTTTAAAGGTGAAGTTTGTATGATTTGTTCATTCATTCATTCATTCATTCATGTATGTCAAAACACATTATCTTAATACATTCTCTTAGTTTGGTCATTGAGTACTTTGTTATGCCATTCATGGGTTTATTCTCCCTAAAATTGTAAAAATTTGAGCCTCCCAGGAACCATCAAAACATTTAGAGAAGGAATGTCCAATTCTGCTAATCAAAGTCTTTAGGCTTATTAAAAACTTCCAGGCAGTTGGTTTGGCAGAAGTTGGAACCAAACCAAACTTAAACTGCGGGACAGTGGCCCTATTGGAGCAGGTTTGGATGTGCCTGAATTAGAGTGGTTCAATCAGATCTCTTGTTAGCTCAACCTACAGTAAGAGTTTGGGGCATGGCCACTGTAGCAGGCTGAGCCAGAGCCTGTTTAACCAGTATGGGACCATAGGTGATGTGTTACATGGGAAAAATTCTGATTTGGTTACATGTGTGCAAGCTAAAATTCAAAAGACTTGCCAAAATATGCAGAGATAGACAATGTGGTAAAACACGGGGTAAACATTGACAGTGGCTTTACAAGATGCAGTTACTTGATGGTATAAAGTCAAGTTTTTGCCACACATTAACTCTCCTTTCAAGCCCCGGATAAGAGTAATGCTAATGGTGTGGTGGGTGTAGTGAGTGTAGTATAGAAGTAAAATAATAACAAATGTGTTTAAAGCATTTGAACCGTTGAATTGCACTAACGGGGGGGGGGGAATTAATAAATAAAAACAATCAAACAAAAAAATTGGATTAACAGTGCTTGCATTTTAATGCACTGTATTTTCAGGGCTTGCATTTTTAGTGCCTGTAATGTTTTATTTCACTTTACAAAAATGCTTCCACAAATTAAGCGGTTAAAATTCAGCAAAACATTCAACATTGCACATCAGGGAACTGCAGGAATAGCAGTAGAGAATCAATGCATAATCTCCATCTGCTGTTAGTCAGCATGCCAGCAGGTGGTGCAAGCGGGGGTGCTGATGAAGACCAAAGCAACAGTTAGAAGAAGGGTGCATCTCAATCAGCTCTCAATTAGTAGTCAAAGCGCTGATCAGGAAGTCGGCCATTTTAAGGGCGGTCTCAATCACAAAATTCTTCCAGTGCACTGGAATGTTCACTCACTGAAAAATCCCACAATGCACCACAAAAACCAGGGAGCACCCCAAGTCATGGTTGTGGCTAGAAGGGATACAGCAAAAACCGGAAGCTAACAAACAATTGAATAAATTCTTCTTCACCTACCCCAACCCTAAACCTACCCCTTACAATAATGCAAAAATAGTAATTATTGTCGTACAGTGTGAGAAAAATAATGCTATATTGATGTGCACATACCCAGTAGTTTTTGCTGTATCCCTTCTATCCTTAACCCCAAGTCATTCATTCACAAAAATTACGTTTTAATTAAGCTATGAGGTAACACTGTAATTTATCAACCTTCAAAACTTCTTGGTTTGTATACATTACAAGGCGCTTTGGATAAAAATGCCTACCAAAAGCATATATGTTGAAGTAAACTACCCACATGCTAAAGTTTAATTCCTCGGTTTTGAGATTTGTGTAAAATCCTAAATATGACCAATAATGATAATGATCATAACATTACATGTTAAAAATAGGAGGAGATTGTGTCAATCAAATAAATATAGAGCACTGCTGTTTGAGTTAGCATGTCTCCCTCTGTAAACAACAAATTAAAGAGAGAAACTGAGCATGCTACCATGCTGCAGGGTCTGGCACAGTATGTGTAGAATACCTGCCAATATGACACGCGCACACACACACACACACACACACACACACACACACAGAGGCTTCCCTCAAGGTCTTCTCACACACTTCTGCTTCTCTGAAACTGAGACTGAAACAGCTTCTTGGTGCTGCTGAGTAATATACCGTAAAGCTCCTATGAATATGTTTCATATAAATATGCTAAAGCCAACCAACAACCCCAGAATAAAACACTGCTTTCAGATCAGCTTGACACATAGCTTGACACATCTGCACCAGACTGCATTATATACAGTTATGACAAAGTATCACAGCACACGTTTCTAAATGTGAAAATTGTCATTTGAAAACTTCTGAAATCTGAAAACTTCTGAAAGTTATGGCTGGAACTACTATTACAGCTCTTCACCAGCCTTAGTCAGATCACATTCTGAACTAGCTACAGTATGCTAATGTAATTGCCCAAACGCATTTAGCTATCATAACTGTAAATGATCACACTATCTGTGCACTGCTCACCAGCACCACAAAATGTGAAAGAGTGTTGCAGGGATAGCATGATCATATATTGAAACATTACCCAAAGGTAAAAGGATACCGTTAACGGTGTTAAAGAACAAATATTAAATCACAGAAATAAACAGGTTTTCCCAACCCTAATATGCATATATACAAGTCAAAAACAACGGAGAACAAAAATAGTAAAGTAAAGGAGTAAAGTGTACACCTCATACGTGCATGTAAATGGGAACGCTTCTTGTCTTAAGCAGCAATAAACAACTTTCTGTTGTAAATGAGTTATAATATGAAATTAATTATCGATTAATTAGCAGAATTTATGGTCCCACTGTATTTATTTATTTCAAGTACAATGTAAAACATGTATATAGTAGTCAACATTTGAAGTAGATCAAAAAAGTTCATCAAAGTTGTCCTAAGACAAGAACGGGTATATCAAATGATTAAATTAAATGTTAAGGCTCTACTTGTTTCCTACAGCCCTCTCAAAGAGTAGGTTTATGGGATTTTCTTTGTGGGGAAACAAGTTAAGGGGTCATGAAATGCAGTTTTAATTATTGTATTATTTTTCCTGAGGTGCAATTTTAAGTTTATTTTTTCCCGCAACAAAAACGTCGTAATTTAGATATAAATGGACTTTTTCTACCCTGAATTTAAGTCTGCTGTGAGACTTCAGTGTAAATGAAATCATCTTTGCATTATGAAATGAGCATTTCATGTCGAACTCTCTCAAAAACTTTTTTGCAGTGCTGCACTGTAGCCGAACACAGTTGTCTACTGAGCACATGACACAATGATCTCCATATTGCAACACGATTTCTGCAATCTTACAAATACTTTCATCATAACTAACAGTAAAAACACAATGTAAATAAGAGACCTGTTGAGCAGTGTAAGCTGTGTCATTGATTATAAAGGGAGTTTTGGTGAAAATGCAGGAATCAAATCACTGATACACTCGCTGATCTTGAATTGACTGCTACAGCAATCTTTGATCGCTCTCTGTACATAAAATAATCACAATGTAGATAACAGATGGTAAACCACTTTGCAACTAGGAAAGTCTGTACATGAACAATTTTAATCTCCATTTCATGACCACGTTTAAAGGCAGAAGTTGCTCTGTCTATTTTCAACTGAGCCAACCAACCCTGTTATGTAGACAACTACATCACTCCAACATGGTGGCCTGCTAGCTAGATAGCTAGGTAGAAATTAAGAAAATATATTGGTCATCTCTGTTGGTTTAACTTTTTTTTTTTAATAAACAGATTTTAGGCAAAAGTGAAATAGTTTGAGGCAAAGTAGTTGAAGCAGTTGAGGTAAAGTAAAATAATTTCTAAGTTGGGAAGAAGAATTGGTAAGATTGGAAAGTCTCATTTTAGTGTCTGGAGAAAATATATCATATATGCAACACAGGTATACAAACTAAATATTAATATAGTAAAAGTGAGTTTTGTATTTGTGTGCCATACGAAATATATTCTAGGATGAAATGATTTGAGAGATAAATTTAGCATTTAATTGTATGATTTAAGTATGCCCTATCTAGCATCTTGACTATTTTATTTATTTATTTTTGCAGTTGGAGATTGGATTATGACAGGTTGTTTTGCAGTTATTTAAAGTACAATGTATACATGTATCTATATCGAAATAAATATTCATGAGTGCAATTATATTTTTCATCTTTTTGAGGGAGTTGTGACTATGGACCAAAATTGGTAACACTTTATAATAACTTTCATTAATAAATCACTAACAAACTTTATATAATGCTTAATGGATCATTAGTTAATATATGTTCAAAGAGTTCGAATCATGAGATAATGTGCTTGTTGTTTGCAAAAACACTTATTAAACATTAGATAATGTTCAAACAAATCATTATTTCATGCAAGTTAAAATACTTACAAATGTCATTAAACTTTCAATGCCATATGATCAAGCACTTATAGAAAATCTACAAATGATTTTAACAGATGTTAAAACAATTAAAAGCTTGTGTTAATGCACAACACTTTTGCTGCTATTGAGGTGTGATACGGGTAAGGTCAGGGACAGGTTTGGTGGTATGGGTAGGTTTAATTGTTGGTTAAATGGTCAACAGTGTACAGGGGTCAGTTTGATTATTATAAGGGAACACGCTTCAATCTGTTTATATTATATTGTTTTGATAAATGAACAAATATTTTCTTTTAAAAAATGATTTGTTTTCCCCTGTTTATTTATGAATCAAGGAATATCCTGTTTAATGATATACTGAAGAGTAGCATACTAACATGAGTGTTGAGGCAATAAAAAACTTTTTTGCACCAAAATTACAGTCTGTTATGTATTTAGAAAGCATTTAGCTAAACTTAACCAGCCAACCTTCACACACCTTGATACATTAGCTAAAAGTCCAATGTCCATAAAGATACTAAATGATTAGTAATTGTATATAAACATTTACAAATGATGAATAGTTTCAACTTTAGACTGGCTACTGCAAATGCATGAACAACTGATTAATAAATGATTAGTAAATATGTGTGAATAGGGTAAATTCAGGTCTTTCGGGACAATTTTTGCCATTGAGATGACTGCTCATAAAGGTATTAATGATTAGTAAACATTTATAAACATTTGCAAATGATGAATAGTTTTCACTTTAGATTATCTTGTAACAGTCTTCGAGACTGCTAATATATTTTCCCTGTAGTTCCTCTTCCCGGGTGAGCTATAGGCATCTAGGAATATAACTCTGCATAGACAAAGAAGACAACACCGATGTTATGGAGAGGTAGGAATGAGGTTATTTGGTGTAACAATGTAAGTGAGCTGGTCAGAATAGGCACTCAAATTGAGCGAGACTTTGATGAAGCAAAGAGGTATTGGAGTCAAGGGAATGCAGTTGAGCAAAGGAAGAAATCGCTCAATGCCCATGAGCTCCAAGCAAAGCATGTGCCAGCAAACAAGAGTTGTGCAGCCAGTGTTAAAAGCCGAGCAAACCACATTCAACACAGTCAACATCCCGATCATACTTCGTAGTAGATTCTGTTCTGCAATGGTGGATACTGGAAGCACTTTGACGCTCATGCGTGAATCTCTGTGGAAGCAATTGAGCCACATGCTAGCCAATGGCCAGAGGCATGAAGTCGTAGGAAAAGTGCAGTGGCAGTGTGAAATCCAAGGTCAAAGGCTTGCATTGACAATATTCATTTTGAGGGACAGAGATTTGTCCTTGGTATGGATTTTTTGATGAAGACGGGAGTTGTGCTAGATTTCAAAAAAGCCCAGTATATTCTTACAGCCACAAATGACCTGACTGATCATGTGTTTCCATTTCTGAGGCAGGACTCCATATCCTCTGTTCATTTCTATCTTGCTGTTCTCAACTGTAACGTATGCTCACAAGACATTGGACGCACTAACGAGGTAAAATACCGCATCATAACTACTGATGAGGTTCCAGTGAGGAAGAAGGCATATAGACTGGCCATAGATAAACAACAATTCGTAGATGCTGAGATCCAGGAACTCTTACACAAGGAAATTATACAACCATCAGTTTCACCATGGGCGTTTCCAGTGGTAGTTGTACCAAAAAAGGATGGGAGCTTGAGATTATGCATTGATTATCGTAACCTTAATGCTTAGACTCATCTGGATGCATACCCGATGCCTCATATTCAAGAAATCTTGGAGTCGCTACATGGAGCTGCCATATTCTCCACATTAGATCTTAAGAGTGGATACTGGCAGATAGAAATGGAAGCTGATAGCGTACAAAAAACTGCATCTGTGACGTCTGCAGGGTTATTTGAATTCCAACGCCTTCGGTTTGGCCTGAAAAATGCAGCAGCTACATTCCAAAGGTTAATGGAGCATGTCCTGAAGAGGGTCAAAGGAAAGTGCTGTCTAGTATACATTGATGACATAATTGTATACTCAAGAAACGAGGAAGAATACCTTCAACATATCAACCAGGTGTTACAATGCTTACATGATGCAGGGCTCACACTCAATCTGTGGCTAAGTATAATTTCATGCAACATACCATTGCTTTTCTGGGTCACATTGTATCCACAAAGGGAGTCAAGACGGATCCAGCCAAGGTGGCAGCAATTAATGCATTCCCCACCCCTCAGTCACTAAAAGACGTTCAGTGTTTTTTAGGGTTGGCAGGCTGGTATTACCGGTTCATTCCTAATTTATCAGAAAAGGCAACTCCCTTGCATGCCTTGAAGCAGAAGAAAGCCACATGGACCTGGACCGAATAGTGCCAAGATTCATTTGATACCTTCAAACAAAGTTTAACTCAAGCACTCGTGTTAATGCCACCTGATTTCAGCAGGCTATTTAGAGTACAGACAGATGCAAGTGAGATTAGACTGGGTGTGGTGTTGACAAGAAATGGAGGAAGGAGAGCGGGTCGTTGCTTATGCATCAAGATTATTACGAGGTGCAGAGAAGGCATATTCTGTGTCAGAAAAAGAGTGTTTGGCGGTAGTGTGGGCATCCTAACATCCAACATCCTAAACCGTCATCAAGACTGACACGTTGGACCATTCGGTTACAAGGATATGAATTTAAAGTTAAATATCGTAAAGCCCAATGCAATGTCGTTACCGATGTACTATCTAGAACACCAGAGCATGCTACAGTGGACATGATTGCAGTAATCAAAACCCCACAATCTACATTTTTTACGACTAACTTACCTATTGATGTTTCCAACATTGCTGCGGCACAACAGAATGATCCAGAGATGCAGGACCTGATTGCAGAGACAAAGACACAATCGGATCAAGACCCTTTACGCGTGCACTACGTTCTGGAAAATGGTCTATTGTTTCGAAGTATGCCGGATAAACAAATAGGTAATAAACTTCAATTAATTATCCCTTCCTGTTTGCAAAAAGAGTTCTTGTGTTATGCTCATGACAATCCACTTGGCGGTCATCTTGGAAGACTTAAAACCCTCCTCAGACTCCTGGAAGTAGCTTTTTGGCCAAGCATAAGGTCTGACGTCTGGAAACATTGTAAAGAATGTCTGACATGCCAGAGACACAAACCTTCCCTTTCTAAAGTATTTGGTCATCTTCAGTCAACTCAAATCGTTGAACCTGGGTACATGTTCGGGGTAGACCTGATGGGACGCCAAGCAAAATGAACATTTATTGGTCATTGTTGATTATTGCTCAAAGTGTGTGGAATTGTTCCCATTAAGACAAGCTAAAGCACCTCAAATTGCTAGGATCTTGGTTGAAGAAATCTTTACTAGATGGGGGACCGCTGCTTTCCTTGTTTCAGATCGAGGGGCTCAGTTCACGTCCAATCTACTCAACCTTATATGCAAGCAGTGGGGAGTAGTATAGAAACTCACAACTGCCTATCACCCCCAGACAAACTTGACAGAGCTCATCAACAGAACATTAAAGACTATGATGGCATCTTATGTTGCTAATCAACATCGACAATGGGACCGATGGCTCGCTGAGTTCAGATTTGCCATTAATACAGCTTGGCAAGAAAGTACTGGATACACTCCAGCTGAGATAGCCCTAGGAAGAAAACTCAAAGGTCCCTTGGAAAGAGCTATTCAGTTCCGTAGCACTCTAGATCCTATTGACATTATTTACCCAACTTTGGACTGACACCATATCCTCATCTGTCTCGTCAAAGAGAATGTGGAACGAGCCCAGGCTAAACAGCAACGCTATTATAACAGTAATCGCAAGCAAACCCAGTATCAGGTGGGAGATATGGTCTGGGTACGGGCTCATCCATTGTCCAGAGCAGACGAAGGGTTCATGGCCAAATTGTCTAGTAAGTGGAAAGGTCCAGCCAGAATTACTAAGTGTTTAGGACCTGTCAATTACTCTGTATCTTTTGATGACAATCCCATGAATGTAGATACCTGCCATGTTCAGAACCTTAAGCCTTGGTCATGGTCTAGCCAAGTCTTCCAGTGAAGGAGGGGGTATGTAACAGTCTTAGAGACTGCTAACATGTTTTCCCTGTAGTTCCTCTTCCCTGCCAATAAGGGGGTGCTGGTGAGCTATAGGTATCTAGGAATATAACTCTCTATAGGCAAAGAAGATGACAGCGATGTTATGGAATGGCCTACCTGATAGTGACTCACATGTTGTTTCGTGGGAAACTTCTGTTTATTGCCCAGAATAAGTGAGTAATGCTTTGTTTCTTGTTTCTGTGATTTCATTTGTGTATTTGTACAGAATGTTTGCTAATACTTTGTATTGTTTGTTGTAAAGGGGCCTCTGGTCATGTGCCTACTGTTTGGTGGGTTAGCATGAGGTGCTAATCCCACATGGTAAGGCCTGATAAAAAAGCAACATGGAGCCTTCAGTGTTTTTACTCATGGTGAATGAAGGCCATGGCATATTGGAGCTGCAAAAGCATCTACCAGTGTGAATTCCGATTTATGGATGGCATTTCACAAGAATTATATATTTGTATTGTTGTTGTTTTTTTTGGAGAAACGGCGTGAACTGTGTAGTGTTTTTTTTTTTTTTTTTCATGCCTTCATGGTTGTGGATTTTTGGATGTGGTTTCGGCCTACACTTCTTTGGACTACGACTATATGGACTATAGACACTTCTCTTCCGCATCAACATCTTTCAGATAATAATTACTGTTTTTTTTTTTTCCTTTTGTGGTTATGTCTTTTGATATTTCCCATTTCTGATTTGTAAGCCATTCAATCTGGTGTTACTCTCATTCAAAATAATATATGTCTTTAAGCCTTTTTGATTTTCCTGTTTGGTTATTTTTCTTTTGCTTGAAGGTGAAAACTAGTTTATAAAGTCTGGTTGAACAAACATTGAACCCTCCCTAAAATACATGTATAGCCTAAACTTTTGCATGTCAGAGCGGTGGTTATAGTGTAATGCAAAAACATGAACAAATAATTAATAAATTATTTGTTAAGATGTGTAAATAGAAGTCTAAACAACAAACAAAGACCAACAAATGAAGATCATATGAAATTGAAGTTTACTGACATCTGTAAGCATTTCAATTGACAATAATCATATGTTAATCATTAGGTAATGTTTAGTTTAGAAGCACCAACATGGAGCTGGGAATCTAAAGGGTCTGGAGTGATTCTGGATGAAGAAATGGTCTCTGATCTCTTGTCAGGTGTTCTCTAACCTCATCAGGCATTATAGGAGAAAATTTAGAGCTGTTAAACTGGCAAATGGAGGTTTCAAAAAGTATTGAATAAAAGGGTGCCGTTAATTGTGGCCAATGTGTATTCGAGAAAAACATTTATTTGATAATGATATTTCTCCCCATTTTAAATTCTTATTATCCAATGAAAGGTTAGATTTTTGTGAATATTTTAAATAAAAGATCAAAAGGATTAACAATTTGTCGCGGTTTGGAAATAAAGGGACAGAATATCTCAGCGGATATCGCATTTTGCGTAAAATTAAAAATTGACTTTTCAATACAGACCAGATACAACACTGATTTTGGCGGAAACTCAAAAAAAAAGAAAAAAGAAAAGGCGTTTATCGCGTTTTGGAACCAAACTCTTCATATGTATGTATATGTATATATGTATATAAGTCTGTATGTGTGTATATATATGTATGTATATGTATGTATATATATGTATATACACTGAACAAAATTATAAACGCAACACTTTTGTTTTTGCCCCCATTTTTCATGAGCTGTGACTCGAGTGAAAGTACAAAAGTACTTGACTTTTTATGTACTTAAGTAAAAAGTACTGATAGATGAATGTTTATTTGACTTATTTTCAGCATGATTATGAATAAACATTTATATATTTGTCTACTCGGCTAGTTGATCCAGATAGCCTACATAGCAAGGCTGACAAAACTGACGAACAATATAAAAACAGATGTCACATAGGGCTAAATGCATAGCATTTTAATCCAGTAAAGTACAGATACTTGAAAAATGTACTTAAGTACAGTAACGAAGTAAAACTACTTTGTTACTGTCCACCACTGATGTATATGTATATTTATGTGTGTATGTATACATGTATGTGTGTGTATGTAAATATATGTATGTGTGTATATGTGTGTATGTAAATATGTATGTATGTATGTATATATATATATATATATATATATATATATATATAACATACATACTTCGGATCACTGTGGTGGACAGTAGGGTAACACACTTGAGGTCAGACACACACACATTCACCTGCGGTCTCTCAGGCTGTGGCACATCCACATGTATCTCGCAGCCAGTGCTGCGGTCTGTCCCTCTCCTAATACTAGCTTTATTTGTTCTGTTTTACTAATGGCAGTAAAGTTCTTTATTAAGTTGGTGAATTTGTTGAAGTAGAGGTTTCTTATGGATCTGTATTTATGACAGTGAAGGAGGAAGTGCGTCTCTGTCTCGATCTCTCCTGTCTCACAGTGAGCACACACTCTCTGCTCTCTGGGTAACCAGCTCTTTCTGTGTCTGCCGGTCTCGATGGCTAGACTGTGCTCACTGAGCCTGTACTTGCTCAGGATCCGTCTCTGACACTCTGGAGATAATCTTCCAATTCATAATTTGATTTTAGAGTTCGATAGAATTGTAATTTACTTTGTGTTTTAGTTTCTTGATCCCAATGTTCCAGATATGTATTTTTAGATTGTTTGATAATTTGATTTATTTTGATGTTTGGATGAGATGCAGTGCTGGTTTGAGACTGGATAGTGTTAGTAGAGTTAGTCAGGTTAGTAAGTCTCAGAACTAGCTGACTGAGTGGACTCTTTTCGGGGTTCAGTTCTTGGGTTTGTAGCGCTTTAAAATGTAGCGATTCTGTGGGACTTGATTTAAGATGCATCCAGAATTTGAGAGATCTTTTATGCATATTGATAATCAATGGGAATCAGCCTAATTCTGCCCTACATGCGTTATTGGGTGTTTTTATTTGTAGTTTTAAAATCATTTTGCAGAATTCTGTGTGTAGGGCTTCTGTTGGATGTCTGTCCCATCTAGTGTAGCTCTGATCACTGAGTGGACCCCAAACCTCACTTCCATACAGCGCTATGGGCTGAATCACACTATCAAAGATTTCACACCAAATTGGAAGTGGTATTTCAATAATTTTTTCTTGATTGCGTATAGAGCTCTTTGAGCTTCATCTTTGAGAGCATTCACTGCCAAACTGAAACTCCCCGATGCAGTGATGATCAGGCCGAGGTAAGTGTACTGCATCGTGTGTTCTAGGGCGGTGCTGCCTAGGCTGAATTGGTATCTGTGTTCCTGACATCTGGGCTTTTTCTGAAAGACCATAATGTTGGTCTTTTTGAGGTTTACTGCCAGGGCCCAGTTCTGGCAGTAGTTTTCCAGCAGGTCCAGGTGCTGCTGTAGTCCCTGATCACCAGATCATCTGCGTTCAGCAAAAGCTTGATGTTTTTGTCTTGTAGAGTGAGTCCCGGGGCTGTAGACTGTTCCAACTGCACTGCTAATTCATTAATGTAAATGTTAAACAGCGTTGCACTCAGGCTACAGCCCTGCCGCACTCCTCTTTTCTGGGTGAAGAATTCTGTATGTTTGTTGCCAATTCGGATTGCACATTTGTTGTTTGAATACATTGATTTTATAATGTCAAAAACTTTACCCCCTACACCACTTTGTAAAAGCTTATAATATAATCCGTCGTGCCAAATAGAATGTTGAAATCAACAAAGCATGCAAATGTTTTTCCTTTTTTGGTCTGTCTTACGTGTTTATTGATTAGGGTGTGTAGGGTGTAAATGTGGTCAGTAGTTCTGTGATTTGGAAGGAAGCCAATCTGACTAGGGCTCAGGACATTGTGCTCATTAAGGAAGTTTACCATTCTATGGTTTAAAATACTGCTACATAACTTCCCCAGATTACTGCTCACACAAATGCCTCTGAAATTATTAGGGTCCAATTTATCTCTACTATTATGAATAGGGGTAATGAGTCTTTGGCTCCAGATGTCAGGAAAGCAGCCTGAACTAAGTACAGTGTTCAATAATTTGAGCACAGCTGTCTGAAGCTCAGTTGTGCTGTGTTTCAGCATTTCACCTAGAATGCTGTCAGGACCACAAGATTTCTTACATTTTTGGCTTTTGAGTTTGTTTGTCAATTCTTTATATGTAATTGGGAAGTCAAGTGGATTTTGATTATTTTTAATTGTGTCTTCATAAGTTTGTAGATTTTGTTTGATCAGATCATAACTGTCATTGAGTTGTTTTGGTGGGATTTCTTTATATAAGTTTTCAAAATGTTTTGTCCAGATTTCTCCATCTGTTTGTAGATTTTGTTTGATCAGATCATGTCATTGAGTTGTTTTGGTGGGATTTCTTTATATAAGTTTTCAAAATGTTTTGTCCAGATTTCTCCATCTTGTATTGGTAGGTCTTGTGGTTTTGTTGTGCTCAGATTATTCCACATATCCCAGAACTGATTATGGTTTATTGAATGTACTATTTCTTGTAAACTTTTGGTCCGATGGTGCTGCTTTTTTGCTCTAATTGTGTGTTTGTATTGTTTTAGTTTTGAACAGTATTCAGTAATGTATATATTGTACATGTACATTATGTACATTAATTCATGTAATGTATATATACATACACATACACATATGCATATACATATACATATACATACACATACATATATACATATACAAATATACATATACATATGTAAATGTATGTATCAGTGTTAATTTTGATAGGCATTTTTGATTTAGTCTTAGTCTTTATCTTGAGACGAAAATGCTTAATAGTCTTAGTCACATTTTAGTCACTTGCTTGTTTCATAGTTTTAGTCGACGAAAATTCATTGCATTTTTGTCAACTTTTGGTCATTACTTTTAGTCAAACTGCAGTTACCAACATTTATTTTGGTAGCTATTTTATATTTAGTCTTCAAACAAAAATAGTCATTAATTCTTCTCTCTTTAGTCCAAATCAATTAAGCTTATGAGAAATTTGAATAAAGGATTGAATTTGGAAAAAATTGAATAAATGACAATTTTCATTTTTGGGTGAACTATCCCTTTAACAGTAGTGAAAAGGGAGCAACTTATAAAAAATATAGTTGTTCATATATAATTTATAATTTTTGAAAAAGAAGCAGAATAAGACAAGACAAATACGAAAGAGATACAAATTAAACACATTTTTCAGATACAGTAGGTTTACTTAACATATTTACTTATTTTGTTTGTTAACATTAATGACACGGACAGGTACTTAATTAGGAATGCTGTCCCATAAAGACGGAAGGCATGCATGTAATACTGACACACGTTCAGTTTTCACCCACCTGTTTACGTTCACTTAATCCATAACCGACTGTATTTACGTGATACTCTACACAATAGACATTTGGACTGGTGTGTGTGTATTTGAGCACTGAGAACTAATCGCTCGCTGTATATGAGAACTGAAGAAGTGAAGCCTGCGTGAGAGAGAGCACTTCTATCAGCGCGATTCCGCCTATCCCGCCTTCACTAACGAAGTTAATCGACAATGAATTATGACTCCCGGGAAAAACGGGACATCTGGTCACCTTATCCTTAACCCTTCAGGTGCTAAGGCCATTGTTTCAGATCGCTAGTTCGCATTTTGGTAGCCTATCCATCCACTGCGGCTGCCATACGGAGACTAGATATGCAAACGCCCCTTATCCGATTGCAATCCAATGACAGGGACGCACATTTTGAAGGACAAGACAGTAGCCTATAGGATGTATTTTGAATGACCGGTTGTCCTCAAATATCTTGTTCTAACGTTATAGTTCCATCTCGTCTTGTTATCGAAGACGCGGCATAAATTTCGTCATTGTTTTTATCATCAGATATTAGTTTTAGCTCGTCAGCTTCTCGTCTTAGTCACAGAAAAAATGTTCGTTAACGAATATTTTTCGTCATCGTCGAACGAAATTAACACTGGTATGTATGTATGTACGCATGCATGTATGTATGCATGTATGTATATACGTGTGTGTGTGTGTGTGTGTATATATATGCATGTATATATGTATGTATATACATGTATGTGTGTGTGTATATATATATACACATACATACATACATACATTCATATTAGGGGTGTAACGGTACACAAATATGACAGTTAAGTACGTACCTCGGTTTTAACGTCACGGTTCGGTATGATTTCGGTACAGCAGGGGGAAAAACTAAACTTTTTTTTTTT
>NW_015656713.1:17950-19233 GCF_001515625.1 Sinocyclocheilus rhinocerous
TATATATATATATTAGGGGTGTAACGGTACACAAATATGACGGTTCGGTACGTACCTCGGTTTTAACGTCACGGTTCGGTATGATTTTGGTACAGCAGGGGGAAAATTATTTTTTTTTAAATGGTTTACTGAACAAGTTGCTTTTTCTTTAAATACATTCAGTTATAGTTTAATTTTTCTTAGTGATACAAATCTACCTCAGCTTATGCTTAAAATTATAGGGAGCCCTTTTACATTATAAGGTTACAATTAGGCCTAACAACTTAACCCAAACTTAAATTTCATTGCTATTTATTTTTAAATAGATGATCAACACTCAACTTAAAAAAAATAAAATAATAAAAATTGTATGCAAACATGTAAATTGCACATAATGCAGTTTTTACATTAACTTATAAATAATACAATTTCTAAGCTATTTGTTAAATATATTCAATTACACAATGGCTGTCATAGCATGTTTCATAACAGATAAATTTTAACATACTGTACATTAAGTAATTAAGACTTAACAGGTTTAGTAAAACATGATGAGTATATGGTGTAATATTTCGCAAAATGCTCCTCTCTAGACTTCATTTCTCTAGTGAACTAACGAGCTGTGGACACTGATGACTTGCTGAGGTAAATTAAATGCTACGTGACATTTTATTTCCACGCTGTATTGTTGATGTCTTTCCGCGGTTGAAACACTGATTGAGCAATTACATGAGGCATGAGATGTTCAGTCATGTTTATCTGCGTTAAAACTAGTAGTACAGAGGAAGGAATGATCGCGTTCACTCGCGCTCCGCTCTGCACAAATCTGCGGGGCGTCACGGCTCAGACACCGGAACCGGAGCTGATCGCGGCCGCTCTAGTCAGTGCTTGTGTTGGGAATATACCAGCACGTTTCTGAACCGTCCCAGAAGCGGCTCTCTAAGGCGTTTATACAGCGATCTGTCATGCCACATAAAAGACGGTCAAAACGCCATTTATTATTTGAATTTCCTGAGAAAGAAAAAAAAAACTGTATTCGTGCGGTACACATGCGTACCGAACCGAAAGACACGTACCGAAACGGTTCGGTACGAATACGTGTACCGTTACACCCCTACCGTCTGCGGTTCTGAATCATGACCAGGGTCTTTTATAGCTGGGACCGCTCCATCTTTCAGTATCAAACGATGTGCAAATCCAGCATCAAGCTGGGCCTTGTTTATAAAACGTTCGTCAACAAACACGCTTGTGAAACTGCGTTGCTGCTCCGGAAAAACAAACTGCATCCACTGTTTACATAACGT
>NW_015656713.1:19761-20264 GCF_001515625.1 Sinocyclocheilus rhinocerous
GGTTAATTAAATGCTACGTGACATTTTATTTCCACGCTGTATTGTTGATGTTTTTCCGCGGTTGAAACACTGATTGAGCAATTACATGAGGCATGAGATGTTCAGTCATGTTTATTCGCGTTAAAACTAGTAGTACAGAGGAAGGAATGATCGCGTTCACTCGCGCTCCGCTCTGCACAAATCTGCGGGGCGTCACGGCTCAGACACGGGAACCGGAGCTGATCGCGGCCGCTCTAGTCAGTGCTTGCGTTGGGATTATACCAGCACGTTTCTGGACCGTCCCAGAAGCGGCTCTCTAAGGCGTTTATACAGCGATCTGTCATGCCACATAAAAGACGGTCAAAACGCCATTTATTATTTGAATTTCCTGAGAAGAAAAAAATAAAATAAAAACTGTATTCGTGCGGTACACATGCGTACCGAACCGAAAGACACGTACCGAAACGGTTCGGTACGAATACGTGTACCATTACACCCCTAATATATATATATATATATATATA
>NW_015656713.1:20309-20543 GCF_001515625.1 Sinocyclocheilus rhinocerous
TATATATATATGTGTGTGTGTGTGTGTGTGTGTGTGTGTGTATGTATGTATGCATGTATACATATTAGGTAATAAGTCTAGAGCTGTGACAAACACCTTGCACAGCTATGGCATATGACACAGCGCTGCCCACATGGCTGTTGCTCCTATAACAGCTTTTTAATCAGTTCTTTTGTCTTTGGGTCGTTATATTTCTCACAGATTTCTGCTCATTCTAAATCAGATACAGATAAA
>NW_015656713.1:20553-26444 GCF_001515625.1 Sinocyclocheilus rhinocerous
TGAATATATAGAAGCAAAACTGAATATATAGTTATAATTCTGAATATATAAATGTAAATATGAATATATAGTTGTAAGTCTTTAGTTATAACTATATATATATATATATACACACACAAGTTATTAGTCTTTTAGTTTGACAAAAGTCAAAGCGCCGATATTTGGAGTTTTACTGCCAGATCTGAGAGGTTGTAAGTGCTGACTTTTGGTTGTACAGCGAAACTGAAGTAAAGTGCAAAAGTAAATATGTCGTACACATTTGTGTCTGTCATTTTTTTTTATGTGAATGTCATTTTACACATTTGTAACCATTAATCTGCAAATCTGAATTCAAAACAAACACGTTTTGATTATCGTCTCTGTGCAAATCAAGAGATTCAGCTTTTCACATCAGAGCTGTAAGTGTAAATTTTTACAAATACGAATATTACATTTGTCAAGTTCTCAAATTCAAATAAACAAGCTCTGGAGTTTTGCTACTCTTTTACCTTCATATAAATACGGTTACACTTTATTTCGATAGTCCACTTTAGACATTCTATTAACTATAAGTAACTTTGTAACTACACTGTAAAAAATGATTTACAGGAAAACAATGTAAAATTCCTACAGAAAAGTATTGTAAATCCAAAAACATATATTTTTTGTTTAAATCACAGTGAACTTTTGTAAACTATTAAACAGAATGTTTTGTTATATTTACAACATCGATATGCGATTATAATCAAATTTATTTGTTAAAACTACAAAGATTGGTATAAAAAAACAGAGAAATACTGTAATACTCATAACAAAACAACTTTGTTCATTTGACATGCAAATATTGTAAAAACTAAAGTTTTAGTCAGTTGTTCTTAAAAATACAACTAAAGTAAGTCGCTATACAAGTTTATGCTGTACTTTTAACATGATTGATGCAAATTGAGGTAGTAAAAATGTTTTTACAAAAAAATGTATTGTGAACCTGAGCGGTTGCCTGTCTGTATTTATATATAAAAATATAGGCTACAGCGTGATTAAATCGTTCAGCATGTCATATCATCAGCTGCTAAATTCAAATTTACTTTCCCTGGCTGGCGCTGAGCCAGACGTTTTTTCAGCACTGCGCATTAACCAATCACACACGATGCTGTTGAGCTTATGAATGCAATGACCAATCAGAGGTGTTCAGATGAGTCATCGCTAAAATGCCGGTGTTTTCTTCACTAGCTCGCTGACTGATACCTCTTTCTGGCGAATTCTCTCATCAGAAACAACAAAGTGCAAATGTGTGTACGAATCTGTAAGATATTAATTTCATAGTGTAAACAGCTTCAGTGATTTTAATGGGAGTTTTTGAGAGTGCTTGAACTACTAGACTGTCAGTGAAATTGTTCACTGTAAATGTTCTTTGCTCTCTTTCTGTAGCCTAAGTGTTATGATTGGTAGCCTAACTTACAATGTTTTTATTCACATTAACTTTCAATGTTAAATTCACATTAAATATAAACTCAAGTCGTATTAAACATGTTATGGCATGACATCCATATCTGTTAATTAAGTAAACAGACAGGTTTTTATGCATAGTTAATAGATTACATTATTAGGTTACTTTGACCATCGCCCACTATAGATCAACATAATCTATAAAGGTGAGAATCAAGATATTTCATGAGATAATGAGTTTGGGGATGTTTCGAATAAAAAGGAAAAAATTAATAAAACATACGTGCTGTTGTGGCTGCTGTGTGTCACATGACACCTACCCAACTCGTGCCCCCTCAAAAATAATGAGTGCATGACACCCCTGAGTGTATGGTAAAACAGAGGCTATAAACTTTAAGTTATTATTGTTATTTTTACATTTACCTACAGCATCAGGCTTTCTGGGACCCCAAACATAAAGGACAGAACATGAGGGTTGTGGTAATGACAAACACACTCAGCATGTCTGTCTGTCCGAAAGTTTCTAGTAATCCTGAAAACCTTGATAAGCTGGTTGAGATGTGTTTAATTAGCGTTGGAGCTAAACTCTGCAGGACAGTAGCCCTCCAGGAACACCTGGGTTTACACTATAAATGTTGTGTTCTTGACCACTTCTAAATGCATTTCAATTGATTGGATAGCACTGAATGGTTCTCCAAGATACACTGGTCACTGTCCACACCTGTGCTTAGCACTATCCACTTGCTTGTTGGATGTTAAGCCAGGTGTCAACAGGGCATAAGTGGTCAAGGGTCACATTTTGCCAGAGTACTCCTGCTAGTCCTGCAAGGCATGTGACCAAAAGGCATTTTAGTCCAGCAAGATGTTGGTGTCTTACCTGCTGAGAAGAGGAACACTGCAACCATACGATAGTGCTTCCTGTGTGTGCCTTTACACAAAGAGATCACTGCGATTAGAAATGCCACTAATGTCACAGATGCTCCGGTTAATAACAATACCAGTGTTGCTATCTGCCAATCTGAAAGAGAGATAAACAGAAAATCATCAGTTAAGTGATTTACCACTGAAGTAGTCATGACTGTTATGATTGTGTTAAATGGATAAAAAAAAAAAACTCCGTGATGTTGTTTTCATGTCTTCTTTCTTTTTTGAAAGGGAGAGATAAAAAAAAATAAAAAAAACACGCCCTGCTCGAACTCAAAATAGTGCACTCATGTGCTTTTTCTAGGTGAGCCCGAGTGTACTTTTGCTCTCAAACACTCTAATGCACAGAAGACCAATGGCCAAGGTCAGAATTTTTGCTAAATAATAAACTGAATTTAGCTTTTTTTTCCCCACCAGACCCTATCATTTGTCCTCAGAACACTTAGAATATATATGGCAGGAGTCGCATGGGATCATTTGTATTACAAATGTTTGAAGATGGTTGTGGTTCGCTGTCATAATATGGATAAGCATGTGCAAAACTTTTATTTTCTTTCAATTTCTCCTTTTGCGGTCTGAAAATGAAATATGACATGATACATATAATGCGGCATATGACATTAGAGAAACACCAATAAATAAAGTAAATTATGACTGAATTTTCATTTTTGGGTGAGCAATCTCTTTAAGCACACACAATTCTAAAAGCCTATTCACACCGCATGCAAATTTTCACTGCAACAAGCCACTGAATGGAAACAATGGACCCTTCTGCATTGAAGGCAAACATTTGCTTGGTGATGAAACTCTGAAGTTCTTTTTCTCTGTATATTGAAAGACTGAAGTATGATTCACCTTCATTCAAGTTTGTTATCTTCTTTTCGAAGCTTAATAGTTTTGAGGTGAAAATCTGTTGGTCATTGTAACAAAGTTAAAAGCTTAGGGAAGGAGGCGGGAACCGGCGAACGTTTAAACATTTTAATTATAAAATAAATAAAGCGAAAGTAAACGTGGCAGCCCCTCACGGATGACCTGCGCACACACATCAACATAAAAACACAACATAAATCCATGTCTGGTCCTCTCTCGTCCTTTACTATCGTCACTCCTCCTTTTATCCTTCCGGAGCTCCTCCGTGGAACTCGAGACTGGTGCCACAGGTGCAGGTGATGCTCATTATCACTTGTGTCACCTGCCTTGCTCCGTTCTCATGGCCCCGCCCCACTCGTCAAATACCCCCATCGCCCCTCGCAGGCCAGGGGGTACCCACAAGACTGAGCTCTACTTCCCCCTCCCCCACTCCGGGGGGAGCCGATCATGGCGGCCACAGCACCTGGGGGTAATGACAAATGAGGCGAGAGAAAAGGAGACAGAAGGATGAGGAGAGACACGGGAGGAGAGAGAGGAAAAAAAAAAAAAAACTTGATCCGGTTCTTGGACACATTGCTGCTCGGTCCTCCACCAGCTGGGTGAACTCCTCTGCAATGCCTGTTGGCCTGCGCTGGATAGACCTTGGTGGACGGCTCAACATTCCTCCACCGCCTGGTGGATGGTGACAGCTCCTCTGGGTTCGGGCAACCGTCAGGAATCCCACATTCCCTGCTCCTCTCCATCATGGCTGACGGTAGCAGGCCCTGGTGGCGGCGACTCCGCTCCCTCACAGACGGTAACCGTCCCTCCACAACCCAGGTGGCCACCAGCGAATTTGTCCGTCACCCAACAATTCACTCCAGCCCACCACCTCGAGCATCCATGGCGGCAGCCTCTGCTCCGCCATGCTCAATGGCACTGCGGATTCCCCACAGCGGCATGTCCCTCCTTCCTCCCCGGTTTCGGCAACAATGTGACAAAGTTAAAAGCTCAGGGAAGGAGGAGGTGGGAATCTGCAAACGTTTAAACACTTTAATTAAAATAAATAAACAAAAAAGTAAACGCAGCAGCCCTCCACTTACAACACACATCAACATAAAACACACAAAAAAAAATCCAGGCCTGGTCCTCTGTCGTTTAACACCCATGTGCATTAATGGCAGAAAGACACTGACAATGTTCCTCACTTTTGGAGGCGTAGCACAAGCATCACAACCGATAAAATGTGTTGACATAGCTGGACAAATGCAATTTCATATTTAGGCAGCTTTTTCACTAAAGCATTTGGTACAGACCAAATTCACAATTCACAATATGGTTTATGTGGCTTATTGTATAGTCAAAGTAAATGCAACAAATACCTGTGACTGCTAAGGTGCATCAAAAAACCCAAAATTTTGAAAAGTTTTGAAATATGTTTCATGCATGCCATATCAAGTAATAAACATTTTGGCCAAATTTCATATTTCAAATTGTTTATTTACCTGGTCAACCACACCTGAGAAATGAAAATGATATACAAGTATGCAGCTTAGCATTTGCAACTCAATTTTCATGAGTTTCCAAAAAAAAAAAAAAAACTTTTAGCATTATTGTGCTCTTGCAACATTACCAAACCTATAATTACAAGTCCGATTCTCTAATGGTTAGTAGTGGTGTAATGTAACAAAGTAATAATACTTCGTTACAGTACTTAAGTATTTTTTGGGAGTATCTGTACTTTACTTGAGTTTTTATATTTCAGCCAACTTTTACTTTTACTCCACTACATTTCCTAATTAAAATGTATGTTTTACTCCGATACATTTCCCTGAAGCATATTCGTTACTCACTACAAAATAGTTAGAAGTCAGAAAAACACGGACTGCAGGTTTGACGAATCAGTGGTCTGGCGCTTGCAAGTTAGACTCCTAAAAAAACACCTTTGCTCGTGTGCAATGATTCATTTTCCACTCAAGTCGAGTCTGGGGTGTGCGATAGCCTATACAGCATCGTCTGCGATAATATGGTAAGTGTTGTTGTAATGATGTGCGATCTGACATTATCAGGTAGGCTATATCACCAAATCACACACAGAGTGCAAGCACTTTGATTTATTAGTCTATTAATACTCAATTCCAGGCATTCTAAATTATAGACGGCAAAAATGCTTCTGTATGCTTTTTATATTTATATAATTTAATAGGCTATAGTTAACAATCTGTATCACGCAAAGAGTACCGTTTTTCTGCAGATATTAGCATGATAGCACCTTTAATAATCATTTTATACAAGTTCAGTAAATAAATAAGTGACTTACATTTTAGACATAATATTGCATGTTTTTGCTCAATTTTGCCAACAAAAATAGTTCCAAACAAAGATCACAGCACTGTTTTGCATCTCTGAGCAATGGACGGTGTTTACTTATTGAATGAATCAGCTTTTTGAACGAATCGGTTGATAAAAATGATTCAGTGATTCACTCATTAACACAGTCAACTGATTTGTTCCTGAATAAATCGTTCGTCCTTTGAATGAATCGGTTGAATCTAAATGACTCACTCATTAACAGTCACTTGCTGTCACCTACTGGCGGTTTTAATTTCACATTTCTACTATTTTTTTCATGTTTTAAATAATTTTAAATATCAGTATTCAACGTTTTATGTTAAAAACAAAACATTATTTAT
>NW_015656713.1:26493-27366 GCF_001515625.1 Sinocyclocheilus rhinocerous
AATGAATATGGTCCAGGTTTTATCAGCTGGCAATTTTCAATGCACATTTAAAGTCGGCGTGAAATCAAAATTGACAATTCTTATTTTTTGATGGAATACTGTAGTGTTTATTATAAATAATTTATAATATGTCTGATTAATAATAATTTTTGCACAACACTTCATTATTTTTTAAAAATGCACGTGCCCTCGTAATCTTTAATCAAAAACGTTAACCTCCCCTCCCCCTCAAAACACAGAGCAGAGAAAAAATAAATAAATTGCAACTTTCGTTTCATGCCGACATTAAACTGTGTAAATACATCTAAATGCTAGATGCAGATTACAGAAATGTTTTCTTATGTAGGAATGAAAGACACTAAGTACCAGATGAAGTGCTTCTTATTCTTACCCAAAAATGCAAACTGGAAGAAAGAGTTAAAACTGAACACAATCTTGCACTTTATGACTTTTACTCAAGTAATATTCTAAATGGTGACTTCAACTTCTACCAAAGTCATTTTCTGGTAAGATATCTGTACTTTTACTTGAGTATGGCTTTCAGGTACTTTATACACCACTGATGGTTAGAGAGTCTGACTTGTAACCCGAAGGTTGTGGGTACGATTTCCATGTAGTGTGGAAAAAAACTTAATGGCTCTGGTAGAATTGATGATAAATAACTGCTTATTTATCTTGGAATAAATAATATTTCTGTCATGACAACTCTCGGAGGGATTGGCATGGTAATGTACATGACAATGTTAATGTATTTGGTCTTGGCGGAATAGATCTGCTACGCTGCTGCTGCTACTGCCAATACATCCACAACATGCTGCTGTGAGCATGTAAGAAATATTGCTGCTGCAAATATAACATACATAAAATAACCCC
>NW_015656713.1:27651-27745 GCF_001515625.1 Sinocyclocheilus rhinocerous
ATCATTAGGGTAGATTGTGTTAGACCTATTGGACTGCGACATCTAGAGCTTCATGCCAGAACTCTGTATTTCTGTCATGACAACTCTCAGAGGG
>NW_015656714.1:0-1537 GCF_001515625.1 Sinocyclocheilus rhinocerous
CGCCAAATCTTCCACCGTGTCCACCATGACATCCGTATCCTCCATGAATTCTGTATGGTGGACATGGGGAGCAAGTATTTGAAAGAAAAGTGCAGATAGAGATGTGAGTCTTTTCCCCAAAACCACAGCCATAGACACTGTGGGCTTTGGGTGCAACTGTACCACAACGACGAGGACCGATTATGGACTTTGAAGTCATGGAGAAGGAGCTGAAGGAGGACTTGGGGTTGGAGAAGGAGCAGGGCTTGGGGCAGGTTTTGGAGCAGGTCTCTGGGCAGCTTGTGGAGCCAGTCTCATAGCACGTCTTCAGACAGGTCTCGGGGCAGGTCTTGGGGAAGGTGAAGGAGCTGGGTTTGGGTCAGGTTTCGGAGCAGGTCTCAGAGCAGGTCTCAAAGCAAGTCTTCAGACAGGTATCAGTGCAGGTCTTGGGGAAGGTGAAGGAGCACAACTTGGGACAGGTCTCGGAGCAGGTCTCTGGGCAGCTTATGGAGCAGGTCTCAGAGCAAGTCTTCAGACAGGTATCAGTGCAGGTCTCGGGGAAGGTGTAGGAGCTGGGTTTGTGGCAGGTCTCGGAGCAAGTCTCTGGGCAGCTTATGGTGCAGGTCTCAGAGCAGGTCTTGGGGAAGGTGAAGGAGCAGGACTCCGGGCTGGTTTTGAAGCATGACATGGTGGATGGATGAACGGAAAAGAGGACAATACAAAAAATGCTCGAATTGTCCTGAAGAGTATAGTGTCATTGAGGCCAGCTCTATCATCTTAAATAGTTGGAGCTTGAGGGCGGGTTCTACAATTTGACAAAGGGTGTGTGTGTGTCACCATCAGGAGTATTAGAACTCAAGGACCAGAGTATTCCACTCTAATGAGGAAGCTGCAAAGGAATTTGTGTGTGTGTGTGTGTGTGTGTGTGTGTGTGTACATATATATTTCTGAATAAAAGTTGGTGACTAACTGGACAAAGCAGACAATTATGAGTAAGTTTTAACAATTTAAATGCTATGAAGATAGCAGTTCGGGTGGAGTTTCAATTATACACATGACTCAAAGTTCAATGAACAGACTTAATGCCTTCACAACAAAGATAGACTTAAGCACAACATCAGAGAGGCTTACTAAAATAATTTGAAAATAAAATAAGTTAATTTTGAAATTACTGCTATTATTTTTCCACATACATCATTGGGGTCTCGAGCTCAAAACATAAAAATAAAGTCAGAAAATTAGGTTTAAGTTTGTGAATTAACCTTGAAAATTCAAACCTGCTCCATTCAAAAAGTCTTTCAAGCTTCTTGAGGGATCACTTCAATACAATGTTTTTCTTCACAGATTTCTCCTCAGAATATAAACTTATGAAATATGGAGGCTTGTGGGAAACTTCAAGACTTAAATCAGCTAATGTACTCATCAAAATATAGTTAGATTTTTATATATTTATATTCATTGTTTCTAGCAAAACATTTAAAAATGCATTAAACAGGAACGTTTGGAAAACATATAATAAATATGAGTAATTTTCCTTGGCAGTAGGCTGGAAAACAGG
>NW_015656715.1:0-553 GCF_001515625.1 Sinocyclocheilus rhinocerous
ATAATAAAGAGAAGTAAAGATAAATAAGAAATTATTATTAGAAATGTTTACATACTGAGTGATTGTAAAATAGAGCTGAGACTATCAAGTCATACAAAAAGAGCAAATGCATCAGACACAATAAAAAACTAAATTCAAAGATGCATGTCACAGAATAAAGACTAAAATTAGGAGAAATTGCCATAAAATAGTTACATTAAAATTGGATTGTAATATTATAGGAAAAAGTATGGCAGCCACTCCGGTGGAAATATTAGGATTAAAATATCCACTGTGTAAAGAGTTAATAAACAAGATATCAAACAAATGGCAGAAGAGAACAAAAAATATGATGACAAAATGGCCACAGGAGGGGACATTTGATGTAACATTGTGTGAGGAAATGGAAACGCTGATAAAAAACCATAAAACTAAGAGCATCAGTAAGATGAAAACGAGAAAAAAGAGAAGCAAAAAGGGAAAAGAAGAAAGAAGTGATAGCCATGTTTAAAAGGGAAGGAGAGGACACATTAAAAAGTATAAAGCAGGCCAGAAAAATACTGAAAGAGGCAGA
>NW_015656716.1:0-580 GCF_001515625.1 Sinocyclocheilus rhinocerous
TTATGGCTGTTTGAGAGAATTTTTTTATTATTATTATTATTATTACTACTTACAAGTTTACGCTTTAAGTAAAGTAGCATAAGAAAAATGGCAAGATATGAGACTTATAATACATTATAACTATGAGAAATATAATCCATTGTAAAAGTGGATGCAACGTGTTCATTGTGTTATAAATAATCATACTCTTAAAAGCTATAACCACAAATAAGTAAATATTATAATATATTAAAACTGTTCTTATGAATATTCATGAGATGATTGATACAACAATAAGGTGTTTTATAATGCATTATGCATTCATTATAATGCCTTAAGAATACCCTTATAATGTATTATAAATACGTGCTTCATAGAAAGTGTTACCAAAATTTCAAATCTGAACTGACATCTATTTATTTATTTATTAGTTTGTGTATTTATTTATTTATTTACATGCTCATTACATACAATAAAAAAAAAATAAATAAATAGACTTTAAAAATGGATTTCTTTTTTTTATTATTATTTTTATTTTTTATTTTATTAGGCTCACCCTAAAGCTCCAGTTTAAAAAAAAAGAAAGAAAGAAAATTATTTC
>NW_015656717.1:0-482 GCF_001515625.1 Sinocyclocheilus rhinocerous
CAAGGCTTCCGTGACTGACAGTAGCACAGTCTCAGTTGAATGGCCTCTCCTGAATCCTGACTGGTTAGTAGGGTTGCAAAATTCCGGGAATATATGGGAATTAACGGGAATTAATGGGAATAAACTGATAATTTGTAAAATTGCAGGTACTGGGGACTTAAATGCAGTTGAGAAAATATCTTGCCGCATAATCTTGGTTAAAGCAACCTGATTTAATGCAATTTCAGTTTAATTTCTACCCTACACATTGCTCAATCACATACCCACAGCACACTGCTTACTGCAGGGCTATTGAGGCCACACTCCCTACATGCACTGTGCTTTCCTCCATAACATGAACAGATAATTTCTTAAATCCTGCACACAAAATATCAAAATGTTTAAAACGTCCTTGTGCTGTGCGTAATATACTGTGCAACTCACAAAATATTAAAACGTCCTTGTGCTGTGCGTAATATACTGTGCAACTAAATTAGGCTATA
>NW_015656718.1:0-813 GCF_001515625.1 Sinocyclocheilus rhinocerous
TCCTTAGGAGACATGGAGGGAGAGTTGCTCTGCCCGCATTCCTTTGGGTAATAAAACCAATGATATCAGCATTGGTTGCCATGGAACCAGAGGCCTGTTCTGCCTTTCTGAGGTGTTAGATGCATTTCGGGTGAAGGGTCCGTAGACCCTCGTAATTGGCCCTTTGGTTAGGTGAGGGGGCGTTAGATATTATTTGTTAAATATAACAAAAAGTTGTGTGTCTGATTGGTCCAAATGCTACATAATTCCCCCCTTTCGAACGTTGTTGTCCGTAGAATAGACAACAGCGAGCGACGTCAAAGGTGCAGAACAATCAGACACGCACCTGCCCCTGACGGATGGGAGACAGTGGTGGCTCTCTGGCTGTTGTTGCCTCCAGGAGTGGTTGTGGTGCCATGGTGGATGCTGTCAGGTGGTGTGCTGTGGTGATGTAAGCTGTAGCAAGGTGAGGGTCCTTGAGCTTGTGCAGCGGGTGTAAGGATGGTTTCCCTACAGTGGTTCAGGCTGTAGGATTGCCGAATGACTAAAGAAACGTTGTCAGCACAATGGTATAAAATATTACATTTCTAGTCTATTACCACCCACTGCCACTTGTAAGGTCCGCGCACCTGGTCCAAGGAAGGTATCCAGTGGCGGATGAAGGTCTCTTGCGTGTTCGGTCTTTTCAGCGCGCAGAGTTATTCAATTTAGGTTTAACTCAATCTGACTCCATTTTATTATCTCATCGAATTTAGGTTGAAAGGCACATTGGTTGTTTGTCGGTCTCTGATTATTCTTACATTTGATTATTCTAGTTAACTCTTTACTTTGTAT
>NW_015656719.1:0-752 GCF_001515625.1 Sinocyclocheilus rhinocerous
TGTCACTCTTCGAGTGACTCAAAGGTTTTTCTCCAGGTTTGTCATAATGTTTCTCCTTCCCTCCACTCAGTTCTTCACTCTCCTCATTCTCTTCCATCAGCTCTGAAATTAAAGAAAAACAGTTTAATTTCATTTTCAGGACATTAAAATATAACCTGCACAACTGATCGCGAGACTGTGCGAGTATGAGCCAGTCGTCGAGATAGTTGAGAATGCGCACCCCCCGTTCTCTCAAAGGAACAAGGGCTGCCTCCATGACTTTGGTGAAGACGTGAGGCGACAGGGACATCCCGAAGGCATATCATATACTGATATGCCTGACCCTTGAACGCAAACCGCAGGAATGGCCTGTGCCACGGGAGGATTGAGACATGAAAGTACACGTCCTTCAGGTCGATCGCTGCAAACCAATCTTGGGGACGGATGCACCCGAAAATGCGTTTCTGTGTCAACATCTTGAATGGCAGCTTGTGAAGCGCACGGTTCAAAACTCACAGATCCAAGATCGGTCGTAACCCACCGCTTTTCTTGGGCACAATAAAGTAAGGGCTGTAAAACCCCAACGTCATATCGACTGGAGGGACCGGCTCTATCGCGTCCTTCAGCAGGACTGCGATCTCTGCACACAAGACAGGGGCATCGGCAGCCTTGACTGAAGTGAATGAACCGGCTCTGAACTTGGGGGGACGCCGGGCGAACTAAATCGAGTAGCCAAGTCTGATGGTCCGCAGGAGCCACCGAGACGGACTGGG
>NW_015656720.1:0-1139 GCF_001515625.1 Sinocyclocheilus rhinocerous
GAAAGAAATGCCAGAGAAATTTCCTTGATTTTTACAATTTTTTAAATTTATTAAAACACATTTTTTACTCTGAACAATGATGGAGCTATACTTGACCCATCTTCTGGGGTGTCTTCTTAGCAGCATATAAAACAAAAACAGCTCCGGTTTGAAGTATTCCAGCTGATGTAGCCTATTGTCATGTAGCAGATTAATCTTTTCCAACAAGTTTAAATTGATTTTTACCTTTTATGGGCATTTTTTACTGTGGTGGTCAGTTCACAGCAGTGACAGAAATGAATCTTTTCCAATAAGTTTAAATAGATTTTTACCTTTTATGGGCATTTTTTACCCTTATAAAGCAATTTTTTCTAAAAGTGTGCATCACCTTTTGAGTTTTTTTTTCTCTCTTTCATTTAAATAAGTCAATAAGACATTTGGGCTGTTGCCAAGCAAATGGAGTCAGTATTGACAAAATTCATCTTTGCAATGCAGAGGAAACAGAAGTTGCATCTGAATGGCATTTAGATGCTTTCACACACTGTTTAATGCAGCTCAGAGAGACACGCAATGCTTTAACCTGCAGTTACAAATGCATAAATAATGTTTTGATATTTTAAACATAAAACGTTGACAACTGATGTTTGAAATTAATTTAAAAATTAAAAGATACTTTAAATGTGAAATTAAAACCGCCAGCAGGTGGCAGCAAGTCACTGTTATTAAGTGATTCATTACGATTGAACCAAATCATTTAAAGGTTGATTCATTCAAGAAGGAAACACCATGTTGCTCAGAGACGCAAAACAGTGCTGTGGCTGTTTGGATTTATTTTTGTTGGCGAAATTTAGCAAAAACAATATGGCAATATGGTGTCTAAAACGTAAGTCTATTAATTAACTTCTTGTTTGTTGAACTGTTGTAAAAATCATTTGTAATCATGCTGATTTTTGGAGAGAAAAGAAACGGCACTCTTCGTGTGATATTGATTAACTATATGAAATTATGTAAATATATACATTTTCTGTCCCCATATCTTGAATTTTGTGATCATTCTAAATGCATTTTAATAGACTGAATTATGCAGTGAGAGAACGCACTCTCTATGTGCACGTGCACTAATCTAACCTAATAGAATAATATGCTGTAATAGGATTAGT
>NW_015656721.1:0-577 GCF_001515625.1 Sinocyclocheilus rhinocerous
CCCCCTTCTCCCCTCTTTGTTTAATGATTTAATTGGCATGATACACTTTTACCTGACAACTAATAAATTGTTATATTTGATTTGTTCTGATCTCTTCTGAAATCATTATTTCAAGATTAAAGTGCAGTCTGGTGTTTCCGCAAATCTGCGTCCATGATAGATCATACTGAAGTAGGCTACCAATGAATGGAGCAAGTTACAGTTTTCATGATTATAGAAAAAAGTCCACTTTTTGTTATGTGCTAGCAGGGTGCATACCACCTGGTTAAAGGTAATAATCACCCACCTCCATTAAGTAGCCTACCGAAGTAAGTAGAGAACTGGCGAGTTTGTGTCCGTACGTTCACTGTTGGCCAATTGGCCACCTGGTTAGGTAATAATCACCCTGTATCCTCTAAGTACCGAAGTAGAACGGTCGAGTTTGTGTCCGTGCGTTCACTGTTGGCCAATTGGATTGCTAAGCGATGCCGAGTCCTTAATGAACGAATAATTGAATGTACGGGATGTCTAGAAGAATAATCAAAAATATAAGTTAATACATAATCGATATTTGTGATCAAGTTTTTAATTAAAAATA
>NW_015656722.1:0-545 GCF_001515625.1 Sinocyclocheilus rhinocerous
GTCTAAATGTATGTATATATAAATATATATATGTGTGTATCTAATAAGCTGGTGGTTGTGCGTATAACCTTCTGCTAGTTTCTTTGCAGTGTTTCCCGGGACCTGTGTGTTTCTGTCCCTTTCTAGGGTAGGTCCTCGATGGGCACCCCCTCTGCTGGGCTCAGAAACCGGGTGCTCGATGCAGTGTGTATATCTCACTCGTCGATATATGTCCAGACGGTAAGAAAAGCCGGGTTTCGGCTTCATACTTCCTGGATCATGCAGCCATAACACAAGCTTCTGCGGGAGCCTTCGTGATCACCAGGCCCCCGGCGCGTCACTGCAAAAATTTCCTGGACGTCCGGGCTGGGGTTACGCTTTCATGCTACCCTGACTGGTCTACCGTATCTGGGTCGCCCTGAGGGGCTTCCCGATCACCAGGATATCCCCTCTTGCTGAGGCATCGAGCGGGAGGCATAGGTGGCATTACGAGAACCTTCAAGGGTTGTATTTGAGCTTGACTCTCCCGCTTGGCCCAGTACTTCCGGGTATCTGTAAACAGATGC
>NW_015656723.1:0-375 GCF_001515625.1 Sinocyclocheilus rhinocerous
AGAAGCAGAATAAGACAATAAGACAAATACAAAAGAGATACAAATAAAACTATTTTTTCAGATACAGTAGGTTTACTTAACATATGTGACCCTGGACCACAAAACCAGTCTGAAGTCGCTTGGGTATATTTTTAGCAATAGCCAAAAAAAACAAAAACCTTGTATGGGTCAAAATTATCGATTTTTCTTTTATGCCAAAAATCATTAGGATATTAAGTAAAGATCATGTTCCATGAAGATATTTTGTAAATTTCCTACCGCACCCGCAGATTCCAGATTTTCAAATAGTTGTATCTCGGCCAAATATTGTCCTACCCTAATAAACCACACATCAATGGAAAACTTATTTATTCAGCTTTCAGATGATGTATAAAT
>NW_015656723.1:588-1385 GCF_001515625.1 Sinocyclocheilus rhinocerous
TGTTTTTTTTTTACCCTAATAAAAGTTATAGGAGCATTAAATAGGTCTAAAGAAACTTCATTCTAATGCTCATTATATTAGCGCTAGCCGCGCTTATGCTAACGATAAACTACTCTAATAACAGCTATGTTTATTTCAATCGGACATTCAAATTAAAATATTGAATAAAATTCATAACAGAAGCTGTGTTTCCCACAGACTTGCACTCTATTTGTGGCGGCATATATATGCAAATTCATTCTCTGCCAGCAGGAGGCGCTTGTAGAGCGGGAGAGATAGAAGTTTCCCCGGTAACGGCTGTAAATAAGTGCTGTGCTCACAAACGCTGCTTTATCCGGCATTACAGGCAAGATGGAATGAAAATGACATCCATAATTTTCTGAAGACAGTCGGTTTTCTTCAGAAATACAGTGATATAAAAACACCCGCACCGGGTTTTGACTTTGACACGTGCAGTGCTCATGTTTATTCAACGAAGTCAAAGCCTTTTGGAAAATCTATTTGTGGCGGTCAGTTTTGATATTGTGGCGGCCCGCCACAAATAAATCAATGTATGGGAAACACTGAGAAGATCTAAATATTACAAATTAAAATGAAACTTACCTGCTTAAACTCATTTGATCCGGGTGTCTGTCTTTAAAGTGTTTTGTTAGTTTGATGTGTTTCCTCATTTTGAGGTCACCATGTCTCTTTGCTTTTATGTGCTTTTATGAAGAGAACGCATCTGCGCACATTTCGAATAGCGCATCAAGGACCGGGTACTCGGTACCACCGGTACTTAAAAAAAACCTGGTACC
>NW_015656724.1:0-486 GCF_001515625.1 Sinocyclocheilus rhinocerous
TGCTAACCCTGGAACAACATATAAAACTACCAAATTTTGCTTAATTACAACCTTTAACCACAATCACAAAGTTTAATCGCAACATATAATCATTTCAGTTAAAAGTGTTCACCGTCTGTTTGATTACGTGTAATTACGTGTAACTAACTGCATGATTCTTACTGAACATTTCTGCCAAAATCACCACTAATAACATATTCTTAAATGTAATGTAGAAACTTTATATTTTCTGTAAAGCTGCTTTGCAACGATTGGTATCGTGAAAAGCGCTATACAAATAAACTTGAATTGAATGTAAATATTAACACAGCAGTCGTCATTTACTCCTGACATCTGAGCAGCTGAAGTGGCTTGATTTTGTTTTTCAAGAGAATGTGCCCCCAATCTACCTAAATGCGCCTATGTTCGCGCAAATCATTTGTGTATGTTTTTTTTTTTTTCATGAATCGTTGCAAATCGCCTTTCCTAATAATGTGCTAGTTAGCA
>NW_015656725.1:0-1260 GCF_001515625.1 Sinocyclocheilus rhinocerous
ACAAGAAAAGCACGCTGCCGAACACAAACCACGTGCTACACAAAAAACAACACACGTGGACATAAGAGCGCACGGCCGAGCGAACTCGAGACCGCACGCTCCCACAACCAGACAGAATATGGAGCGCGAGTTTCCAGACCCCGACACGAAACCGAAACTCAACAAGACATGAGTGCCGGGATCTGAACACCACACTCCAACATGAAACAGTACACGCAGACGAGAGCGCATGGCTCGAGCACTCTCGAAGCCGCACGCTCACATGAAAACAATGACATGACGCGAGTGTCAGGGCTCTGTCACAAAACCATGAATTACCATTAAAACACATGACGGGAGTGTCAGGGCTCTGTCACAAAACCACGAATAACACTAGACCGAAGTGACTGAACCCTGACACTTATGACTTGGACTTTGTGCTCCATGGTCACATTTTTGTGGAAACTGTGATGCTTTTTTTTTTTTCTTTTTTCGTAATTCTTTAAAGAATAGAATGTTCAAAAGAACTGCATTCATTTGAAATAGAAATCTTTTGTAACATTTTAAATGTCTTTAATGTTACTTTTCATCAATTGAATGCATCCTTGCTCAGTAAAAGTATTCATTTCTTTCCAAAAAAGACCGTTTGAATGGTAAATGCACATATTTTCTCATTGGATTTTTGGGGATTGGGTTCTTTTTTTCAAGTCAAATGATTTGCAAATGGCTGTTTTAAATGACATGTTTGCAACTTGGGAATCTCCATTTGTAAAGCATCTTCCCAGACTCTGGTCAGGCTGTGTTTATCACAGTCATGCAGCCGCAGCCACCAGCGCCTGTTTGCTGTGTAATGAAAGGGTTTGGTGGAGCAGCAGGTGTGTGATACGGCTCTATTCAGGAAGGTCTTTGTGTCTGTGTGCGTGTGGGCAGAGGTTGTGCTCAAGCACCTCAATAGGAGCTTCTGCTGCGATGACCGTTTACCCATCAGCCTCGGCTCTCTGTACCCATCTGTCAGCGAGTGCTTTTCTCAGTTCAAGAGACTGTGCTCTTTATCCTGCAGAGCTGTTCTTTTCACCACAGCCAGATCCTGTCCTCTTTCAGATTACTGCGTTTTGACTAGTCGAGTACTGAATTGACCTTCTTTCTTTTTTTAGCAGATCTCTGGCACTGATTTTGTGTGTGTGTGTGTGTGTGTGCTTTTAAGCATCCAAAACAAATGCTTTTCTGCATCCACTTTAAAATGTGTTTCTAAGTCCAATACATAGCTGATTCTAAACATCT
>NW_015656726.1:0-558 GCF_001515625.1 Sinocyclocheilus rhinocerous
GAGGAGGGCACTTTAGGGACGTACCCCGGCCTGGGGTACAGAAAAACTTTGGCCAAGCCGGGCGCAAAGTCTAGGAAGGAGGGGCCTGCAAATCTCCGACTCTCTTCAGTGAAGTGATGGCTAACAAGAAGACAGTCTTAAGTGTCAGAACTCGATCTGAAACCTCCTCAATAGGTTCGAACGAAGGTTTACAGAGAGCCTCCAGGACCACGGCCAGGTCCCATGGTGGAACATGAGGTCATACGGGAGGCCTCAGCGCACCACGGAGGAAACGTGTAACCAGGGGGTGACTTCCCACAGACTGACCACCGAGAGGGGCGTGGTAAGCAGTTATAGCCGCCACGTACACCTTCAGGGTGGAGTGGGACAACCCTGCAGAGAATCTAGCCTGCAAGAACTCTAGCACTGAACCGATCGGGCAGTTAACTGGGTCAAGCTGGCGATCTCTACACCAGGAAGTGAAGAGTTTCCACTTCAGGGCATACAGTTTCCTCGTAGAGGGAGTTCTGGATTGGAGGATGGTCTCAACAACCTCGGTTGAGAGACCGGAAGCTACGA
>NW_015656726.1:675-6062 GCF_001515625.1 Sinocyclocheilus rhinocerous
GGAGATCTCTCCTGACGGGAATCTCCCATGGAGTGCCGTCGAGGAGAGAAATCAGGTCCGAGAACCATACTCAGACCGGCCAGAACGGGGCTACTAGTAGCAGACGGACCCCATCCCGGTGCACTCTCTCCAGAAGTCCCGGGAGCAGAACGATCGGGGGAAAAGCGTACAGACGAAGCCTCGGCCAAGTCTGTACCATGGCATCCAGCCCCAGTGGAGCTGGATGAGTCAGAGAGAACCAGAGGGGACATGGCGATGTCTCCTGAGTCGCAAAGAGGTCCACCTGAGCCTGGACAAAAACTCTCCATATCTGTTCACCACCTCGGGGTGAAGCATCCATTCCCCGGGCCTCGGCCCCTGCCTTGACAGGACGTCTGCTCCCATATTGAGATGCCCAGGGATGTAAACGGCTCTTAGAGAAAGGAGCTTCCCTTGGGCCTACACAAGGATCTGGTGCGCCAGCTTGTACAAGGGGCGTGAACGCAGACCTCCCTGGTGCTTGATATAAGAGACCACCGATGTGTTGTCGGTGCACACCAACACATGGTGATCTCTTAGGTCCGGGAGAAAGTATTTCAGTGCTCGAAATACGGCCAGCATCTCCAGGCAGTTGATGTGCCAAGTGAGATGGTGACCGCTCCACAGACCGCGGGCAGGGTGGCCACTCATGACCCCAACCGGTGAGGGACGCATCTGTCGTTAACGTTACGCGACAAAGAACTCCCAGCACCGGGCCCTGTGACAAGAACCAAGGTTTCCTCCACATGTCTAAGGCACGTAGGCATCGCCGCGTGACCTTGATCATGCGAAGCGGATTTCCCCATGGTACAGCAGGCCAAAAGGTATCACATTGGATGCAGCTGCCATCAGACCCAGCAGTCTTTGAAACTGCTTGACAGTGAGTGACCGGCCTTCTTTGACTCTCGCGACTGTAGTGAGGATCGACTCGATCCGATTGATGTATCGTGGTCGAATCCCACACCATGCGTAGATAAGTGGTCCTCTGTAATGGAGAAAGCACACTTTTATTTGCGTTTATTCTTAACCACAACTCTTTCATATGGGCGAGAACGACATATCGATGTCGAACCACCGTCTGCTCTGATTGAGCTAGAATCAACCAATCGTCGATATAATTTAGTATGCGGATGCCTTGGTGTCGCAGTGGAGCCAGAGCAGCATCCACACACTTCATTAAAGTGCGGAGTGAGAGTGCAAGGCCGAATGGAAGAACCCTATATTGGTAAGCTTCACCCCCGAAACAAACCTCAGGAACTTTCTGTGCTGAGGAAGGATGGAGACATGGAAATATGCATCCTTTAGATCTATCATGACAAACCAGTCCTCGGACCTGATTTGAGACACGACCTGTTTGATAGTGAGCATCTTGAACTTCAGTCACATGACTGCGGAAGAACCCTATATTGGTAAGCTTCACCCCCGAAAGCAAACCTCAGGAACTTTATGTGCTGAGGAAGGATGGAGACATGGAAATATGCATCCTTTAGATCTATCGTGACAAACCAGTCCTCGGACCTGATTTGAGACACGACCTGTTTGATAGTGAGCATCTTGAACTTCAGTCGCATGACTGAGCGATTCAACTGACGCAGATCTAAAATCGGACGCAACCCCCCATCCTTATTCGGAACAATGAAGTACCGGCTGTAGAACCCATATTCTCTTTTCGAGAGGAGGGACCACCTCGATGGCCTCCTTCCTCAGCAGAGTATTTACTTCTTGTTCTAACACCGTAGCCTGCTCGAGACCCACCACTGTGGAAACGATCCCGTTGAAACGAGGCGGAGGAGAACCAAACTGAATTCTGTAACCTCTTTCTACAGTCTGCAGGGCCGATCGTGAGATATTTGGCAGAAGCTTCCACGCTGCCAGAAAATCTACTAAAGGAATCAGTCTCTTGAGACTGACCTCCGGTGTAATAAGAGACCTCCTTGGAGGTAGCGAGCCCCCCAGAGCCGCTACGTTTATGGGCAGTGTTAACAGCTCGGCCTCCTATGGGCACTGAGGAGAGACGGGCACCGTGAATTGAGGTGTACATTGCTCTTCCCCAGCGGGGGCTGCCCTCAGAAGCCCTGGGACACAAACATCAGGGCTTCTTTGTTGAAGACGACTTAGCCAGAAGGACGGTCCTCGGCTTCGAAGCCTTAGACCGTGAGTGTCGATCCCTTCACGATCCCCGTTCTCGTGGGGGCGTGCGAGTTGCGATGCTCACTTTCTGCGCCTCTCTGTATGAGGAGCGGGCACACGGCTGGGGCTGCTCCTGTCCAGCAGCCCCATGAGCTAGAGAGCGGCGAAGGAGAAACCGCTGAAACGCCGCCGCTTCTTTGCGAGCCTCCTGAAACCTGTCGACGTCGGAATTGACGGCGTCGCCGAACAGGCCAGAAGGCGCAAAGCAAGGCGTTAAGCAGGAAGACCCTGTCCTTCTCTTTGATGTCGGACAGGGTCAACCACAAATGCCTCTATGCGGCCACCAAGGCTGCCATTGACCGCCCGATAGCTTTGGCGGTCTCTTTCGTGGCACGGAGAGACAAATCAGCAGTTCACCGGAGTTTGCTAATATCATCGGCTTTAACTTCCTCACGCTCATCTAACTCTTTAAGCAGGTCTGCTTGGTACGCCTAAAGAACAGCCATAGTGTGAAGGCATGCACCAGCCTGACCTGCTGCTGTGTACCCTTTGCCCACCAGCGCTGAAGTGGTACGAAGTGCTGGGGCTTTAAGGGACGACGCCACACTGGGAGACAGATAGCTCGCGAGCATCTGTTCAATCCGCGGCATCGCCCTATAACCGCACTCATTTAATCCCGTGACGTTAGAATAATCAACCAGAGACGGACTAAAGAGGCGGGCCGAGTATGGTTTCGACCAAGGAAAAATCGGCAAGCCCCGGCGTAGAGGGAGCGGCTTAGACCGTAAAAAACGTTAATCTTATTTGCTTTTAATGGGTTCTGCCTGCTTCTCGGCGGGCCATTCGATATTTAATTTGGCCACGCCGCGAGTTATCACTTCCACAAGCTCCTCATACTGTGCAGACTGAGGGGGTACAGCGGCGCCCTCACCATCACCTTCCTCGGAGGACGACAGTCTGAGCGCCGAGCCCTCTCCCCAGGGGGAATAAACCGTTCCGTCGGAGCGTGCTTCCGAACCCTGGGAGGTGGCGCTGGATCCGGTGGCAGAGGGAGAAGAAAAGGACTCGCCCGTCTCCATTCCCTCCACCAGATCTAGCTGCGAGCCCCACGACCACAATTGGCCTCAAAGAGAGCCCTCCGGGAGCGAAGCGTCCGCATGGAGAGGCGCTCACAATGCGGGCAGTCAGCTCCCTCAAGAGCTGACTCGGCGTGCTTCGCTCCCAGACAAACAACACAAAGGCTGTGTGTATCCCCGCCCGTGATGTAGCGAGGGCAGGGAGGAACACACAACCTAAACTGATGTTTGCCTTTATCATTCCCTTTATTTGTCTTGTGCTTAGACTTTGGCATTGCTTTATTGTTTGCAAAAGTGACAGACAACGGACATACACACACAGAGCGCTTCGCTGAATAACAGAAGCTGCCGCTGTCTCCACCTCACGTGCTTTTATAGCTTCCTGGTCACACGTCACCCCGTCCTAGACGTCGCGCCCATCCATTGGTTGGTTACACACACGATTCAGAGCATAGTCACGCTGAAGGCGTTCCCAAAGCGTTCGATGCAGCTCGAGTCCCTGATCGAGTTCCACATACAGTATGCAACACTTTAAAAAAAAAATATTTTGTGTAAAAGTCCATTAAACTGTTACACTAAAAAAAATATATATATGTATATACACACACACACACACATTTTTTCTATTTAAAGCTGCAGTCCGTAAATTTTGCCTCTTTGTCGCCATCTCTGCCTACGTCTTGGCATATATGACCCAAATAAGAATTTTCACCGGATATTGTCATCTGAACAAGTAACTAACAAGCCTGCCACGTTTGTTCTGACCAACTGAGGAAAAAAGCATAAATCGCTCTACCAATGGTGATTTTATCTAAAGATCGGTTAGCTCATATCACATCAAACCATGCAAATTATTATTATTGTTATACTTTATTCTCAAATTATTAATGTTAACAACATCAGCATTGCCTATGATTCCCTAAAATTAAGTAATCAAGACATTACACTCCCTTTGAACTGGTTGTCTTAAAAATACAAATCTTGTGTAATCCCAGGCTATCCAGCTTTAACTATTTCATTTCAGGCTGTACAGAGTTAATATTCTTAATGTAATAGTGTCTTGCTAAAACATTATATTGAATTATAGGAGCTCATCACAGCTTTTTACAGAGTTTACACATTTATATTTCTCTTTACAATCAACAATCTTGGTAAAATACTTTATAACCTATGATGTCACATCCTGTATAAATGGTCCGGTTTAAATGAGCAAGCTTGGGACTCAGTTTGTTCTGCATTAGAACTGAACTTGATTACAATCTTTATTTCACTGATTCTGTTACTGTGCTGCAGCCAAGGTATCCAATATTTGGTAAAAATTTATCTGTAGCAACTAAAATACAATAACCTTTTTAAAATGTGATGTTTTAACAAACATGTTTTTTCTTTTAATATTCACAGGCACTGTAGAACAGTAAAAAGGGAGTTCTGCAGTTATGAACTGCATACAAAATAAGGGTGCTACCTACAATCTGATGTACTGGTACAAACAGCGACCAGGAGAGACTATGAAAGTCATAGTAATCACTAATGCTTATGGAAAGCCATAATTTGGAGATGTTGATACAAACAAATTTGAAGCTCAAAAAAGTTATCCTAAAAATGGGTCTGTCACAGTAAAGGATCTAGAGTCAGATGACTGTGCCATATATTTTCTGTTCAGTGAGTGAAGTGTGTCAAAGCCTGGAGAGTGCTGTACAAAAACATTATTACATAAAAGATCAGTGACAGCCTTAGTCAACAGGTGGCAGTCTGGTATACACTGCAAAAAATGCTTTGCTTTTCTTACTTAGAGTTTTTGTCTTGTTTCTAGTCCAAATATCTAGACATTCTTAAATCAAGAAGCATTTTCTAGACAAGTAAAAATTATTGTCTTGTTTTAAAAAATAAGTATAAAATAAGAATAAATAAGTCAAAATTAAGTGAGTTTTTCCTTAAAACAAGCAAAATAATCTGCCAATGGGGTAAGCAAAATAATCTTATTTCAACCCAAAAACAAGATTTTATTTGGTGGAATTTATGTTGGTCTATAGACAGCTCATAGTTACAGTAATAACCACAGAAAAGGATGTTGACTTTGACCTCAGTCTGTAAAAGATTTGAATTATAATTAAATTAGGATTTAATCAAAAAGATGAATTTTTCACACCCCCCCCCTCCCCC
>NW_015656726.1:6578-11431 GCF_001515625.1 Sinocyclocheilus rhinocerous
TCATCAACCTTAAAAGACCTGCCACTGATTTTTTGAGTCATAAACCCCCAGTTGAGAACAGATGAGATATAGATCAGTTCCTTTCACTCCTGTCCTTAATGCATAGCAGAAGCACTTGGTGAAAGAAACCTGTCACAAGAAGGAGTCTCGAGATCTAAGAGCGAGTTCAAATAAGAGTTTATTAAGTAATTGCAAGAGAGACAACTGAAAGACAACAGCAGTCGGGAACTCCAGCAGAGATCAGTCAACACGTTCACATAAAAAGTGAAGAGGATTCCATGCCATCAGGATCCAAACAACAGTGAAGAGTAATCTAGGGACAGGCGGATTAATGGCTGAATGAAAAACGGGCTTTAATTTTGATACATGGAACACCAGATAAATTCTCCTGTACACCGGAGGAAGTTTGAGGCGGACTGCCATCAGTCTAATAATCTTGGTGACAGTAAATGGGCCAATAAATTTGGGAGCGAGCTTATTACTGATGGACCGAAGAGGAATATCCTTAGATGAAAGCCACACTTTTTGATCAACGACGTAGACGGGAGGCTTCGACCGGTGGCGATCGGCCTGAGCCTTAGTGCGCGCTCCCACCCGGAGGAGAGTCTCACGGGCTCTTCTCCAAGTGTGACGGCACCTCTGGACGAAGGCGTGAGCAGAGGGGACCGCGACTTCGGATTCCAGGTCAGGAAAAATGGGTGGCTGGTAGACGGGAGGCTTCGACCGGTGGCGATCGGCCTGAGCCTTGGTGCGCGCCCCCACCTTGGAGGAGGGTCTGTCTGGTCCTGCTCCAGGTGCGTCGGCACCTCTGGACAGATGTGTGGGCAGAGGGGACCACAACTTCAGATTCCATACTCGGAAAAACAGGTGGCTGGTACCCTAAACTACACTCAAATGGAGATAGGCCCATGGCAGAGACTGGTAACGAGTTATGTGCATACTCAACCCATGAGAGCTGCTGGCTCCAAAAGGAGGGGTTCTGAGAGACCAAACATCGCAACATACATTTCAATCTTGGTTGGCCCTCTCCATCTGATCGTTACTCTGGGGATGGAACCCAGAAGAAAGACTAACAGTCGCCCCCAACAAATGACAAAATTCTCTCCAAAATTTGGAAACAAACTGAGGTCCCCTGCCTGAGGCCACGTCCATCGGGAGGCCATGTATGCGAAAAACGTGGTCAATGACAGCAACCGCTGTCTCTCTGGCAGATGGTAATTTAGGCAGAGGGATGAAATGAGTTGCCTTCAAGAATCGGTCCACCACAGTCAAAATCACCGTGTATCCCTGTGAGGGTTGGAGACCCGAAACAAAATCTAGCGAAATGTGGAACCAGGGTCTCGAAGGAACTAACAGCGGCTGAAGGAGTCCAACAGGGGGTCGATTGGAAGACTTAGAAACAGCACAGACCGAGTAAGCCAAAACAAAAAGTTGAATGTCGCGAGCCATAAATGGCCATCAGAACCGTTGTTTAATGAGAAACCTTGGAACAATGTCCCCATTGGATGACTTCGAACCTTAAACACTCTGGCACAAACAAATGACCCGGTGGGCATCTGGGCGGGGGCGTTACCCCTTGAGAGGCCGTGCGGACCTTCGACTCGATTTCCCATGTGACCGGCAAAAAAAACCTTCTGTGGCACAATGGGCTCGGAAAAAGACGGGCGCTCCGAATTATCAAAAATACGGGATAACGCATCAGGCTTGATGTTCTTAGAACCCGGACGGTAAGAAACGACCGAAAAAAAGAGATCACAAAAGGAACTCCCGAACCCTCCAACCAATGACGCCACTCTTCCAAGGCAAGCTTGACAGTATATGAAACTCTGGGGAGAGCTGTACAAAAAACAGGTGTCTTATAATTAGAGGTAAGTATTGATCAACAGGGGGCAGTGTGATTCAAGAAATGTTCTGCCTACTCACAATGCAAAACAAATGTAACTGTTTGCATAAGAGATTTTAATAAATGATAATCAATCATTACCACTGTCCTCCTTCTAAATCAAAAGCATGCACAGTCTCAGCTGCATATCAGTTCTGATATTTATACACAATTCATGTGCAGTTTGTATCTGATCTTCCCCATTTTATTCCTCTTTTCACCCAGGATTCACTGGTTAGGACCCAATAAAGCTGACTTCACTTCCTCTCACTTGTGCTTTTAATTCATTGCAGAAGAAACCATGATGAGCATGTTCAATGGCGTTTCTGTGTCGCTAATGATGTTTACAGGTAATATTATAATACATTAAAAATAGCATCATACAGATTGTTATACACAAATGTTTATTCATGATGGACCGAAGAGGAATATCCTTAGATGAAAGCCACACTTTTTGATCAACGACGTAGACGGGAGGCTTCGACCGGTGGCGATCGGCCTGAGCCTTGGTGCGCGCCCCCACCTTGGAGGAGGGTCTGTCTGGTCCTGCTCCAGGTGCGTCGGCACCTCTGGACAGATGTGTGGGCAGAGGGGACCACAACTTCAGATTCCATACTCGGAAAAACAGGTGGCTGGTACCCTAAACTACACTCAAATGGAGATAGGCCCATGGCAGAGACTGGTAACGAGTTATGTGCATACTCAACCCATGAGAGCTGCTGGCTCCAAAAGGAGGGGTTCTGAGAGACCAAACATCGCAACATACATTTCAATCTTGGTTGGCCCTCTCCATCTGATCGTTACTCTGGGGATGGAACCCAGAAGAAAGACTAACAGTCGCCCCCAACAAATGACAAAATTCTCTCCAAAATTTGGAAACAAACTGAGGCCCCCTGTCCGAGGCCACGTCCATCGGGAGGCCATGTATGCAAAAAACGTGGTCAATGACAGCAACCGCTGTCTCTCTGGCAGATGGTAATTTAGGCAGAGGGATGAAATGAGTTGCCTTCAAGAATCGGTCCACCACAGTCAAAATCACCGTGTATCCCTGTGAGGGTTGGAGACCCGAAACAAAATCTAGCGAAATGTGGAACCAGGGTCTCGAAGGAACTAACAGCGGCTGAAGGAGTCCAACAGGGGGTCGATTGGAAGACTTAGAAACAGCACAGACCGAGTAAGCCAAAACAAAAAGTTGAATGTCGCGAGCCATAAATGGCCATCAGAACCGTTGTTTAATGAGAAACCTTGGAACAATGTCCCCATTGGATGACTTCGAACCTTAAACACTCTGGCACAAACAAATGACCCGGTGGGCATCTGGGCGGGGGCGTTACCCCTTGAGAGGCCGTGCGGACCTTCGACTCGATTTCCCATGTGACCGGCAAAAAAAACCTTCTGTGGCACAATGGGCTCGGAAAAAGACGGGCGCTCCGAATTATCAAAAATACGGGATAACGCATCAGGCTTGATGTTCTTAGAACCCGGACGGTAAGAAACGACCGAAAAAAAGAGATCACAAAAGGAACTCCCGAACCCTCCAACCAATGACGCCACTCTTCCAAGGCAAGCTTGACAGTATATGAAACTCTGGGGAGAGCTGTACAAAAAACAGGTGTCTTATAATTAGAGGTAAGTATTGATCAACAGGGGGCAGTGTGATTCAAGAAATGTTCTGCCTACTCACAATGCAAAACAAATGTAACTGTTTGCATAAGAGATTTTAATAAATGATAATCAATCATTACCACTGTCCTCCTTCTAAATCAAAAGCATGCACAGTCTCAGCTGCATATCAGTTCTGATATTTATACACAATTCATGTGCAGTTTGTATCTGATCTTCCCCATTTTATTCCTCTTTTCACCCAGGATTCACTGGTTAGGACCCAATAAAGCTGACTTCACTTCCTCTCACTTGTGCTTTTAATTCATTGCAGAAGAAACCATGATGAGCATGTTCAATGGCGTTTCTGTGTCGCTAATGATGTTTACAGGTAATATTATAATACATTAAAAATAGCATCATACAGATTGTTATACACAAATGTTTATTCAAGGAATCCCATGTGAGAATAGAAAAATCCCACCACATTTTGACTTCATGCCGTCAAATTAATTAATTAATTGATACACAAGTTTTATACTCAGCATCCCAGAACAGTAGAGGGAGCCATTTCTCTGGTAATGCTAAATCTGAACAGCATTAAAAAAATATACATAATTTCCGAATTTTAAAATTAATGCACTGTTAAAGAATGATGAACATCATCAAATTATTGGCATGTATGATAACAAGAGAAAATCATTAATGTTTAACAGGATGTTAATTATGATTTTCTCTTTAAAGGTTTCTGTGGAATTTCTGTAACTCATTCATTTGTTGTCGATGCCCCCAGATATGACATCATTTCCTATTATAAGTGCCTTCCTGCATTTAATTCACAACACTGTCACTAAAAGCAAAGATGACTAGCATTATTACATGTGTTTGTGTTTCTCTAGTATGCCTCACAGGTAACCAAATGTAAATGAATTTTGTTTTTATTAGTTGTATTGTTTATTATGTGAATTTGTTTTACACTGTTAACACAGATTGTCACTGTATATGTGTATTTTCTCTCATTACAGCTGCATGTTTTGGTAAAACTGTTTTCCAGTCACTTGGGCCCAGTTTTTCAAAAAATGTAATCTGGATCAAATTGATCCGGATTTGGAAATCCCATGTTTTGCTATCCAGGATCACCTGATCCATCTTACTTTTATGCCAGTTTTTTAAAGGAACATTGGATTGGATCACTGTGATCCAAATACCAAATTTCAGGATTACCAAATCCTGTTTACCAGAGCCTTAAATGGAACCAACAGTGTAGCCTACTGGTTTAGCAAAGAACAACAGGTAGGCAAAATACTGGTGGCCACAAATAGCAATTGTTTGTTTTAATTGTAAGAAACAGAAACACTGTAATAAACAG
>NW_015656727.1:0-1415 GCF_001515625.1 Sinocyclocheilus rhinocerous
GCTCTCTGATTTATTTAAAAATATATTTTGTGTTCCTAAGAGGAACCTAAGGTCTTACGGGTGTGAAACCACCCAAGGGTGACTAATTAATGACAGAATTAACATTTTTGGGTAAGCTATCTCTTTAAGAGCAGCTTTAACTTAACTTTTTAACCTAGCTTTAAACAGGTGTGTATTACACAATTTTAATGGACTCCACGGAAGCAACCCGTTTCATGTCGGGTGGTTCTTTGCCTCCACCTCATGCATTAAAATCATGTAATGCACACCTAGCCATGGATTAGCCCTTATGTGTGAAGAGGGTTATAGGTTACACAAAGTATTAAATGAAGGGGGCACAATAACTGTGGAACACATATATTCTATATACTGTATCCTAATAGTATATTTACATATATTTGTAAATTATATATTTTTTCAATTATTATTATAATTTTTTTCAAACTTAAGGTTAGAATTTTGAACAAAAAAACAAAATGATTTTTCCAGACTACATCCAAAATAGTGTTTCCACATCTGAGATAAAGGCAGTCATAAGAACCCAGCGGAACGATGAGGATAAGCTCTTCAAAAAATGAAACCTGCCTGAATAATGAGGGAAGAAATGTGCATGATTTGTAAATAAACACTGAGTACATTTAGTGTAACTCTCAGCCTGTTATTTTAAGTTTAAAGAAAAGTAAAATAATGTATGGTTGCATTGCTGTTTGAGACATTCACTGTTGTTTTGTACCTTAATTCATTATATACAAGTTCGCCTTGCAAATTAGATCCCTTGTCGGTATGCTGCAGACTCTGGGCCATGAAGGTCAGGCTGAATTGAGGTGCGGTTCGCATGTGGAGATGCTGCTAAGCAAACGGACCTGGGGAGAGCAGGGAACCCTGCCGGCCATTCAGCTACCATACTTCATGGATCAGATGAGGGCCCTGCCAAACCAGTCAAAGGTTCTTTCTTAAAAAAAGTTACACATTACTGAGACTATGTATTTAGATAGACCTACGGGATGTAGGAAAGTTCTTCTCAAGGTTGTTAGAGTTCTGCTTCGTCACAGAGACAAGACCCTGGATACTTATGCCGTTCTTGACGATGGATCGGAGAGGACAATTCTCATTTCCCCTGCAGCGACCAAACTTGGAATCCATGGTCCCGAGGAAAGCCTAGCCCTGCGTACTATCCGCCAGGATGTACAAACTTTGACTGGAGCCGCAGTCTTCTTCCAGATATCTCCAGTAACCCAGCCACAGAAGGTATTCAGAATCTCAGCTTCCTTCACTGCCCAACGCCTCTGCCTTGCAGACCATTCTTACCCTCGGAGTATCCTGGAGAAGTATCAGCACCTGAAGAACTTTCCCTTGCAGTCCTTTGAGGAAGTACGCCCACTGCTGCTAATCGGAGCTGACAATACTCACCTCAT
>NW_015656728.1:0-505 GCF_001515625.1 Sinocyclocheilus rhinocerous
TGAATATAATGGATGAGATTCAGGAAATTTAACTGGAACCTCACACTTTTTCACAAAACATCATGTTGCCTGCCCTCCACAGGAGCTGTGGTCTTTTGCCCCCAGGAGATAGGGACAACCACAGGGAAGAGAACAAAGAAGCCCGCTCTTTCGTCTAAGCGCTCTCAGGTATCAAAAAGCAACTCGCTCTTTCGTCTAAGCGCTCTCAGGTATCAAAGAGCAACACACTGCCCAGTCTGAAGTTCGAACTCACGACCTTCAGATTATGAGATTGACGCGCTGCCTAACTGCGCCAACCAAGCCTGTGGGCTGATGGGGCTGAACAGAGAATCACTAGCTTTTATGTCCTTCCTTTTAGGTGTAGCTCCAACAAGTCAGCTCACATTGAGTGCAAGTGTCAGGATGGCTGAGTGGTCTAAGGTGCTGTGTTCAGGTCACAGTCTCCTCTGGAGGAGTGGGCTCAAATCCAACTTCTGACAGACCTATCATTTGGCTGCAGACAGAA
>NW_015656729.1:0-1127 GCF_001515625.1 Sinocyclocheilus rhinocerous
ATACATCAATGGAAAGCTTATTTATTCAGATGATGTATAAATATCAATTAATAGACCTTTATGACTGGTTTTGTGGTCCAGGGTCACAAATTATTACATTTGAATGCAGCGTAAGTTGCTTTGGATAAAAGTGTCTGTCAAATGCATAAATAATAATAATTTCTGAAGCCTCAGTTGAATATATTTATAATCAGTGTTAGGAAGGTTAGTTTGGAAATGTAATAGGTTACAGATTACAAGTGACCCTATTTAAAGATTTTTCAACAGCTTACACGCATTTTCAAAACTTTGCCTTTTTTCAAAACTTTACACACAAATCCAAGAACTGCACACAAAATGCAAAATGCCTCACATCTCTTGCTAAATAAAGCACAGCATTCAAAATATCACAAACACATCTCAAAAGCAAACACCTTTGCCATAATATTAATTCCTGTTAGATGTTTGTGTGTTACATAGAGAATTGTATGTTGTGTTTTGCAAAAAGTGTTTTATGAAATTACTAATTTTACTGTATTTGATACTGTATTACTAATTAGTGTATGGTTTTGCAGATTTGGTGTGTGCTTCTGCTGTTTGAGTGTCAGCTTTCAGAAATTGTGTGACAAGTAAAGACGAATGTCTTCAAATGTAAAAAATAATTTTGAAACATTTAAAGCAGGCAGAATTTTGGGGAAAAAACAAAAATCAGTTAATCTGTGTCCTAAACTCCTGAAACATTAGTGTCTCATATTTTAGAGCATTCAATGCAATTTGGGAAATAATTCAATCAAATCTGTATGTGTGTGAAAATATTCAGATGTAACCTCCTTTGTAATCCATAACATTTTCATAAGTAACTGTAATTTAATTACACATTTTTTTTCTAAGCAACTGTAACAGATTACAGTTACATTCATTTTGTAACTAATCCCGTTACATGTAACTAGTTACTCCCCAGCACTGTTTATAATAGCATGGCACTGAATATACTGCAGCATGATTTCATAAAACTCATCAGTAATTTTAATGACTTTTAATAGCAGTTTGGTCATGCCGCCCACCAACAAAGTTCGTAATTTATCTTTATGCATATAACTCAGTTAATCTAATCAATAACAGTCAACTGTGAAGTCACATGCCAGCTG
>NW_015656730.1:0-187 GCF_001515625.1 Sinocyclocheilus rhinocerous
AAAAATATATACGTTGTATTGAACATTAATGGAGCAACATATTTTTTGTAAAAATAAATAATTCAAGTTGTTTATTTTGTTTAAAAATCGTATAAATGTATGAGGTGACAAGAGGGGTAAAAGCTCACCAGCACGGGGTAAAAGGCACACGGTATTTATACAAATACTTCAGCTAAAATAATGTTTT
>NW_015656730.1:377-936 GCF_001515625.1 Sinocyclocheilus rhinocerous
ATATAAATATATATTTTAAAATACAGAAACAAAATCGTTTTAATAAGTAAAGATTCTGAAAGTATTGAAGGAGATCCAATAATAATTGAATATATATTTACAGTAGTAACAGCAAATTATATTTTACTATATGATGATTAATATCATGTTTTTAAATACGATGGTTTCATTCTAAACATGGTGATTCTCTCTAATATGGACACTCATAATATATGATATTTACCATCTGAATCTAACCATGTCATGTCAACAAATGGAAAAGTCAGCCATCTATTAATTATCATGTTAATTACTGTACGCCTTTAGCCCCAACAGCAGGGGCTAAAATACCATACTTTTACATATTCTTTCGTTATTTAAAAACTGTTGCTTTAATTATCTAAAACAAAACTGAAAATCATAAAGAAGACCTTTGTCTCAAAATATATGCATTAATTTGAGCGATTCTCATTTGCTACTTAAATCTACAACATTTTTAAAAACATAAAATATTAGATCAAGTAAGCACAGAATAAACTTTGCACTGCTGCGCGCGATCGCGTCAAAGATCAGACAAATA
>NW_015656731.1:0-321 GCF_001515625.1 Sinocyclocheilus rhinocerous
AAATCAAGGATCAGGTAAAATTATTATTATTTTTTAGTCATTTATTAGACGCTTTTATTCAAAGCGACTCAACAGAAGCAATCAATTGTAGCATTAAAACAACTAAAAACAGATCCAAAACTAAAAGCTAAAACTTTATAAATGCTACCTATACACGTTTTAAAAATAAATATATTAAATAAAAATGACAAATGCATACAACAAAATTTATAAACTTAACATTTAAATAATAAAGCTAAAAACAATTCAAAATATTAAAGAACAAAAGGTATAAGAGTATAATAATGATTCTAACATAACACTAAGCCAAACACCAAAAAA
>NW_015656731.1:395-489 GCF_001515625.1 Sinocyclocheilus rhinocerous
CACACACACACACACACACACACACACACACACACACACACACATATATTTAAATTATAAAAGCTGTTTTAAAATACATTAAAAATAGTGATGT
>NW_015656732.1:0-309 GCF_001515625.1 Sinocyclocheilus rhinocerous
ACACTACAGTCTCTGTGCTCACAGTGTCTCAGACACTAATATTTTAGATGAATCACAGTCAGGCCATCTGGGATTTCAGTATGGAGATTAGGGTTAGGTTAGGGTTATAATTTTTCAGTATTACATGACATCATGAGTGTGTATATGCAGAGTGTGTTGTATTTTTGGGGGGTGTCTGGCAGAGCGTTAGGACCCAGAAGCGGTGAAGCATGATGTCAGACGTAACAAGCAGATATTCTTAAAGGGGTCCTATTAAGCTTTTTCACTTTTTGAATTTTAGTCAGTGTGTAGTGTGTATGTTTGGGCATA
>NW_015656732.1:347-1111 GCF_001515625.1 Sinocyclocheilus rhinocerous
CATAAAAAAGATCTACAAAGTTACAAATCTCAAAGTTCACTCCAAAGGGAGATATTAAATTTTTTAAAAATCCCTTTTCAAAAACTACAACGAACGGCTCGTTTGGACTACAGCGTTGTTTGTGATGTCACAAAGTGGTCCATTAGAATATCATTAAAATAAATCCCGCCTACGAAAATTCGAATGGTTGGGGGGTGGGAAGGGGCGAGGACATGGTTAGAACGCTTGGTTGAGTGCGTCAGACAAGACGACGACGAAGAAGTGCTGCTGTAGCGTCAAGTTTTGAGGGGAGTCATGAGGGAGTACAGTGCTAGTTTTGCCAAAAAGCTTTTGCTAAAAGACGGAGCAGTTCCCACTTTGTTGGGAAAATCTGCTGTATCTGCATCACAGCCTGTAAGTGTGCTGCTTTATTTGTTGTTGTGTGTGTTATTTACGTTTCAAAGTATAAGTTGTATGCCGTTTCTGCGATGTAATACATATCACTGTTGCACTTATCTGTACAAAGTAAATGCAGTTGTTTTTAAGCGGTTGTTGACATCCTATCTAAAACACGATTTAGCCAAAAAAAACAACAATAACGTTACCACTCTAATATGTCTTGCAATATCCGTGCGTGCAAAGGTTCTGCGCGATCCTCTTTTCAATTATTCTCAGGGTCTGAATCCGGCTCAAATTGATATGGCAATATTGACGCCATCCTTAAAGGTGCAGTATTATACCAGAGCAGACGTAACTTGCTGCTTTGGCAAGGGGCGGGGCAGTAC
>NW_015656733.1:0-2785 GCF_001515625.1 Sinocyclocheilus rhinocerous
CATGTCTGCAGCCAGACCGTTCTCGAAAATGCACGAGTTCAAAGTGACTCTAGCTGAACATGCACGTCTGTGCCAGCATTTGTATGAAACAGAAGCAGTTTGATGTTAAGTTCAGTCGCACACACAGATCACGTTGCGGCCGCACTCAGATATTCAGGAACAAACTTTTAAGCGCTGCCCCGCAGCTTTATCAATTAAATAGCTTAATCGCTCAATAGCTACATTATCTTTCTCAACAAGGAGCTGGTAACATCATTGTTTATAAAGGAATTAAAGCCACAGCTTTACTGTTAATAGAGAAACGCGGCAAAACGGTGGTAATTCATCACAGGTTTTGGCCTGTGACCATCATAAAAATTATGGTTGTGGTTTTGATAAGTGAGAAATGCACTGGTAAAACTTTAGTGACACTTTGCTAAATGTGTGTTTGGATTATGCAAATAATGGCTCGTTTCCACAGTATGGTATGGTACGCAATTATGTCCGTTTCCACTGTCAGTGTTGTGAATGGTACCAAAATAGCGAACCGTACCGTACCATTTTTTTGGTACCCTTCCATTGGGGTACCTAGCACAGCAAAGGGTACCAAAAGGGTGGAGCTAAACTCACTGCAGAACGTTGATTGGTTGACTAGAATCGTCACTTTTGCGTGATACAAGGGGATAAAGCTTCTCCTTCACTCGTTCCGCTCTGCTGTCCATGAGTGTTGGGCTTATTTACATCGTGTGCGCAAACACAAAAAAATATATAAGTGTATTTTTTTAATTTTATATTTCACACAGACAATAGCCGTTTCTCAACATGCGTTCTTGTCTGTTCTTGTGGACTTGTGAAACGTAATTGCCAAAAAAACAGCGTAATTTTCAAAATATTACTGTGATTGTGTCATGAAATGTAGTTTTAAGAGTTTCTCAGGCAAGAATAGTTCTTTAAAACTCAAATCTGCGGTTTGCTTACAAATATAGCGCCTATTTGAAAATGTTCTATGCCGATTTCAAATCTCCAGGCGATCACTGGGCGCTCAGTGTTCATGTATCTGCCTAGAGCAGCCTCACCTAGGCTAGTCCTTCCGACATTTGCCGCTGGCTCTGATGTCTCTGTAGTGATTAAACATGAGATACAATTCATTTTGGGTATATTTAACAGGCATTCGTGGTCTCATGAATCTATTATTTGTTCCTGGTCATATCGGTTTGGCTGAGCACAAAGTTATGTTTTACTTTATATATTTATTTTGAACTTTACCGTAGTACAGCGCTGACTTTTGTAGCGTACGTTTCACTGAATTGTTTGTTTTTGTCTTTATTTCCTCTTATATAAGCCTCTTATACTTTGTACTAATACTTTTATAATGGCTATTATTGTTCATTAAAACTGACAAAAAAAAGAGGTTGTGGTTATTGCTTTATCGTCGATCGCTACTTTCCGGAATACACCACGCCCATCAAGAAAGAGTACTGTTGGCAGTGGAAACGCAAGCTGGATCAGGGTGTTCCATCCCAAATCATACCGTACTGTACTTTACTGACCCGTACCGCTCGGTGGAAACGAGCCATAAGTTCCACATTAGAAAGGAAGAGTGGGCCACACCGTGTCCCCCGCTCTGATGGAAACAGCCAATCATGGAAATGGAGAAGTGCCAAATTGCAAACTTCTCCTCATCGGGAAGGCATATAGATACCCTTCTAATAGACACTCCTCGTTCTGAGTCTCCAGCCTGTTACAGGGAGGCAGCAACAGACACAACCGTTCGGAGCCTGTGGCCCACTACAGGGGAGACCGCAACCGATACACTCGTTCTGAGTCTCCGGCCTGTGAAGGTGAGACACTAACAGAAACAACCCATTCTGAGTCTGAGTGCCATATGGGAAGAGACCATAGCAGATACACGGTTCTGAGTCTCCAGCCTGCGTGGTGTGAGATGCAAACGTCAACAGACCACGCTCTGAGTCTCCAGCTTTGAGGCAGCAACAGATACAACCCTGTTCTGAGCCTCCAGCCTGCGAGGAAAGAGATAATATACGTTCAAACTTCAGAGTTTTCGTCCAGTGAGACAACAACAGGTGCAGCACGTCCTGAGTCTCCATCCTAGAGAGACAAAGCGGTTCGACCAAATTCTGAGTCTCTAGCCCAGAGAGGCAGAAGACATATAGACTGCATTGTTACCAGCACAACTAGTGGATTAAGTCACCGCCACCGGACTGCTCACTCGACCACAGAGAACGTAACTATCACTTATCCAAACCTCTTCCAGAGACCTTGGCATTGTTGTGTATTATCAGTATATGATATATCTAATTTACATTAGATATTATATTGTAGTTGATAACAAATAATCTTTCATGTATTTGTTTGATGCATAATAAGGTTCTTCGCCTTATTTCTTTCAGAGTAGCAACAGTTTATCTTTCCAGATAACGTAGCTTTGACATAGCAACATCCAACATAATCACTTGCATTTTATGCATCTTATGCACTTTATTCCTTTTTCATTTATGGTATTTATTTAGTAGTTGTTGATTACTCTTGTCTATCTTTTGTTAATAAAATCTATTTAGGTATCCCACCAATCTTTCTTATGCGACGTACTCATAACCGCAAGGCAAGACAAGGCAAGTTTATTTATATAGCACATTTCATACACAATGGTAATTCAAAGTTCTTTACATAAAAGAAAAGAAAATAATAATAAAAACTTTGAAAATTATTAAAAAAATTATTTAAAAGGTTTAAAATGAATTTAAAAACAGTTAAGAATAGAAAATGATTATACATAAAATATAGT
>NW_015656734.1:0-1121 GCF_001515625.1 Sinocyclocheilus rhinocerous
TCTAGCCCTATCAGCGACTCATGTGCTTTGAGCGTTTTTACTGACTGTGCAAGCCCGTATCATCCACCTGCATTGGTGGTATAGTGTTGAGCATAGCTGCCTTCCAAGCAGTTGACCCGGGTTCGATTCCCTGCCAATGCATTTCCTTTGGTTTGGGCTGAAGTCAAAGCAGAACTCCTTCTGTAAACTCTGGCTGCACCAAAACCTTTTGGATGTGTCGTTCGGTAGCAGAAAAACAATATCTCTCCCCGTCGGGGAATCGAACCCCGGCCTTCCGCGTGACAGGCGGGGGAATCAAACCCCGGTTTTCCGCGTGACAGGCGGAGACACTGTCCACTATACTAACGAGGAGTTGTTCACGTGTGAGTTCGCCCCCAGCCAACGCCACAGCACCGACATCACTAAACAATGCGTGGCTTTTTCTTACGCTGACCCAGCCATTACACCATAAAATACCGGATGGACCCGTCATCAACTGAATTCGTTTACCTTTTGGAATGCTACACATTACAGGGGTTTTATTTGGACTCTTTCATTTGTTTAATTGTTTTCTCCAACTTCTCAGATGGAGGCATGAGAAAGAGATTGCATTGCCTTCATTGGGCTTGTGGTTACTGGGCGACCGAAGGGACTTTTGTGACTTTTACTCCTCCCGTTTGGAGTGAGGGGGGTGACGAAATGCAAGTGGGTAGGTGTCGACAGCCTAGATTACCCTTGGCGAGCGTAGTGGTTTACCACAGGGCGCGCACAGGCCCAACAGCTCGAGTTTCTCTTCATTATCGCATAAATCTTTCGCCTTTTATTAAAGATTTCCGTGGAGGGGAGCTTTTTGCGACTAATCTGTATTTTTGGAGGCTCTGATCAAAGCAGAGCTACACTGGAATGTCAAGAAAAGAGTAAATTTGGCCGACTGCCAACATGCGGTGGGAGGTTGCGCAACTGGTCACCTTCTGTATTTGCAGCTTTTGCTGTTCCTGCGTCACCGCGTCGTATTTATTTACCTGCACAAAAAAGACAGGGCTTTCTTGTACGTGACGGGATCCAAACCCTGGACTTGCTTTCTTTAGTGCCTGACACAAATGTAAGGGAAACAGGTCAATTTAGCTCAAAGGGAATCATTT
>NW_015656735.1:0-151 GCF_001515625.1 Sinocyclocheilus rhinocerous
GCCATTAAAGTGAAATTACTGAACCTAATCATAAGCTTTTTGCTTTTTTTTTAATGCTCGTAAAAATAAAATAAATTTAATTAGACAGACTTAGAAGTTTTTGCATCTGAAATCTTCACATGCATTTCGTATTACTGAACTGCAGTTATAT
>NW_015656735.1:369-561 GCF_001515625.1 Sinocyclocheilus rhinocerous
TATTATTTATCTCGTATAAGATGCATTTGGTTGAGTTGCGCTGCAGTAAAGCGCTTCATGCCTCTCACCGCTTCTCACTCCAGTCCAGCGGGGGGCGCTAAACACATGCGTTTGTTTGCGAAACACCATTAAACCTCAGAGGAAGAACATTAGTTTCAGCGCGCTGAGCAGAGTCTTCTGAGGAGAGTTCAG
>NW_015656736.1:0-465 GCF_001515625.1 Sinocyclocheilus rhinocerous
GCCACTGCTTTTAAGAAGAGGTTGCCAGGTTTTCACAACAAAACGAGGGGTCCCCCGTTGAAAATCGCGTTCCGAGGATAAAATATGCATGTTTTGGCGGGGTTCCCCTGGTAAAATTCGCATTCCAGGGGCTAAATATCACGTTAATGGGGTCGTTTTTCAACCCGCGGACATGAAAAACAACCCGCGGCAACAGTGTTAAAGCAGCCCAATTCAGCCGGAAAACCGCGGACTTGGCAACACTGGAAGAGGATAGCTTGCGGATAGCGCATCAAGAACCGGGTTGACCGGGTACTCGGTACCACCGGTACTTAAAAAAACCTGGTACCGTAACGTTTTCATGTTTTTAGTACCGACTTGGTACCGAAATACCGGGTCTTTTGACAACACTACTTCCAATACAGAAATCAGATGACATTATGCTGTTAAAATTACTGCTTTTGTATTGTGTTTGTGCATCTTTGC
>NW_015656737.1:0-135 GCF_001515625.1 Sinocyclocheilus rhinocerous
AAAAAATTCAAAACACAACACTGATCTCTAACTCTCATGTCTCGCTAACAAGTAGTCATGTCTCAGTAGTCATGTCTCAGTAGGGCTACAATTGCCATCTAGCGGTTGGGAATTGTAATTGCATTTTTAATATAA
>NW_015656737.1:352-5253 GCF_001515625.1 Sinocyclocheilus rhinocerous
AAAATAAAATAATGCTAATTTAAATGTTTCAAAAGTTTACTTGCATTTGATAAGAAGCTGCGTGGGCGAAAATTACATGTAAACAATTTTAAGGCTATTTTGGCTATGCTCATCGCTGGTCAGGTTACTGGTATAGGGCTATAGCCAATCCGTTAAAATTAGACCACAGATTGCCTCGATTTCGCCAGGTGGGCTAAAAGCAGACTGCACGTAGCCCGTCCAATTTAGAGCTAAATCGTGGCTACATATAGACCATGTCATAATATCTTTGTAGATATTATTGACATATTATTGACACTGCGAACATGATGGGATATCAACCATCTCATGCGCTGTCTGCCCAAACACTACAGTGAATCAGGTTTGACTATAAGTGGGCTACAGATAGCCGCTCTGACTACGAGCTAATATACTTAATATTATTAACCGAGACGACTATACTTAACCGAGACGTTGAAATGACAGCTATTGCTTGCTGGGTTCAAGTCGGATACATCAATGAATTTCTGTCTTTTAGGTTCTAGTTGACTAGTTTCTATTTTCAGTCAGGGCTGGTGCATTTGGCATGTAATCTTCAAATTAAGCAAATTCTTTTCTATTATATCCATCTTTTTTAGAACATTTAGAACATTTGATAAATTTTATCTAGGGAGGCTATGAATTTTTTTTTTAGTAATTGATTAGCTAATAGTGACCTACCACTTTCAACTGAGTGCTTTTACTTACTGATTAGTTAATTAGAGTTTCTTGTTAGTTAATCATAGTTACTAGAATATTAATAGTGCATTACTAATTTGTTCCTAGTTATTCATTAATGACAGAACAGTATTCTAAAAGGTGAAGGAAATGTGAATTCAAAACTGTACAGTAGAAAGGCGCAGCTAAAACAAACGTTTAAGCTGTGCTGCCATTCTGGATTGCATGAAGAATAAGATAAGAATAAGCCTACAGGAGAAGAAAGTTTAACACTTTTAGCAATGAAACACAAATGTTACGTTTAACTAAAGTCATTTTTGCTCACATAAGCATTGTTGAATTGGATCATAAAAGGTCAGCATCAAGGACATTGGTTAATAAAATGGGATTAAATACTTTAAGGATATTTGTGTTATTTAACTTATTTAATTATTGCAGGTTTAAATTATTGCATCATATTCTGAGTTTTTATTAATTTTTAGGAATACCGAATCTGTTTTTGTGCAAGTGAGATGAGTAAATGCATGTTCACATTTAGACTAGAACTACAGTAAGCATCATGTTTACACAGCACACACAATGCCTCTGCACTCCTGATTTCTCTCAACATTGGGACAGGAGATCTGTCAGTCAATAAATGGGAAAGCAAAGTAACTGGCATTACTTATTTGAAAAAGTAATTTCTTATAAATTAAAAAGTAAGGTGCTACTTTACTAGTTACTTGAAAAAAAGTAACCTGATTATGTAACTCGCATTACTTGTAATGCATTACCCCCAACACTGTAAATAAATATATTTGTCTACATAGGACACATCAAAGCGAACATTACAAATCCATTTTTTTCTGAAATTCACTGATTTCAGAAATTCACAAATTCTATGGAGACAGACGGGTATGATGGGAAAGGGAAATGGTGTGCCAAAGCTGTATGCCCTTATACCATAAGAGGGTAAGACTGACAAGCACAACAGACAACACAGTTAACACATGTGTAAATGTCTCCATTTTACATTACAGGCACTCCCCTCTGCTACACCACTGCAAAAGCACGGTCCCCCACCGTTTATGCCTCGACCTAGGAACAATCAGGAGTTTCTGGTCAGAGGACCTGAGTGATCTTGATGGTAAGATAAAATGGTGCAAGGCCATTTAAAGATTTAAAAGCAAACCACAAAATCTTAAAATCAAACCTATAACAGCTATAACATATATACAACCAATGCAAAGATGACAAAATGGGAGTAAAATGGTCCAGTTTTCTGTGAACCTGTCAACAATCTAGCAGCAGCAGCATTCTGGACAATCTGTAATTGTGACAGCGTGAACTGACAAATCTCTACATACAGGGAATTACTGTTGTCCAAGCAAGAAGACAAAAGCATGCATCACCCTTTCAAAATCATAAAAGGATAAAAACGCTTCATCTTTGCCAGTATTCTTAATTGGAAAGAAAAACTGATTTGGCAACATTAATGTTTGTCAAATTTAATCAAAGAGTCATCAAAAAAATACTTTTGAAAAAATACAAAAAAAAATGTTTTACCATGGATTTACCATAAACACATAAAGAGCCTAAATCAATATTAGTGGACCCAGAAACATTAGAGGGTGAAAAAACAATAGTCTCAGTTTTACATTCATTTAGGTGCAGGAAATTCACAGTCAACCATGTTTTCAAGTCCTTTAGGCATGCAAGAAGTTCTTTACTGGCACATATATTTGTTTATCATCGGCATAACAGTGAAACAATACTCTGTGTTTTAAAAAATAGATCCAATTGGAAGCATGTACTATGAAAACAAAATAGGTCCCAAAATGGATCCTTGAGGGATCCCACCTGTAAGAGAGGCCGAAGATGATGTCAATTCACCCAGGGTAATGGAAAAGCTCCTATTGGTTGGATAGGACTTAAACAAGTTTAAAACAGTGCCACGAACCTCTACCAAACATTTAAGCCGTGCAATAAGAGTTTCATGGTCTGTGGTGTCAAAGGCTGCACAAAGGTCTATTGAAAGCAAAACAGCAGCATCACCTGAGTCTAAAGTCTGAGACGTCTACAGTTAGCAAAACATAGTTGAATAACTTGCTTCTTTTGAAGACTAAATTATAAAAGTGACTGAAGGAAAACAAACTTATATATAAACATTTTAGCTTTTATTTTCCTTCTCTCTAATGAGACCCGGACCAGGGGCCCGTTCTTCGTACGTCGCTTATTACGCTTATTTTTCATATTCCGAGATGAAATGTCACATCCAGGATGATATCATCGTGCTAATCAGGATCTGGCTAATTTGTTTCTTCGAACGCACCTGTTGTTGATGATTAGTAAGGCTGGATTGAGTTATCTGAGATAATTGCGCTTTCATGGGTTGGTTTAAAAGGGGCTATGTATCGATGCTCAAAACCACGATCAGCAATGCAGCGATTGGCTGACGGCAAGACAGCAACGTAATGACATCATATAATTAAAAAAGACACCTGACGAAAAACTTGACAAATTTTAATTTTGTAGGAACAAAACTACATAAATGTTATGAAATGTGCACTGTTTTTATTTTATTTTATTCATTCTTTACATGATTCCCAATTATTTATTTATTCACGATTACTAATATTTGTACAGGCTTTACATTTTTATTTCAATGCACTTTCAGTGAGTAAAACTGGCTGTGTCTATAGTATTAAAGACGACACAACATTATTCTATTATCTTTAAATTAATTTTTAAATGATTATTATTTTAAATTGTTGTCCCTGGATTAGTAGGGTACTCTTGTAATAAAGTCGCGGTGGTAGCGGACAGATTTTAAGTATCAATTCTGCTTAAAAAGATGCAATCTAATCCTGTTTACATGAAATAAGCCTGCTCCCGAGCAGGTTTAAGCTTACGGACCTGTTGCTATGACAGCAACTCCGGGATGAGCTTCGAAGAACCAAACAATCCAAGATCATGCCAAATCATCAACAATCAAATTCAGCTAACTGAGTTAGCGACGTATGAAGAACTGGCCCCTGGTCATCTGGATAATCAGTGTTTTGTTGTGGTGTTCTGATTGTATCCAGCAGATGACAGTGTTTGAACATTTACAGTCTGAGATTTAGAGACTGAGATTTATTTTCATCAGAATTAAAGCCTCGATTTACTAGGCTTTATTTAACGAGGTGTATATTACACAGAAGGGGGATTTTTGGATTGGACTGACTAAATATATTTTCTGAGGAACTAGTGGTTAGATAGTTGTTAGCTGTTGTCTCAAGTGCAAGGTTTTAAGTATTATGCTCACGTAACAGAGTTAGAATTGTTGTTGTGAAACCTCCTGAATTCAGCGGCAGCTATTAATCCCATGTTGTATGGTGCCCTCATGTGGTTTGTTTGGGAGCTGCAGACAAAAAATTTCAGTTTGACAGAAGATGACAATGAGATAAGCAATGAGAAATGCATGCTGTGGATGCCTTATGTCTGCAGTGTAACACCACTAAATGGATGTGTTATTTCACCTTTCAGTAAAAATGTCAACGAAAACGCTGTGTCCTGGCCTATATTGGGGGATGGGGCCCGTTGACTCGTGTTCGTCGGAGTGTAGTAATAAGATCGTATGAACGGGTTTGCCAAATCACAATGCAGAAAACAGAAGGAGGACCAGATCCGATACACTCGCAAGTTTCACAGTAGTTTCATTTTGAAGGAAATCTTGTTAACCAATGCCAGTAAGTGAACTTGAAGAAATCTTGATGGTGCCGTCTGACCTGCTGCACAACATTCCCAAAGATGATCAAAAACGACCCACCCTCTGTACACTCTTACTAGAAAGAGAGAGTCATTATTTCACTCCTTCTATCATACAGATGCTTTTCTGAAAAAAAAATGCTTATTTAAAAACTACCCAGTTTTAGCCCAGCCCTGTTGAAATATAGGAATGGTCACACCTTGGACTAACCTTACCCAGTATGTTGGGTTATTTATTTATCCCAGCATACCTCATACATGAATTAGTACTTATAGATTAACTTAAATCTCTAAACCTTTGTCAAAAACTCTACACAACCACTGTGTTTACATTATATATTCCTTCCTATATATGGCCACAGCCATATCACCCTGTAGCCCAAGACTGGTTGCCCACTGAAGCTAAGCAGGGTTGAGCCTGGTCAGTACCTGGATGGGAGACCTCCTGGGAAAACTAGGTTGCTGTTGGAAGAGGT
>NW_015656737.1:5333-5457 GCF_001515625.1 Sinocyclocheilus rhinocerous
TCTGTGGTCATTAAAAATCCCATGGCACTTCTCGTAAAGAGTAGGGGTGTAACCCTACTTTGGTCCTGGCCAAATTGCGTGTCAGTCACTTGTCTATCATGGCCTCCTAATAATCCCCATCCAC
>NW_015656738.1:0-618 GCF_001515625.1 Sinocyclocheilus rhinocerous
GTATCTAAAAGTATGAGACAACAACAATCAAAAAAACATACCATTCTGCAACGTCCTGTAAGAGTCGTGCTTGCACAGGTTCTGCGCGATCCTCTTCACTTATATCCTCTGCATCTCATTCGGGCTCAAATTGATAAGCAATATTGACGACACCATTGTTTACAATACAACCAGAGCGCATGCTGCTGAGGTGGGACATTTAGACGCGCACTAGAGGCAGTTTAGCCAATCACAACACACTGGGCCAGCTGACCAATCTGAGCCCATCGCGTATTTCTAAGGGAGAGGCTTCATAAAAGCAGGAAATCATCAGAGAGTTCATAAGAAAAGACAGAGCGGTGTAGAATTTTTTTTTTTTTAAATGTTAGACTGCACACCATAAACACAATCAAGCCTAGAAAAAAAGCTGTCAACCACCCCTTTAAACATTCATATGCAAGGCACCCTATAGTGCTGGAGTACAATAAATATTACAATAAATTTTGTTTTAGTTGCATTGATATATATTATAGTTTTTATATTAAATATTGATATTTTGATTTTATTTTTATGTATCTATTTTTACTTTAATTTAGTTTTATTAATTTTGCTGTTTTTTATTAATTTTTGTTTTTCTAT
>NW_015656739.1:0-837 GCF_001515625.1 Sinocyclocheilus rhinocerous
TTATTTAAAAGTGCTCTTTTCCTTTAAAACTAGCCAACAAGCCATGTGTTGACTGTGAAAGGCAGTATACTTTAATTATATGCATTTATGGTGCAATTGCTACATTTTCGTTTTCATATGTACTGCAAACAATGCGCTGTCACTTTAATTCAGTTGCTGTATCACAGAAAAAATAGACATTCATGACAAAGACATACATGCTTGCAGCTAGATACAACCTTCATTCATTCATGACGGAGACATACATGATTTAGTTTGGACATTACCATTACTATGTACATCAGACTTGTGCAGTTATGCTTACGGCTATTTCGTTTATATACAAGTTTTCTATCGAATAAAAACACACTGGTAACACTTTACCTTAAAGTTCAATTTGTTAACATTATTCAATGTATTAGATATAATGAACTATACATTAAACTAAACACAAGTTAATTTATATATATTGTTTATAATAATGTTTATTCATAATACATGAACTAATGTTCATGTTTAATTTATTGAGCTTGTTAACATTATTAGTGTATGTAGAAATTAACATTAAATTAAATTAATAAATGCTGTAAAAATATTATTCATTGTCATTTTACATTTCATACTGCAGTACTTTTAATCTATAAAACCTTATTTAAAAGTGTTACCTACATATTACATTGGTACATTACATTACAATTTACTAATTAATTCTCTCGATTTATAAATCATCTGCACAACTTAGCAAATCGAGGGAACAAATTAGTAAATCGTGCGCGCAATTTATAAATCGAGGGAACAAAATAGTAAATTGTACGCACAATTTAGCAAATCGAGGGAACGAATTAGTAAATCGAGGGA
>NW_015656740.1:0-183 GCF_001515625.1 Sinocyclocheilus rhinocerous
TTTGTGATGTGACCCCCTCTCTCGCTCTCTCTCTCTCGCTCTCTCGCCCTCTCTCTCTCGCTCTCTCTCTCTCTCTCGCTCTCTCGCGCTCGCTCTCTCTCTCGCTCTCTCTCTCGCTCGCTCGCTCGCGCACACACACGATGCGCAAAACTCCGCATTTGAACAGTCAATAGCAAATACTTA
>NW_015656740.1:19879-20029 GCF_001515625.1 Sinocyclocheilus rhinocerous
TAATCGCGAGCTTCATCTTTCAAAATAAATGTAAAGACAGTAAATAATGTCATTAGTTTACCATCAGTTCAAGCCCGAAAGGGGAACAGAGTTGCGTGACAGATTTAGTGATGAAGCTGGTATGTGTTTGTGATGTGACCCCCTCTCTCT
>NW_015656741.1:0-630 GCF_001515625.1 Sinocyclocheilus rhinocerous
TGTGAAGTCTTCATTGTCTAATCTGTAAAATGGAATTCATAAAAAGTTCACGCTTTTCCCCTTGAAACAACACAGATACAATTCAATCATTCATATGCTATAAAATGGATGAAAATGTTTTTTAATGATAAAAAGATCTTGTTTTATTAAAAGCAAGACTTAATAATATCTCATATCAAAGCAAGTTTTTTTGTTTTTCAAGGACACGTGTGTTTCGTAAGGTTGGTTGATTGGCCAATGACGGAGTTGACATTCAACATGAAGTCATCATATTTTTGTGGTTTAAGGGTATCATATGATGTTTAAATGTGAATATTATGATCCTGGTGAATGTAAATGGATAGAGGTAACAACTAATTGATTTATGTGTTCATATAATGGTTTTAAAAGTTACCGTGTTACCATAGCAGATGCACAACAGACATATACTGTTCTGAGATGAGAGAAAATAGATCATTTGTGTTCCAATGATATATCAAAATACTTAAATGTGAATCTTGAATAAAAGCTTTATTAACAATAACATACTCACTGTTTGTTGTATTTGTTTTAATACAGTAATTTATGGTTTTTGTCACCTCGGTCAGATGTGTCATCTCTGTCAGGTCTGTCACCTCCCTCAGATATGAA
>NW_015656741.1:640-2364 GCF_001515625.1 Sinocyclocheilus rhinocerous
ATCTCTGTTAAAGATAAAGTTAAATTTATGCCCAAGGTAAAAAGCACATTTTGATAAAAGAGAAAAGTTAGGAGGTAGAATCAAAGCATAGCTCAGTAGCTTAGTACATGCAAGATTCATGAATAAATAAATTAAGACACAAATGTTTCTTTTGTCTGATTTATTTTTTCAATATTTCACACTGTTTAGTCCCACTTCTCAAGAATCAGTGATTTGCTAGTTATATAGCTGATTATAGTTCAGGGAACAGACACAGTCTCTATAGTATGATCTCTAGGTGAAAGAGACTCTGTGTAAAAACAGAAAAGTCCTGAATAAACAGGAAAAACGGAGATGTGATTAAAGTGTTTTGTGTTTCTTATTAATTATGAGAAATATACTCACTTCAGATGGTAAATGCAGTGTATAAGAGGTTTTGGTGAGAGCACGGCTGCAGCTCCACATTATCTAAACGAACTAACGAGAATATTCAGTACAACACTGAACATCGTGACATAATCTGTAATAAACCTTCTGAAACACAGCAACACACCAGTACTGGATACAGAGTCAAATAATGCCAAGGTTTTTTCATTCATTTTAGTAGCAAACATTTCACAATGGAGATCTGGGGAATTTGGAGGCCGAGTTAACACCTCAAACTAGTTGTGCACCCTATCACACTTACGAGGTTATTTTGCTTTGTGGCAGGGTGCGTTATCCTTCTGAAAGAGGCCACAGTCACCAGGGAATACCGTTTCCATGAAAGTGGTGCTCCTAAAACCATTCCTGAACCATTTTTGCTTTGTGGCAGGGTGCGTTATCCTTCTGAAAGTGGCCACAGTCACCAGGGAATACCGTTTCAATGAAAGAGTGCACATGGTCTGCAACAATGCTTATGTGGTACGTATCAAAGTGACATCCACATGGATGGCAGGACATCAAGGTTTCCCAAAGCATCACACTGCCTCCGCCGGCTTGCCTTCTTCCCAAAGTGCATCCGGGTGCCATGTGTTCTCCAGGTAAGCGGCACACACGCACCCAGCCGTCCACATGATGTAAGAGAAAACATGATTCATCAGACCAGGCCACCTTCTTCCATTGCTGATCTTAGAGTGTGTGTACGCTTAAATCCATGCCAGCGCTCATATTCATAAAAACTGTCTTTGACGTGGAAAAGTGCTTAGCGTCACATCAGGGTCTGAGCAGACGTATGCACTTTTTCTTGTCGGAGTACTGCAGGCTTTTGGAAATAAGCTGTTCTTGCGGCTCGCTGTTCTAAATTAAAGGATTTGGACGATGACTGGTCATCTTTTATATGTTAATGGCATTAATTAGGAGTCGTTTACAAAGCAGAGAGCTGAAACCATTCAGTTGCGCGCAAGTTCAAGATAATTTGCGATTCATAGATTTCACATCTGAAAGAGAGGCTTACGTGCGTTTTCTGTATGTACGCTCATTCTATGAATCAAACACGCATATCTGAGAGATGATCGTAAGATCAAATTTAGGATGGTTTCAGCGCAACATTTTATAAATGAGGCCACTGATGCTCACGTGCTCACTGTTGGCGCTTTCGGCGGTGGACAGGGGTCAGTATGGACATCCTGACTGGTCTGTGGCTATGCAGCTCCATACACAACAATCTGCACTGCATTGTTTATTCTGACACCTTTCCATCAGAACCAGCATTAACTTCTTGAGCAATCTGAGCTACAGTAGCTCGTCTGTTGGATCGGAACACA
>NW_015656741.1:2482-2580 GCF_001515625.1 Sinocyclocheilus rhinocerous
GAACACCCCACAAGAGCTGCAGTTTTGGAGATGCTCTGACCCAGTCATCTGGACATCACAATTTGGCCCTTGTCAAACTCACTCAAATCCTTACGCTT
>NW_015656742.1:0-585 GCF_001515625.1 Sinocyclocheilus rhinocerous
GGCAACTAGGAATTACACAAGCTTCAGTCTGGATCCAAACCTTACGAAGACCTGAGATGACTGAACACCTGAGAAGAGAAGATGCCAACCCCCAGAAGACTTCAGATGATGCTAACCCTGGAACAACATATAAAACTACCAAATTTTGCTTAATCACAACCTTTAATCGCAATCACAAAGTTTAATCGCAACATATAATCATTGCAGTTAAAAGTGTTCACCGTCTGTTTGATTACGTGTAATTTGTAACTAACTGCATGATTCTTACTGAACATTTCTGCCAAAATCCCCACTAATAACATACTCCTAAATGTAATGTAGAAACTTTATATTTTCATACTCCTAAATATAATGTAGAAACTTTATATTTTCTGTAAAGCTGCTTTGCAATGATTGGTATCGTGAAAAGCGCTATACAAATAAACTTGAATTTAATGTAAATATTAACACAGCAGTCGTCATTTTCTCCTGACATCTGAGCAGCTGAAAACAGCTTGATTTTGTTTTTCAAGGGAATGTGCCCCCAATCTACCTAAATGCGTCTATGTTCGCGCAAATCATTTGTGATCCAGCTTCACCAACAGA
>NW_015656742.1:811-1079 GCF_001515625.1 Sinocyclocheilus rhinocerous
GGTGAGCAGAGCTCATTAGCATTTAAAGGAACATGCACCAAAACGGCTCGCTGTGAACAGAACTGTTTTTGACAGGGTAAGCATGGTGTTGTTTTGCACTAAAATTGAGAAATTTTAACCAAAGTATGTTATAGACTTTTTATTAAGACCCTAAAGAATCATATCAACTTGTGGAAAATGGGCATCCGATGGCCCTTTTAACATGTGAGTCTCAAGGTATCCCTTACGTGCCAAAGACTTTCCACACTAAGAGCAGAAGAAAAGCTTT
>NW_015656743.1:0-1920 GCF_001515625.1 Sinocyclocheilus rhinocerous
CTAATGATTTCTTCATCAGTTGTGTAAGCCGGCAGATGCATAAACAAAACAACACACTCTCTTGCGTGTAAACTCCTCATTTCCCAAACAGTTCCTTTGATTGTAAGTCCTTCTTTTAAGCTCTCACAAACATTCTCATTTTCCAAAGTTATTTCAAATTCCTTATTTAATCTGGGTCGTACTGCCAATATTTTAGTAACTCCCACCTTTGCGATTAAAGCGTTGATCACATCTTCCGCCTTTCCTCCGTCCACCTCTGACACGTTTACAATCATTGTCGCTTCCTTTGAATATTCCTTATGTTGTTGATGCACGTGTCTCTCTCCTCTTCTTTCTGATCCTCTTCTTTGCATTTGTTGTTGCTCATTCTCCATTCCATTGTCTTGTTCCTTATCTCTCATCATATCCGCCTCATTCCCAGTAGATCCGTCCATTGTGAGTGAATTGCTCATTTTGCACACTCCTCAGCAGTTGCTACTGCTCAGGGCAGTAACACACAACTTATTTAAATCCAAAGACTCCTGATAATATATCTCAAAGATCTTAAAACACAGAAAAGTTTGGGAGAGCCTTCCTCTCCCTACTGCAGCCAACTCACTTCCTGACCAACTCTCTAGAGCCCTCAGGGTGGTATGGCCGTAAGTGGGGACTACCCCAAAGAGTGGGCTATTTAAAGATCAGACACACTATTGGCCAGTGTATTAGATAAGTAGTGAAAGCCACCCTATAGGCCAGTGTATTTGATAAGTAGTGATGAAAACGTTAAAGCTTACAGCACCTGGAATTCCCAGGCGGTCTCCCATCCAAGTACTAACCAGGCCCGACCCTGCTTAGCTTCTGAGATTAGACGAGATCAGGCGCAGACAGGGAGGTATGGCCGTAAGCAGGGACTGCCGCAAAGAGTGGGCTATTTAAAGATCAACCACCGTATAGGCAAGTGTATTAGATAAGTAGTGATGAAAACGTTAAAGCTTACAGCACCTGGAATTCCCAGGCGGTCTCCCATCCAAGTACTAACCAGGCCCGACCCTGCTTAGCTTCCAAGATCAGACGAGATCGGGCGCTATACAAACATTCTATATTCATTTCCCAACGCCTTTTAAACAAACACCACACATCAAGTATAATATCTTATTCCATTCTGTAACTTCTCCATCTTGCTCCCCTCCCAGGTTTGCAATAATAGTTTTACATTTTTCATTAAAATCCTTCAATGCTCTATAGTATAAAAACACATGTAAAAAACCTTCATCTTCCTCACTGCACACTTTGCATGTGGCACTTTGTTCCATTCCAATTTTATTGAGTATAACATCAGTAAATTTTCTCAATTTTCTCCCCTTTCATATTTTTCCAAATATCCTCTTCTTTTAAACCTTCAAATGTCTTCTGCCAAAAATTGTTTACAACCTGTTTCTTAAAAATCACATATCTGAAAAAGCCATAAAACATTTTCACTGTACATTCCTTTAAAAGCCACAATTTCTCTCCCAGTAATACATACACATCCTTTTCCTCTTTCCCCCCTTCCATAGTTTCAACCTTTTTTATCCATTCTTTAGGTATTGCATTTATTTATAATTTCATACTTATTTTTTAGTTCTTGCATTTTAAATTCTTATTTTGCTTCCTCCATCACATCTACTATGTACTGCATTGTTAAAAATCCTTCTTTATATTCATATAAAACATCTCTTACTTTAACTATTCCAACTTCCATTCATTTTTTTAAATATATTTCGTTCCCTTGGTTTAAAATGCCAGTGTTTAGGAATAATGGCTGATTTAAAATGTTTTCTCTTCCATGTAAGTTGTACTGTACAGTAGTTAAAAGTTTTCCCCAAGCCCTTAAAGATGTCACATATAAAACATACTACAATTTTGATGTCATTAAAACATTCAGGATTAAAACCTTCCCTT
>NW_015656744.1:0-561 GCF_001515625.1 Sinocyclocheilus rhinocerous
AAGCATTTATATTATTTTACAAACAAATATAAATTAACATATATATATTTTTTTTTTTAAATTTTTTTTTGCTGAGATTCGATGTAGTGACACAATTTTGCGTCATGATTGCATAATGACGTCATCACGCAATAACATCACAACGCCATTTAGCAACAAATCAACCTTCCTTTAGCAACTTCCTCTGAAAATAAATAGGCAACACTGCTCATTCCACAGCATCTGAAATGTTGTTATGGTAATTCGGAAATGCACAAGCAAAGTCTGTCATCAAAGTATTTCTGTATTATTGCCTCCCAGAAATGTCTTACACGACTGCATTCCCAAACAGCAGCAGTGTTTATTCCTTTATACAGTCTATGGTTTAATCTCGACTTTTTTTTCTCGTAATTTAATGAGTTTATTCTCAACATTTTATTTCGACTTTTTTCTCGAAATTTAGCGAGTTTTTTCTCGAAACATAACTACTTTATTCTCGAAATTTAACGAGTTTAATCTCAACATTTAATCTCAACCTTTTTCTTGAAATTTAACGACTTTAATCTCGAGATGGTTTTATTT
>NW_015656745.1:0-453 GCF_001515625.1 Sinocyclocheilus rhinocerous
AAGGTGAACGGGGCTAAACCAGCTCAAGAAAGGGCACGAAGCAACCGCGCAAAGCCTCACCCTATAGGATTTTAGAAAAGAACGCAAAGAACTAGCATGCGAACTTACCACAATGTGGATTTTAGAAAGTGCACAAAGCCTTCACGTGCACACTTACCATAACATGGATTTTAGGATACCGTTCTAAGGGTGGCTCTCGTGGCACTCTGAAAGAGCAGCTCATAGATGGAATGGTGCATCCCAAAACCAATATGTTTGAGAGTCACCAACTCGATCTAAGATATAAAGCTGGAATGGCTAGCAGTAAATCTCTAGCCGAGGGAGCAAACACCCAAGTCTCACACGAGAGGGGAGCTCGACCTACCGCATGTTCCAATGCTGGAACAGCTAGCAATAATTTACTTACAGTAGCTGAGGGAGCAACATACCCAGCTCTAAAACGAGAGGGAGGCT
>NW_015656746.1:0-3239 GCF_001515625.1 Sinocyclocheilus rhinocerous
TGTAAGCATGCAAATAAAAAGACATCCCAATGGCAATAAAACAGATTTTTTTTATTCATTTTACCAGTTTACAGAATCAGGACAGAAGCTTGAAGCAGGAAAAGCATGCGGGTTAAACTCTGATCACATTGACAGGCAGGAGGTGATCACCACATTTTAACATTTGACAAATCAAACATAGTAATAAAATAAAAACTATAATCAAATGTGTCTGAAATACGTATATTGGTATATGTATGGTATAAATGCATTTTCTTTGTTTTTTCCCCCATGTGGGGTCTAATGAAAAAGGGGGGAAAATGGAAATTTACTATAGATACATCAACACATGAATATTAAATAATTTCAAATACAATGTCTCTATACTTTAACTTTTTCAAACACTTCAACCACAGATTTCTGCCCATTATGTTAAGGAACTGGCCATTTATGTTTGAATCACCTTCACATCAATTCACTTTTTCAGCTAAAATGCTGCACAGAATGGGATAAAAAAACATTTTTATTTGACCTTGTAAAAGAAATACAGTCCCTCCCGCCTGTGGACAGAGGCTCGCTTTACTTAGCAGTTTGCGTTACAGCTCAACACCAGCTGATGATGCATTTCCTTCATACATCATCTCAGAAATATGAACACCACGCTGGGCATCACAAAAAAATCTCATGAAATGGACCTGAACTCTGACACTCAGTTATGCTGTTTGATTGAAAGGAATGAGGTTCAGATTAGGTTTGGATGATAGAGATGTTTAGTCTTTAGGATTATTTTCTGGGATTCATGTGTTTTCATGGATAAAAAACATTGTGCTTTTGGTGCCTCACCGATATATTCAGTGAGAATATTTAGTTAAATGCGAACTTTACCAATTTTCCAAAATCCTGCCATTTCATGAAATTTGCTGAGACCAGAATGCGTCATTAGCCAGAACCACCCAAACGATGCCTACTGTCCACCACTATTGTCGTTGCCATTAAGTACTTCTTGTATTCATCTAAGCTCTTCTCACAATTCTGGCCATAGTATGGCCTATTACACTCGCACGCTGCCAGGAACATGCCTTTCATACGAACACAGCTGCCTCTCTTTTCTTTCTCACCACAGTTCAGCTTGGAGCAGGGCTCTTCTGTCATTATTTCTTCATCACTTTTAATCAAAACTACAAACTTGCCACCCTTCACACCTGGAGATTTCTGACACTTGCCCTTATGAATGTACTGATCTGGACTGTCTTCGGGAGCAGCACTGACGTCATATTCTTCATCTTGTTCTTTCTGTGTGTTCTGGCTGTCGTGAGCGTCTCTTATATAGGCGTGCACTGCTGTGTAAGTTTGAGACACTGGCTTACCTTTCACAAGTTCACTACATTCAGAGAGTTTCTTTGCTACCTTGTAACACAGGACTGACTCGTCAATGCATCTGCCAATGGCTTGTTTGACCTCAAGTGCCATGGTGTGTTTCCCTTTCACCTGTCTGGCGACAGCCACAGTAACGATGCCTTCTTCCACCGGAGTAAATCTTGACAAGACGTGACTGTTCAGAAACTTAATTTTTTTATGTTGAGATTTCTTGCTTATAAACGCAACAACCATCCAGTCGTACCTGTCGTACTCCTTCACCAGGAATGACCAGACTTCTTTTGCTAGATCTGAACGAGCTTTTTTTGGGTCAATGAGTGTTTTAACATCCTTTATAACATAGTCCATGCTCTTTTCAATGCACTGCATGTGGACTTGGAACATAACTGATGCTGCGTCATATGCAATGTTAGCCATCTCATCAGCCCTTGCATCAGACTCTATGTTCTTGAGTTTGTAGTAGTATTCATTCATTGTGTTGCCTTTGTAGATGAGTTTATAAATGAACACAGTGTATTCTCTGATATCCTTTTCATGACAGTTAGCATGTTCAGCCAGTGCATCTCCCAGGGGATATCTAAAGCTCACTCCTTTCTTAATCAGCAAATTGCGTAATGTCTTAGTGGCAGGCTCATACATTTCATAGGCTTTCCTAAAATCTTTCTTATGCCTCTCCATTTCTGCATCATTTTTTGCCTTCCTAAGACTCTGCAACAGAGTTGTGTACTTATCCCACGCTAAGTCAATATCTATCTCTGGCTTGTGGTAGGCACCACTTGCCCAGCTGTTCCATTTCTGCTCTACATGATATCTGTCAAGCTTAGTATTAAGTTTGTCAAATTCACCCATGAGAAGGTCCATATCAGTGTATCCTTTTATTTCTGCCACTGCAAATTTGACAAGGCTACTTATCAGTGGCCCACAAACTGGAATGAGTTCCAGAAAAGGGCAGCCTATTGAAGTAATTGTATCAATGTTGCTAAGAGCCAACTTGTACAGTGCAGTAGCCCCTTCTTTAATTTTCTTTAAGTCCTCTGGAGACCGTTTCTGCAGCTGGTTCTGTCCGGCAGACGCAGGGCCGATCGCGGTGGAGATGAGGAGGGCAGACGACACCAACAGCAGGAATGCGAGGCCAGCAGGAGACGCCATGACTGACAACAAACACAAGCATGTTAATCATGTATTTATTACTACCAATCAACTCAAAGCAGTAGTAATTCACCCCAGCGCTGGTTTAATACTACACCAGACTTGCGATGGGTTAAATTAACCCAATGTTTAAATTGCAGAGATTACAGCTAGAATATGCAAGCCTTCACTGTGTTGGTGGTGAGAGGATCTGTTCAGGACTTCAAGTGCAGGTCAGTTTCATCTGTAATTTAGTTTTTGCTTACTTAGTTAAGCTGGGCCTGGGGCGGGTATAGCGCATTATTCTGCACATTCCTGCAGGTTTTGCATTTATAATGCAGGAAATTCTCGCAAACATTTTTGCACTATAGCATGTAGATTGAATTCCAGTTCAGTCATTTTAAAACTTTCTGTGAGATGATACTTTTGCCATCTCTGCTAATCATTTACTTAACATTAATGCACTATATGTCAGAATGGTTTACTAAGTCATCTAAAAATGTTTCTGTAAGTCATGAAATGATCATAAATCATTAGTAAATGATTACTAATAAGCAAGTAGCTGATATATTACCAATCACTTATTTCACAAATGTGTTGCAGTATTGGTATCTTGATACACATTGGTTAATCATGAACAAATTATTAGTAAATTATCTGTATATACAGTGGGTATAGAAAAGAATCGATGAACAAATTATTAGTAAATGATCTGTATATACAGTGGGTATAGAAAAGAATCAGCCCCCTTTAAA
>NW_015656747.1:0-516 GCF_001515625.1 Sinocyclocheilus rhinocerous
TGTTTCACCACTGTTTTCTGAATTGGTCAGTAGGCGTCAGAACTCCCATAGGGTAAACACATGAGCCACTATTAGTGGTGACTGTCTTGTTCCAAAGTATAAGACCTCTTTTGGCCAATCTGCTTTCTCGGCAAAGGGGCCAAAACTCTGGAATGCTTTACCTACTAATTTAAAACTAGAGACCAATGGTAATGCTTTTAACAGAGGACTTAAACAATGGTTAAAAACCAAACAACAGTGCTCACATGAATAGTTCTTCATACCAAATTATTATTGCGATATTGTCTGATTATGTTGTCTTTGCTTTATAGCTTATGTATGTAAATAATTTTGAATGTATTGTTCCTTTTTTTTTTTAATGGTATATTATTTATTTTTCCCTTTTTCTTTATTAGTATTGTTATTATTACTTTTATTGTTAACATTGTTATAATTATTGGTTTTATTTTATTAATTTTAATTTTTTTTTTCTGCTTTCTGAAAAGCCTCCCGTGGACTGGTGTTGAAAATTAGCAT
>NW_015656748.1:0-127 GCF_001515625.1 Sinocyclocheilus rhinocerous
ATTCAGTTGGCCGCACCGCAGCCGACTCGTCAATAAATGAGTACACAACAGTGTTTCCTAGCACCTGTCGTTTACTGATTGTTTGGAATTATAAATATGAGCGTAGTTCGTCTGTTAATATCACATG
>NW_015656748.1:306-3666 GCF_001515625.1 Sinocyclocheilus rhinocerous
GAGAGTGACTCCTGGTTAACATGTATTAAAAGGGGTCGTGTTTAGTCACTATTTAGTCTGGTATTTTTTGACAATATTCACTCATCATGACAGTAAAATTGGGCATTCTAAGTCAATATAATGCAGTATTTCCTCTCTAAATCAGTAGAAAATATGGTTAACACCCAGTCATGCATGAAAAAAAAAAATACTGTCATGTACCGTGAAACCGGTATAATTTTGAAAAATACCGTGATATAAATTGTTGGTCATACCGCCCAGCACTACTGGCAAGATGCGCATTAAATATCGCATGCGATTTATCGTGCAGCCCTAATACTTTTACTTACTGTTACTGCAGCCCTAATACTGTTTATGAGGGTACTTGCAAAGACGGGGATTCTGACGCATATAAGTGTGTTTATGTAATCGTTCAAACTAAGCCAATAAAGCGGCAAAAAATGCGCGCTCCTCACACAGAAACAGAGACGGCGCACGCATATAGCTCTGTTGTTTGTGTTTCAACGGCTTAAAATCGGTTGTTTTAAAACTGCAGTGCTTAAAAACGCGTGTCCATGCTACAGATGTAGTCCCTTGTTTAGGAAGAAGCTCCTCGTTTTGTCCTGGCTGCTTGTTCTCCACCTGGTTCTGTCTCCCCTTCACGCCCCGTGGTGGCATGTAAAGATCGCAGTCATCCAAATTATGAAAAAGTTTTACCGTAAACAATGTATTTTGTGACACCACGAAATAAACGATAGAGCATAATTTGAAACGATAGACTTTTTATTTCGTCCATCCGATATATATTGTCATATCGCACAGCTATTTTTAAATAATTTTGCTTCAGAATATTTAATAGGCTATTTATGTGATTATTTATAGTCCTATTAAATTGTATGTAGATTAAGTATGTGACGGTATCAAATTTTCACAATAGTCGTTGAAGCTTTTATCACAGTATATGGTTGGCTTTATCACAATATATAATTTAGTAAGTAAAAAAAAGAAGAAAGTGTTGTCCTCCTAACAGGTTAAATAACTTATTTAAAGATATTTTACTAAAGAAAGACTTTATTTAAAAAATATATATACAAAAAAATATAAAGTAAACAAGTGTTTCAAGATTAGAGTGCAAAGGATTTAAGTTCAAATGAACGAAAGAACAATAGGTAACACTTTACAATAAGGTCCCATTAGTTAACTTTAGTTAAAGTAGGTTAACATTAACTAACAGTGTGCAATAGCTAATTGTTGCAGTACTTAATATTATTTGTTAACGTTGATTAATAAAAATACAACTATTTATTGTTATTTCTTGTTAGCTCCATTAAATAATATTAGCAGACACAACTTTTGATTTTATAATGTATTATTAAAAGTTGAAATTAACATGAACTAAGCTTAATAAATGCAGTCATTGTTATTTCATGTTAACTAATGTAACCTGTTAAATTTTACCGAACAATAATAACGAATCAGTCAATATATAGGTAGGCCATGTTTTAGGTTAGATTAAAATAAAAATTTAAAAAGTGTAAGGTTGAAAAATAAATGCAGTCATTGTTATTTCATGTTAACTAATGTAACCTGTTAAATTTTACCGAACAATAATAACGAATCAGTCAATATATAGGTAGGCCATGTTTTAGGTTAAAATAAAATTAAAAACAGTTTAAGTTTGAAAATAAATACAGTAGCTTATTAAGTCTTTAAGTATGAATTATTTGGTGCTGTGAAGACTAAAGCGAATATAAATATCTAAATGACTGTTTGAAACAGAAAGTAGCCAAAGTCCCTTTAAGGCAAGTCATGTCACTCGGCGGCCATCTTTGAAACGGCTCTCGGGCATGTAAGTGCAGCTCCTATCACTTTGAATGGGGAAACATCAAATTCTCCAAAACTGTTCACTAAGCTTATGATTACATTTTATATTTGAAATCACCAATGAAATCTGACAACAACTGTGTCATAAATGTTGTTTCTTTTGCTCAAATAACGTTATAAAAAGCTTATTTTTCAGGCTAGATCAGCCAGTGCGCATGCGCAGTCCTGAACGCACGTCTCAGAGCACTGACTGTTTCTATAGCAACCGGGACTTCTAACAGCAGCTGCAGTGATGCGCTGACTTTACCGATTAGCGATTGGCTCTTTCATTCAGAAGGCGGGGCTTCCTGCGATTGAGCGGCCATATTAAGCGTTGCATTTTTCCCCATTCAAAACTATACGAGTGAAACGTCTTGGGTATTCTATAGATGCTGCGTCCCAATTCGCTTACTTATACTATGCCCTAAAACTATGTACTCTTTTTGTGAAGAAAAAGTACATTCTTTTGAGTATGTAGAAGAATAGTAGGCAAGCTTTGGGACGTACTACTTCGTCATAGCTGCTTCTTTAACGGACGCTCTGTTGCTTAGTTACGTGCATTCTTTCACTGTTTAAAGTAAACTGCCCTGTCAATCATCTTATCACAGTTAACATCATCCACATTTCGTTTAATTTGATTTCCTACCGTATTGGAGAGAAATTAAGAGGTACTTTGATCTGCTAGACGCGGGTCTATCATGCCGAGAACTCTGCTCATGTGTTTGCATAATGATGCATTTAAAAGTTAATGACCAAACGTATCATTATAAAAGTTCACAGTGTTGCTGCAGATGAAATATAACGTGGATAACATTAAATTAATATTTTTTCATCAGGTTAGACATTGATTATTTATCACTCAAATCTGTTTATCTACCTTTGCGTTGGTCGCATATATCTGCAATGTTTGTAGTTTTTTAACACTTTTAATGCATGTTTGTAGTTCTAATTAAATCCTCTTCCACCGCGCAATGTGTTGTGGGCAATATTAGCCGTTAAGAGTGTGCATTGATCTGCACTTCGAATTCTAACCGGAAGTTATCAAAGATTTATAAATGCTGTAAAAAACATTGCTCATTGCTATAGCTAACACATTAACTAATTATATCCACAAATGACATAATTGTAAAGTGTTAATGATTTTTTCCCCTTTTCTTTTTATTAATTAATGAATCATTTATCTATTAATTGATATCTGTTGATGTTGCATATTTAACTCTGCATGCCTTTTTCACCTGTTTGACGTACATTTCCATTACCTTTGCTGTAATCTAATGTTTACTTAAAGTTAGTCTTTTACAAAAACTGAATATTTGAATTATCCTTTTAAATGTAATCTTTAGCAAACCTCAAAATAAATGATATGATAAACTTCGATATGATAATTTGAAAAGTATAGATATTCGGTACAACAGGGAAGAACTGCAGAATATAATGTCATACAGATATTTTTAATATTATTAAAACATTTTGTCCATCAATGGTGGCAATCAGTAGGCTAATTTCTAATGAAGAGAC
>NW_015656748.1:3984-8315 GCF_001515625.1 Sinocyclocheilus rhinocerous
AGAGTTGCCCATATACCACACCATGTTACAACACAGTAGGGCTATTGCAGACAGAAGCAATACTGCATTACATCGATGTTTCCTGTCGGCTCAATTTTTGAGTGGACTTTGCTGTTTCGAGTCGCATGAACGGTTTACGAGTGGAGCGACTGAGCAGAGCGCACACACATAGAGCGGGATAACACGCAGAGCATCACACCACGTGAAAGTGAAACCTGAGTGGTGAACTAATTTTCGGCAGCCGAAATTTCGGTGCATCTCTAATTATTGGCGACATCAGAAATGGATATTATATAATAGATGCTTTTTTGAACATTTTAGCAATTTAAAAATATTAAAAAAGGATTTTTTACACGGCACCCCAGGGTGCCACGGCACCCCGGTTGGGAAACACTGTTCTAGGGAACTGAGCAGAGATGCAGTGAGCTCAATGAGAGGTGATGCTGAATGTGTCATTCTGCTGGAGGTGTAGATGCCACCCACTGAGACTGCCTTTCTAATGACTCTCTCACTATCACTGCGTTGACATGGTAACCTGTGTCACTTCAGGGGTGCAACCTCCCCACTCAATCCATATTCTTATTCCCATGAGCAGATGCAGGTGGCTTGAAGACACTCGTGTTCACTGCAGGTGAGGTATGGCCAAAATGACTGCTGTCTGTCATCAGATCACGGCACTATATATGTTGTACCAAAGTTCAGAGCAAGTGTCCTGTTTGATTACTGCAGGAATAGACCTTAGTCAGAGTAGACGCCATTTTTAATTTGACTTGAATGAAAATGAAGCTGTAGGGGCACAGTCTGTTCAGTTTGACCTTCAGCCTTAAGAAACCTCTAATTTGCACAAACCGTGAATTTTTGTCCAATCAAAATGGTGTAAAGATTTTTTATTGATCGAAAACCAGGAGAATAGGTGTTCAACTCTGTCTGATACTGATAGGCCAGTAATTATTTTCATGTTAAGGCTGATATCTAATAAATAGCCGATATTAAAATGTTATACTGTTGTGCCTAAATAAAAGAAATTAAAAAGTCATTACAACATTTAATGTGCACAGTGCAATAATAAAAAATGGAGATTTGCTAAAGATTTAACAGTGTTAAAATGATTATTCTGTAAAAGGAATAGTTCACCCAAAAGTGAAAATTTGCTGAACATTTACTAGCCATCAGGTCATCCGATAAAGATGAGTTTTTTCTTCAGTGGTTTCTTCAACAGATTTGGAGAAATGTATCATAACTTGCTTGGTGCCGTCAGAATAAGAGTTCAAACAGCTGATAAAAACATCACAATAATCCACAAGCAGTCCACACGACTCCAGTCCATCAATAAATGTATTGTGAAGTGAAAAACTTGATGTTTGTAAGAAACAAATACATCATTAAGGCATTTTAACTTTAAACTGTTGCTTCTGGCAAAAATATCAGTCCATAATCCATAATAATGCTTCCTCTAGTGAAAGTCCATCGCCTGCTGTCTTCCCACATCAAAATTCACTGACTTATTTGTTTAGAACTGTTTTGGACAGTTTTGCATCTAAACAGTGCTTGATATGTGCATATTTCTCTCCTGATTCAGGCGAGATTTTTTTTTTCAATGGAGAAAGCAATATTATGAATAGAGGACTCGTTTGAAGTTTAAAATCTTCTTGATGTTCCATACAAGCACACAGCTTTTCACTTCACAAAACGTTACTGGATTAAAGTCGTGTGGATTACTTGTGGATTATTCTGATGTTTATATAAACTGTTTGGACTCTCATTCTGATGGCACCCATTCACTGCAGAGGATCCTTTGGTGAGTGATTTTCTCCAGATTTGTTCAGATGAAGAAACAAAATATCTACATCTTAGGTAGCTTGAATTAATATACAAGTATTTTTTTAAGGGGACATTGGATGAAATTTTCACTTTTTTTAAAGCTTTTTTTTTGCATATAGTTAGGTTTCTGGCTTGCATGCCACCTCAGAAAAGCTGAAAAGAAAACACACAGCCAGTTTGTTATGGGCTGTCTGAGAAACTCTGTCATCCAGCAAGCTGTTTCAATTTGCATCCGGTTTCTATGTAGATAGCTAGCTATTTTAATAAGACCACATCCAAGCCATATACGGAGTCCAAGCAGCAATTCATGTGTCTTGTCAACATGCCCCACAGAAGAGAGGGGTGGGGTGAGCAGCTCATTATCATTTAAAGAGACAGGCACCGAAACGAGTCACTGAACAGAGCTGTTTTTGACAAGGTAAGGGTGTTGTTATCAATCGGAGCACCCCTAGTAAAAAGGGTGTTGTTTTACACAATCATTGAGGAATTTTAACCAAAGCATGTTACAGATATTTCATGAAGACCCTAAAGAATCATACCAACTTGTGGAAAATGGGCATTCGATGTCACCTTTAATATATTATATATATTTAAATATATAATTACAAAAAATATAATTTAGTATTAAATTATTTGTGTTTGTCAGAATGAGCTAACTCGGCGCATGACTCATCAGTTTGATGAGGCATTCATAAAGAAAAGTTGATGTCACTGGAGACCAAAAAAAGTCGTGTTTTCTGCTGTGAGTATCGCTGATGGCATTATGTGTGAAGTTAATTGTTTTAATTTATCTCCTTATGCATTTATTAAGGCGAATCAGAGCGGTCAGCTGTTCGCCGGTGTACTTTCTGCTACAGCGAGCGTTTTATTAGAAAGTATTTTTCCCTTCCTCTCCTTCGCATGCACACGTGATGGTGGGCTCCCCTGCAGCCAGTGAGGGTAAATTCTCATGTAATTGCAACCCTCTACATTGCGAGTAAATCACTCGCATATGCGACTAAATCTTACTCTGGGCGACTAAATAATGTCTAACATTAGCCATTGTCTAATAAATTCTTAGATTTTACACGCCAGTATGTGTGTGAGAGGCGTTCAACACAGATTTTCACTCGATAAACACGCTGACTGAGCGCTTGAGAGTTTCACTCTCCGTCAAACGATCTGTACTATTTGGATGCGCTCAATAGATCATGTCATGTACTCAATGGATGCACAGTATGTAGCACGCAGCGCACCTGTATTTGACGTACCGTAAACTAGTGTGAAGGCGCACGACTTTAAAAACAATAGAAGTCTATGTAATGTCCCCATTTAAATAGCTAAGTAAACGTGTGTGTGTGTGTGTAAAATAGTATATCAGTCTGGCGAGTAAACAAAAAAATGTACTAGCCAATGGCGATTATATTGCCAAGGTGTGTGTAGAGGGTTGAATTGTGTGTGCACCGCTTTGGTTGGCGGAGTCTCACTAATGGGCCAAATGCAGGAAGAGAGGAAATTACACACAGGGAACATTTGCACTTTAATGAATTTTTTCTCATTATATGCATGAGCAGAGTATTGATTAAGTGCAGGTGGGATGTATGAACTCACAGAAACAGCAAACATGTTGACTGGATCACTTTAGACAAAATCAATTTGTGTAATATGATAAGAAAATGAGCAGTGTTGCAGATATGCCATGGAGTGAACGCAAAATGAAGCTGATATGATTTCCCTTTTTAAATGTTACCAGCTACACAGTTGGACACCAGGACATGATTCCATTGATTTTTTTTTCTTCCAGCTTTAATTCATTAATGTCAATGTGAAATCAAAATTGAGCCTCTTTTCTTCTGAATGCGTATTCCTGGTCTTACTTTGATTAAAAAATTTAAATAGTTAAATAAAAATTGTAAAAAGGATTCTGTAATCTTTCATCAAAATGTATTAATTTGCTCTTTCATTTTAATTTCAGTATTGGTTAATATAAAATATTTAATTTCACTTGCTTATTTCTCCTATTTTTATGTGTGTTTATTTTTTTAACATATAATATAATATGAAAATAATTATCGGCTTATCTGTACCGGCTTATCTTTGCATCCATATATGTTTTTTAATCAGTTCATAAATTTTTTGGGAATCAAATTCATGACGTTGTCATTGTAACAGCCATGCTCTATGGTTGCATGAATGATAAAATTGCTCAATTAAAATTCCACCCTACACTGTAAAAAATTTCAAGCCGTTTCAACTAATTATTATTTAGTAACAAGTTCCACAGAAATTTTACATTCAGTCAATTTCTGTCTTCAAAGTGACAAAAATTGTTTTTGCCTAAATTGTTATTTTTTAGTTGGCTCAAGATTTACTGAAATAGTTTTATAGTCCATTCAACTAAAATTATTTAATTGGTCAAACATTTAGAAAACTACAGCTTAATGCTTAATGTAATACAGCTTAGACTTAATGTAATATGTCCTCTCAACTAAGCCCAAGCAATAAAATTAGCTCAACTTAAATATTTTTGC
>NW_015656748.1:10824-24411 GCF_001515625.1 Sinocyclocheilus rhinocerous
GTGTGTGTGTGTGTACCTTACTTAACCGTATTTTGGGGACACATTTGTACCCAAAAGCGAGCAAAGCCTGACAAAATCGGCAAAAACCTCAATTTGTGGATGTCCTCATTTGTAAAACTGTTATAAAAATAAAGTAAACAAAGTTTTTTTTTTTACTTTTGAAATTGTAAAAATGCAGAATTTTGTTGTGAGGGTTAGGGGTAGAGGTGGGTTTAGGTTAAAACGTGTATAACTATCTGTATTTAAAAACAATAGAAGTCTATGTAATGTCCCCATTTAAATAGCTAAGTAAACGTGTGTGTGTGTGTGTAAAATAGTATATCAGTCTGGCGAGTAAACAAAAAAATGTACTAGCCAATGGCGATTATATTGCCAAGGTGTGTGTAGAGGGTTGAATTGTGTGTGCACCGCTTTGGTTGGCGGAGTCTCACTAATGGGCCAAATGCAGGAAGAGAGGAAATTACACACAGGGAACATTTGCACTTTAATGAATTTTTTCTCATTATATGCATGAGCAGAGTATTGATTAAGTGCAGGTGGGATGTATGAACTCACAGAAACAGCAAACATGTTGACTGGATCACTTTAGACAAAATCAATTTGTGTAATATGATAAGAAAATGAGCAGTGTTGCAGATATGCCATGGAGTGAACGCAAAATGAAGCTGATATGATTTCCCTTTTTAAATGTTACCAGCTACACAGTTGGACACCAGGACATGATTCCATTGATTTTTTTTTCTTCCAGCTTTAATTCATTAATGTCAATGTGAAATCAAAATTGAGCCTCTTTTCTTCTGAATGCGTATTCCTGGTCTTACTTTGATTAAAAAATTTAAATAGTTAAATAAAAATTGTAAAAAGGATTCTGTAATCTTTCATCAAAATGTATTAATTTGCTCTTTCATTTTAATTTCAGTATTGGTTAATATAAAATATTTAATTTCACTTGCTTATTTCTCCTATTTTTATGTGTGTTTATTTTTTTAACATATAATATAATATGAAAATAATTATCGGCTTATCTGTACCGGCTTATCTTTGCATCCATATATGTTTTTTAATCAGTTCATAAATTTTTTGGGAATCAAATTCATGACGTTGTCATTGTAACAGCCATGCTCTATGGTTGCATGAATGATAAAATTGCTCAATTAAAATTCCACCCTACACTGTAAAAAATTTCAAGCCGTTTCAACTAATTATTATTTAGTAACAAGTTCCACAGAAATTTTACATTCAGTCAATTTCTGTCTTCAAAGTGACAAAAATTGTTTTTGCCTAAATTGTTATTTTTTAGTTGGCTCAAGATTTACTGAAATAGTTTTATAGTCCATTCAACTAAAATTATTTAATTGGTCAAACATTTAGAAAACGACAGCAAATTGTGTCAATTAAAATGTAACCATTCACTCCATGTGTTTCATATGTTACCTCAACTAAGATTTATTATTTGGGCATCATAAGAAATTGCTGTGGAGCTAGTTATTATATTTTATATTGAGTTTAAGAAAAGTATTACCTGGTGTCTATCAATCACTAAAACACACACATTAGAACACATAATAGCCTTTATTTAATAACAATCTGCATTTATAACATTTGTCATACAGACTAAACATGCAGGCTTAAAGGGATAGTTCACCCAAAAATGAAAATTTGCTGTTAATTGACTCACCCTCAAGCCATCCAAGATGTAGTTAACTTTTTTTCTTCAATTGAACAGTAAAGGAAATTTTTAGGCAGTGTATGAATCGCCAAGCATCACCGTTTCAGATAAAAATCACTGAAAAAAGTGACATCTGGGATGGCCTGAGGGTCAATAAAATAACAGCAAATTTCCATTTTTGGGTGAACTATCCCTTTAAAGTGCTCCAGTTGTCAAACATTACATTTGTAATACAACTGCAAAATTTATTTTAAACATTTGTTTAATGAACTTAAAAAAGACTAAACAAGTTAGACAAAATGTTTGCAAACAAACATCTACAAATATTACTACTGTTCAAAATTACATCTTTAAAATGAGGCAGAAGTCAGAAAAAAATAAATGAACCATTTTTACACATATTACCTTAAGTCTTAGTGTTGAAAGTAGACACACACTATGTAGTTGCAGTGGAGCGGTCTGATCACATGGCAGTGTTTGGAGCTTTGGAAGAAGTGACTGGCCAGCATCTGAAAATTTGCAATGATGAGAAAGCACCAATGAAACCTTTGGCCACACCCAGGGCTGGACTGGGACAAAAAAATCGGCCCTGGCATTTTTTGGTCCAGGCTGCGTCGGCCCACCGGCCCGATTACCAATCCAGCCCTGGCCACACCCTGATGGAGAAATAAAGTACAATTTATCTCAAGAAATGAAATGATGTCTTTTAAATCATTTAAAAATATATTTGTAACAGAACATGCACATTTCATATTATAAGTCTACCTTAAACAGCATTAAAATAATATCAAAATATGCCTGCCTGTTGTTGATAAATACCAGTGGTGAAGTTTTACAAATTGATTGATCAATTGTCCCAATGTTTACTAAGCCATGGTCTCTTTACCAGTGAAGGGACTCGTTTACACGATCTAGTGATTCACTACCTAGGGAACTGACTGAGACGCAGTTTGCTTTGATAACAGCCTTGTGAAAGGATTCAGTTGTTTATTCTCGTTCGGAACGACGAACTCCTCTTCCGAAGCGCCATTCACGAGAACAGAAATGCGTTTGGAGTTCGCTTGTTTGAAAAAAAGCGAGATTTCAGCGTGGCTTGTTGTTAGTCACGCTTAATGTTATCTTTTAACTTCACGGGACAATTGCAAAAGTTTGCACACGCAAAAACCCATTCAACACGCCCATGTTAACTTCAAATAAGCGTATTACTGTGGTTTACATTACACGTTTCGTCGTAGTAAGCATTGGCATATAAAAGAGAGAGACCGCACAATCTCTTCATATCTTTTAATGTCACGGAAACACAAAAATATCATACAACACGCCAGCCTTCACGAGACCAGAAACGCCGTGTAATCCGCCCCGTTTGAAAAGAGCCTGGTTGTTAGTCACGTTTAATGTCGACTTTTAACTTCACGGGACAATTGCAAAAGTTTGCACACGCAAAAACCCATTCAACATGCCCATGTTAACTTCAAATAAGCGTATTACTGTGGTTTACATTACACGCTTCGTCGTAGTAAGCATTGGCTTATAAAAGAGAGAGACCACGCGATCTCTTCATATATTTTAACGTCACGGAAACACAAAAATATCATACAACACGCCAAAATTAAACCTAAAATTCATTATAGTAACACAGCTTTTGACATTAAGTGTTTTATGGATTAAATGAGAAGAAAGACCACGTTCCCTTCACTTAAACAGCTCATTTCCCTCAGACATATTCATACAACGCGATGTTTTTATATATGTTGTATGTTTGTGTACAAATACATACGTTTTAAATAATACGTTTACACCTTTTTTTAATATACAAGTATTGATAAATTCAGTCTAAGTACAAATTCAGTTCCACTTACCTGACGTGTGAACTTGACATACATTTAATATAGCCTAAATATTAATTTTTCTTTGGACACACGACTTATAAAACACTTCTAAATATCCACTCAAAAACATTGGATATGCTGTATGTTTTTGTCGATAAATTTAGTCTAAAAAAAAATTTTATTTAGTGGCACTTAACGTTACCTGACTCGTGAACTTGACAAGATGGCGCTGTTTCTCACGCGAAGTCACTCAGGCTCGTGCACGTGCAGAATGATCTCAGTGTTGGCTGGATTAGTTTTTTATTAGGTTAGTCAACATTAGCATAGCTAATTGTTGACTGGATTTGAAAATAACCGTTCATTCAATGTTTTTCAAATATATTTGTGTAGACTTAATATAATATGTCCTCTCAACTAAGCCCAAGCAATTAAATTAGCTCAACTTAAATATTTTTGCCCTTCCAAAATTTTGTTAATTGGATTTTTTAGTGTAAATTTTTTTTTGTCTCATCTATCCCTTTTTACTCAGAAATATGTCACATTGCGGAAGCACAATAAGTTGTAAATGACAATTTACGTTGACTTAAGATAAAAACAAGCTCAAAGGGAGTAAAAGCCCCTGAACTGTCTGTCATGTCTTTTTTTGTTCAGTTTAATTCTGTCCTGAAACAGCGTGATAAGGTTGTGTGCCCTTGTGAACTTCATTGCTTACTGAAAGAACCATCTTGCTGTTCAAGTCACTAATGGTAATGAACATGGATGCTGTTGCCATTGGACACAAATAGATAGGGCTTGAAATCAGCATCGTAGCAACTGTGATGGTATGAATATTCGTGGAAGAGATTAGCGCAATTGGAGACGTATGACAGCAGCTGAACAAACACCTATACTCAGATAGGGCCTGTCAAATTGACCAACAATCTCAGTGCACACATCACCTCCCTTTACCCCTGCCAACACATGTGATGCCCAGGAGAGAGAAAAAAAAACATTTCCATGGCTGTACAGAGCAATACTGAACATGAACTAAGCACCTTTCAATAAAAAAGGCATATCAAAGTGACAGATAAAGATTTATTTTTTGCAGTAAAGCTGTCTATTGGATTGTTGAAATGACCTGATGACCTTTACTGATGCTTGTTTGCTTATGTCAACTTTTGCTACTAAATTCTGTTTTGCATATATATTAGGGGTGTGAGATATCACGATTTTTGATCGTGGATTATTAAAATGTCTCCACAATCTACTTTTGAAGAAATATCATAGTATCATGCTACAGCGCACATTTTATCAGTTGCAGCAGTTCTGGCGCCTCCATCTCAATATAGTGTACAACGCGACATACATTCACATCAAATGTTAACTCAGTGGTAGAGTTACACTCACGGGACACTGCACATATTTGCTATAACAAAAGTACATTATTTGCATGTGCTTTAAAGCCTTGCAGGTTAAACATTTAATTTGTGGGCTGTTCACATTTGATTGCGCTAATACTGTCAAAAACACACAAGGTTTACAGATAAACACAGTTGGTTATGTCTAAAGTGAAAGTAAACAGTTGAGAGAAAAACAGATGCTTGCCTGTATATTACATGCATGCAGGTCTTAAAGCGACGTGACAGTACTAAACATGCTGCCGGTTGTCATTAAAGGGATAGTTCACCCAAAAAACGCTACCTGTTTCCTAAACGCCGAGGTCCCCACCCCAGAGTGACGTTGGACCCTGAGCCTCAGAAGTCGTCCTGATCCGAACGCTGAGAGGTTCTCGTCAAGGCTGGAACTCCCTCAAAGAAAGCTTGTGCTCGCGCTCCCTCTTCATCCCTCCACTTAACACCGAGCGATGGAAGCTCCATTTAAGCTGGGCCTGTCCTTCTCACTCAGTGTGCTCCCAAGCAAACTACCGCTGTGGTAGCGGACCCACATTCTCAAAAGAGCATGTCTCCTCTCCTCATTACCACGAATGTCAGTTCCCCGCCCCCATGTGGCGAACTTCCATTCGAAAAACTAGAATCACTTGCTATCCAGCTTCAGGCTTGGAAAGCTATTCCGGATGTGTCAAGTTGTGTTCTAAAAACCATATAACGAGGTTACTCGCTTCAGTTTGCTCTGGCCCTGCACACTTTTACAAAGTGCATAGAATTTGCATTTTGAACTACCCTGACGATTGGCTGGTTTAAGCCAGGTCAGAATGGGAATTCATCGCTCAAATGTTGCTGCTGCTCAGTCATCTGGAGCGCCTTAGGTTGAGAATCAATTTAGCCAAGAGCTCTTTGTCTCCCAGTCAGCGAGGGGTCTTTCTGGGGACAGTTATCGATTCTGCCCGAATGTCCGCCGCTTTCTCTGTGATTCCTCTGGGCCTGCTCAACATACAGCCCTTCAGTACTAGCTCAAAGCCCATGTTCCATCCCAGACGCCAAGCATTTCATCTCAGGGTAACCCACCGCTGCATCAGAGCCGTGGCCCCTTGGAAAACCTCTCGCCTGTCTCAATCAGGTGTTCCTTTGGGACTGACCTCCACGTCCTGATCTGAGACAACATGACAGTGGTAGCCTTTATCAATCACCAAGATGGTCTCAGGTCACACTACCTTTACAGGTTGGCTCGATGCCGCCTCCTGTGGGCACAAGGCAAACTCCTCTAACTGAGAGCAGGTCATGTGCCAGGCAGACTAAACCAGGGGGCAGACATGCTGTCTAGGGACAAGGTAGCTCCAGGAGAATGGAGACCACATCCCCAAATAGTTCAAATGATTTGGTCTGTCTTCAGGAGGGCAAGAGGTGGACCTCTTCACCTCAAAAGACAACTTTCACTGCCCAATCTACTTTTCGAGACAGCAAGATGCCCTGGCCCACGATTGGCCCAGCACTTGCCTGTTTGCCTTCCCCCTCGGTTGCCCTGCGTCCTCAGGTCATCAGACGGGTTCATGTTCAGCCCTCCTGGTGGCCCCACTCTGGAGAAATCAGATGGTTGCCTGAGATGATTCAGCTGCTATTGGCAGCCTCTTGTCCGATACCACTGAGGGAGGGCCTTCTCTCGCAAGCGGAGGGCATGATTTGGCATCCCCGGCCAGAGCTGTGAAACCTTCATGTTTGGCCCCTCTGCGGCAGTTTTTGCAGCTCCCCCGCTGCAGCTCCCCGCTTGGAGGCTAGAGCTCCGTCTACAAGAAGTCTTTATGTCCATAAATGGTCAGTCTTCTCTGACTGGTGTACAGTACGGAATGAGGACCCGTCCTCTTGTGATGTGTCCCACGTGCTAACCTTTCTACAAGAGCTGCTGGATAAGGGGCACACCCCTTCCATGCTCAAAATGTATGTGACCGCCATTGTGGTGGCTGGCCAGTCAGTCGGCAGAAATGACTTAGTCGTCAAGTTTCCGAGGGGAGCTCAGAGATTGAATCCATCTCGACCTTGGGACTTGCCTATAGTCCTCAGTCCCTCCCTTTGAGACACTCCAGTCGGCTGACTTGTGGACCCTGTTGCTTAAGACCGCCCTCCTTTTGGCTCTAGCGTAGGTCAAGCGAGTGGGTGACCTGCAAGCACTGTCAGTCAGTGCTTCCTGTCTTGAGTTTGGGCCTAACCACTGTAGAGTTGTCTTCAAACCGAGACACAGCTTTGTGCCGAAAGTGCTCTCCTCTCTGTTTAGAGCACAAGTCATCACCCTTCTGGCGCTCCCAAATTCAGATGGTGAGCAGGGTCCCAATCCACTCTGCCAGGTTCGGGCTCTTAGAGTGTATGCTGAACTTTCTGGCCTGTTTAGACACTCAGACCAGCTCTTTGTGTGCTTCGGAGGCTGCTCTAAACGGCTGCCAGTTACAAAGCAGAGACTCGCTGAATAGTGGATGCTATAGCCTTGGCTTACGACTCAGCAGGCTTGCAGTGCCCTAAAGGTGTGAGGGCCCACTCCACCAGAGGAATGGCCTCCTCCTGGGCTTGGTCCAGCGGGATTTCTATCTGTGAAATTTGTTGCTGCTGGCTGGTCGTCGCTGTCTACCTTTACAAGGTTTTATTAATTGGACGTCCCTGCCCTGCTTGCACCACCGCTGCATCAGAGCCGTGGCCCCTTGGAAAACCTCTCGCCTGTCTCAATCAGGTGTTCCTTTGGGACTGACCTCCACGTCCTGATCTGAGACAACATGACAGTGGTAGCCTTTATCAATCACCAAGATGGTCTCAGGTCACACTACCTTTACAGGTTGGCTCGATGCCGCCTCCTGTGGGCACAAGGCAAACTCCTCTAACTGAGAGCAGGTCATGTGCCAGGCAGACTAAACCAGGGGGCAGACATGCTGTCTAGGGACAAGGTAGCTCCAGGAGAATGGAGACCACATCCCCAAATAGTTCAAATGATTTGGTCTGTCTTCAGGAGGGCAAGAGGTGGACCTCTTCACCTCAAAAGACAACTTTCACTGCCCAATCTACTTTTCGAGACAGCAAGATGCCCTGGCCCACGATTGACCCAGCACTTGCCTGTTTGCCTTCCCCCTCGGTTGCCCTGCGTCCTCAGGTCATCAGACGGGTTCATGTTCAGTCCTCCTGGTGGCCCCACTCTGGAGAAATCAGATGGTTGCCTGAGATGATTCAGCTGCTATTGGCAGCCTCTTGTCCGATACCACTGAGGGAGGGCCTTCTCTCGCAAGCGGAGGCCATGATTTGGCATCCCCGGCCAGCGCTGTGAAACCATGCTGCCGGTTGTCATTAAAGGGATAGTTCACCCAAAAAACGCTACCTGTTTCCTAAACGCCGAGGTCCCCACCCCAGAGTGACGTTGGACCCTGAGCCTCAGAAGTCGTCCTGATCCGAACGCTGAGAGGTTCTCGTCAAGGCTGGAACTCCCTCAAAGAAAGCTTGTGCTCGCGCTCCCTCTTCATCCCTCCACTTAACACCGAGCGATGGAAGCTCCATTTAAGCTGGGCCTGTCCTTCTCACTCAGTGTGCTCCCAAGCAAACTACCGCTGTGGTAGCGGACCCACATTCTCAAAAGAGCATGTCTCCTCTCCTCATTACCACGAATGTCAGTTCCCCGCCCCCATGTGGCGAACTTCCATTCGAAAAACTAGAATCACTTGCTATCCAGCTTCAGGCTTGGAAAGCTATTCCGGATGTGTCAAGTTGTGTTCTAAAAACCATATAACGAGGTTACTCGCTTCAGTTTGCTCTGGCCCTGCACACTTTTACAAAGTGCATAGAATTTGCATTTTGAACTACCCTGACGATTGGCTGGTTTAAGCCAGGTCAGAATGGGAATTCATCGCTCAAATGTTGCTGCTGCTCAGTCATCTGGAGCGCCTTAGGTTGAGAATCAATTTAGCCAAGAGCTCTTTGTCTCCCAGTCAGCGAGGGGTCTTTCTGGGGACAGTTATCGATTCTGCCCGAATGTCCGCCGCTTTCTCTGTGATTCCTCTGGGCCTGCTCAACATACAGCCCTTCAGTACTAGCTCAAAGCCCATGTTCCATCCCAGACGCCAAGCATTTCATCTCAGGGTAACCCACCGCTGCATCAGAGCCGTGGCCCCTTGGAAAACCTCTCGCCTGTCTCAATCAGGTGTTCCTTTGGGACTGACCTCCACGTCCTGATCTGAGACAACATGACAGTGGTAGCCTTTATCAATCACCAAGATGGTCTCAGGTCACACTACCTTTACAGGTTGGCTCGATGCCGCCTCCTGTGGGCACAAGGCAAACTCCTCTAACTGAGAGCAGGTCATGTGCCAGGCAGACTAAACCAGGGGGCAGACATGCTGTCTAGGGACAAGGTAGCTCCAGGAGAATGGAGACCACATCCCCAAATAGTTCAAATGATTTGGTCTGTCTTCAGGAGGGCAAGAGGTGGACCTCTTCACCTCAAAAGACAACTTTCACTGCCCAATCTACTTTTCGAGACAGCAAGATGCCCTGGCCCACGATTGGCCCAGCACTTGCCTGTTTGCCTTCCCCCTCGGTTGCCCTGCGTCCTCAGGTCATCAGACGGGTTCATGTTCAGCCCTCCTGGTGGCCCCACTCTGGAGAAATCAGATGGTTGCCTGAGATGATTCAGCTGCTATTGGCAGCCTCTTGTCCGATACCACTGAGGGAGGGCCTTCTCTCGCAAGCGGAGGGCATGATTTGGCATCCCCGGCCAGAGCTGTGAAACCTTCATGTTTGGCCCCTCTGCGGCAGTTTTTGCAGCTCCCCCGCTGCAGCTCCCCGCTTGGAGGCTAGAGCTCCGTCTACAAGAAGTCTTTATGTCCATAAATGGTCAGTCTTCTCTGACTGGTGTACAGTACGGAATGAGGACCCGTCCTCTTGTGATGTGTCCCACGTGCTAACCTTTCTACAAGAGCTGCTGGATAAGGGGCACACCCCTTCCATGCTCAAAATGTATGTGACCGCCATTGTGGTGGCTGGCCAGTCAGTCGGCAGAAATGACTTAGTCGTCAAGTTTCCGAGGGGAGCTCAGAGATTGAATCCATCTCGACCTTGGGACTTGCCTATAGTCCTCAGTCCCTCCCTTTGAGACACTCCAGTCGGCTGACTTGTGGACCCTGTTGCTTAAGACCGCCCTCCTTTTGGCTCTAGCGTAGGTCAAGCGAGTGGGTGACCTGCAAGCACTGTCAGTCAGTGCTTCCTGTCTTGAGTTTGGGCCTAACCACTGTAGAGTTGTCTTCAAACCGAGACACAGCTTTGTGCCGAAAGTGCTCTCCTCTCTGTTTAGAGCACAAGTCATCACCCTTCTGGCGCTCCCAAATTCAGATGGTGAGCAGGGTCCCAATCCACTCTGCCAGGTTCGGGCTCTTAGAGTGTATGCTGAACTTTCTGGCCTGTTTAGACACTCAGACCAGCTCTTTGTGTGCTTCGGAGGCTGCTCTAAACGGCTGCCAGTTACAAAGCAGAGACTCGCTGAATAGTGGATGCTATAGCCTTGGCTTACGACTCAGCAGGCTTGCAGTGCCCTAAAGGTGTGAGGGCCCACTCCACCAGAGGAATGGCCTCCTCCTGGGCTTGGTCCAGCGGGATTTCTATCTGTGAAATTTGTTGCTGCTGGCTGGTCGTCGCTGTCTACCTTTACAAGGTTTTATTAATTGGACGTCCCTGCCCTGCTTGCACGGATTTTGTCCACTTAATTCTACCTAATCCTAAGTGGAGAGGGTTATGTTATGTAGTCCTCAGCCTAAACGGCTTGGGTCTCATTATTGGCTAATGCTTACAGGAGCCCTAAGAAAGAGTGCTCCGGGGCTGGGCTCGCAAAGCGGCTTCATTCTGCACTAGCTTATAGCACGGCGCTATTGGACGCGTTCCCCACAAGCATTTCAACACAATGAAAGAGACAGTTCGAATTACTCATGTAATCTCAGTTCCCTGAAATAAGGGAACGAGCGTTGCGTAGGCTGCCGTGCTATAAGGCTGCACGCGAATCGATAACTGTTGCTTCAGTTGAAAGATTCTGATGAAATGGCACTCAGAGCTGCCTTATCGAGAGGTTGGCTCCCTCCCCTTTTGGCCATTGGTTCGTGCAGCTACACGAACGTAAACAGATCAGGCTTCAGTATCATGAACACTTGACAATAACTGTGGAACACACACTATTTATTCACTCATACACTTATTTATCTAACACACATACTCAGTCTACATTTCAATTTGCACATAATATACCTGTACATACAACTGTCTATTGTTCTTTACCTGTACATACAATTGTCGATTTGTATATTTTTTATTCCTAATTTACTTGTTCTATTTTTAATTTTTTATTTATTTTTTATTATCTGTGTTTTTTTTGTTCTGTCACAGTCATTCTGTTACACTGTGGAAGCTTCGGTCACGAAAACAAATTCCTCGTATGTGTAAACATACCTGGCAATAAAGCTCATTCTGATTCTGATTCTGATCAGAGTAAACAGGAGTTTCCCCATAGGCGTGTCAACGCAACGCTCGTTCCCTTATCTCAGCGAACCAAGGTTACGTTAGTAACGTTAGTAACCGGAGTGTTTTTCTGCAAAGCAAGCAATAGAAAGAGGCGGCAAGAAGTCAGATAGTGCTGGCTGGCGCAGAGTTGTGGAAGGTGTGCATGAGGCGATGGCAGCATGCCGGGCAGGAAGAGGAGATGAACTTGGCAAGCCAGAGGAGTTCCTGGAGAGAAGTGCAGAAATGCAAAGGGATGAGCTGCGCTAGTTGGGCAGGACAGTGAAAAATGAAGGATCAAGTGAAATGAAAATGGATGTAGCACTTGACCTGGGATCTGCATTTTGCACCATCACACTTATTTTAGGGTTACTTATTTAATTTGTAGTAACATCCATCCATCCATCCATCCATCCACACATTGTGTGTGTGTGTGTATGTGTGTGTGTGTGTGTGTGTGTATAACATTTTTTGTAACATTATAAAGAAAAGTTATATTTCAAATAAATTCATTAAAGAATCCTGAAAAAAAAAAATTCAGTAACATATAGCATATAGCTGCTAAAAATGAAATTTGTAAAATGACCCAAAGTAGGGCTGCACAATTAATCGAATTTCTAATCGCGATTACAGTTATGGATGCCACAATTATGTAATCGTTTAAAGCGGCAGTTAATCGTTCAAAGTCCACTTATTTTAGTCTGAGTGCGTAAGATGTGTATTTTTGTCTTTCTACAGGTAACCATTATTTTAATTATGATTTTTGTCATAATTGTGCAGCCTTAATCCAAAGTGACAGTAAAGACATTTATAATGTTACAAAAAAAGTTATATTTCAATAAATTTATCAAAGAATCCTGAAACAAAATGAAAAAAAAATTCACTAGCATAAAGGCTGCTAAAAATTCAGCTTTGCCATCACATAAATACATTTCATTTGAAATATATTAAAATATAAAAGAGTTATTTAAATAGTTTTTTTACTGTATTTTTGATCAAATAAATGCAGCCTTGGTGAGCATAAGAGACTTAAAAACATTAAGACATTTTACCAGTCCCTTTTGTAATGTAATGTAATATAATAATATGTGTATTTATTTATATAGTTATTTAATATTACATATATTTCTGTATGTATTTTTTTTCTGATCCGGCTCATCTGCTAAATGTGCTTCAGTAGGAGCACAGCCCACCGCTACACTCTGATGCTCCCGACTCTGCAAGGCCTGGCAGACTCGCGTGGCCTAGATATGAACTCATGGCTGAATTAGTGTTATTGTTACATAAGGGAGGAGGAATTAAAAGCTGGTTGTTTCATCTCTGCACAACCTTGGACTAGGGCGATACCAAGACCTATGAGTCCCTTCAGGGAAATAAAAAGCACACAATGTGAAGGAACATTTTTCCTGTTTTGTCTCTATTATGTGTGTAATAATCCCTGTAGTGTGTTGAATTTACATTTACACAGGACTGCCTGGGATTTAAAGGTCTTTTTTTTTTGTTGATATTTTTGAGATGATGCGCTTCACTGTGGTGTTTATAGTGAAAACATTTTCCTTGGAGCACGGCTAGCTAAATAAGACTGGACATGATATTCTCTTCCATGGTGCTGTCAGCGAAATATTTATGCTCTCTCTCTGTCTCTCCATCCCTCCCTCTTTCCCTCTCTGCTTATTTTGCTTCAGTCTGACTGTGTCTCATTCCAGTCCTTAGTTTCCTTATGACGTATATCAGTATATCATGAACAGGATTTTGTGCAATAGCAAAGGCCTTGATCCTCTAAACATTGGTACACTGATGCAGGGCCGGCCCTAGTATTTTGGGGGCCCTAAGCAAATAAGTGTAAACAAATGTTTGAATAAAGATATGGCATATTTAAAGGGGTCATATGATGTTGCTAAAAAGAACATTATTTTGTGTATTTGGTGTAATGAAATGTGTTTATGCAGTTTAAGGTAAAAAAAACACATTATTTTCCACATACTGTACATTATTGTTTCTCCTCTATGCCCCACCTTTCTGAAACGCGTCGATTTTTACAAAACTCATCGGTCTGAAAAACGAGGTGTGCTCTGATTGGCCAGCTATCCAATGCGTTGTGATTGGCCGAATACCTCAAGCATGTGACGGAAATGTTACGCCCCTCACCATACTGTAATATAAAAAACGTACTTACAGTCTTTGAGTCAGAACAGCCGGCATTGTA
>NW_015656748.1:24468-35559 GCF_001515625.1 Sinocyclocheilus rhinocerous
CAACAATACTACAGCGAGAATATAAGTTACGCCTTCTTTCTTTGCGTGAACGTTTGGGCGGCGTTATGCAAATCTTCCGAGATCGTGACGTAGGTATGTGGGGGTGTGTTAGAACGAGCCGTTTTAGGTAGGTGTGGCTGACTCTTAACTTTTTAAATAATATCTCTTTGGATTTGAGACTTTAGTCTTTGCAACTTTACAGATCTTCTTTATGCACCAAGAGCTTGTAACACTCCAAAGAGAAAGGAAAAATTGAAATCGCATCATATGACCCCTTTAAATATTTAGTGTTATTTGATAAACACCAAAGCAATAAAAAGAATCTGAATGGCTGTTTCAAAACATGTTAATACTGTTTGACTTCCTTTGACCTCTGTGACAAACAAGCAGGTGTCAGAAGTTGCGCTTGAGGTACTGCTATGTGTAGAGGGGTAACCATGGTAACGGCTGTATTTCTGCTGTTCCTAAAGCGCCACCTGCTGTCAGAGAGTAAATTCAGCACTTCTGCTGTTTTTGTTTAGATCAATGAGAAAATCTGACCCAACTCTTACGCACCAAATGGGGGTAGTGTTGTAAAAAAATAACTGGTCGATGGAAAATAAGATAATGTGCATTCTAAAAATCTAAACCATTGGGATAATAAGATATCTAGAATTATTTGCGTATTTTGAAGTGCCCACTGTAACAATACCGTTCATGTTCATTACTGTTGTTTCGTTCACAGTGCGTCTTCAAAGTGCTTGCAACACGAAGCAGCAACCGCCATTTCAACAATATATTTTTAAAATCCCTCACTTACCCTTATCTTAATCACTTTCTTTTCTCTTTTTCCACTCCTCTGCAGTCTGCACCAGTTTTATAGTGCCGCCTCTTCATTTTCAAACATTAACACACCCGACTGAAACTTTATCAAAGTTATTACTACCGAGCATTGCATTACTGTCTGAACCCTGACATGGGGCCCCCTGGTGGCCACGGGGCCCTATGCAACCACTTATATCACTTATTAGGTCGGGCCAGCACTGCACTGATGACTCTACCTGCACATGATTACAAGGTCACAGATTAAAACAATGCAGGTATTTATTAACAACATCACTATATATCACATTGTCGTGTGTCTTTTTTTGTAGCTCTTAAAAAATACATTTATGTGCGTGTCAGGCAGTTTTTATATTAAGAAAAAAAAATTAAGCAGGTACAATAAGCATTAGTGGTATCAACATAAAATGTGCCAGATTTAGTAAAAAAACAAAAAACATGTTAAAGATGATAATCGACCCTCTACAATGCGAGTAAATCACTCACATATGCAGCCAAATTTCATACTAGGGTGACTAAATAATGTCTATTTCTCAAATCCAAGAACGCAAAGAATAGACTTGCGTTCTCATGGAGATCGGTCTTGCCAGGATAACTTGAAAGAACAAACTCAAAAGGGCGCAAGGACACAGAACGCATCTTTGTGAGAAATGAGATGCGCTGTGATCTTGTTGCTTAAATGACTGTCTGAGCAAATTATAAGGAGCGGCCAAAATAAATACAGCATAACATCACAAACAAATGTCATAACTTATTAAAACATTTATTTCATATTATTAACTAGCCATCACGTATTTGAGAGCTTGCTGGGAGTCTCTTAAGCGAGAACGTTAAGTTTAAAGCTAATGGGTTTAGTTACAGTCAAATGCATTTATTAAGCATTTCTCTAAAATTTCAAAACTCATATTTCTGAAGAAAACCGGGTAATATGAATGATATTGAGGTTTGAACATGCAATGTAGACACAGATTTAACTGCTGTGACACACAACATGCCTTTATATTAAAATGAAATAAATCCACTTCTCATAAAGAAACAAGAACATGGATTTCTTTTCAATAAAAAACCATTGGTTGAATAATGCATTCTTTATAACAACATGCTTACAACATTTTTCATTCTTTCAAGCAGACAAATTTATTTATATAAATTAAATTTAGATGAATCCTTATTAGAAGTGAGTGATTTTCACTCTTTCTTTTGTTGCTTGATTAACATTAATGACACAGACAACAGCAACTAAATTAGGCTTCTGTCCCTTTAAAACCCACTGCACGAATACAACATACTGATACACATCCGATATTCTCCCAACTGTGTACGTTCCCTTAAGACGTAACTGAGTGTGTTTATGTGAATACTCATCAAAACGGACAATTTGACATCATTTTGTATGTATTTCTCCATTCATGTGCGATAAGACTTATTTAGTACTCATGCACTGAGAGGTACTTTTCTGTGTGCGTGATTCGGATGTCATTTTTTTAGATGTTTTATGAGACGTGCAGCAAGTGTATGTTAGTTTATGTCCCGCCAGATAAAATGTTAAAAATAAGGTTAAAATGTGCGCATCTGGTTGATACAAAAAAATGGGTTGGTTACCAACATTCTTAAAAATATATTAAGATATTTCTTCAAAATATCTTCTTTTGCTAAACATCTTTTTCCACAGAAGAGAGAAAGTCCTTATAAGTTTGGAACAACACGAGAGTGAGTAAATTAAGACAGAATTTTTATTTTTTATTTTTTGTAATCAAATGATGCTTGAAAAATATCCCCAACATTTTTCTCTTTACAAATTCTCATTTTGTACATCTAATTTGTGACCAGTGTTTTGTTTTGCTCTCTCCTCTGCGCTTCCGTGTTCGTCACTTCTCACCGGAGCTTACGGTACACCTATGTCCTAAGTCATCCGCTGGAATGCCACTCTCTCGTGAATGCGCGTACGACAGTTAGCGGAAGCTAGAGATTACGGTTTATTAAGTTTTAAATATGGATATTTTTCTTACACAAACACTTTAATTCACTTAGGCCTTTATTAACCCCCCGGTGCTGGAGCACTTGTATAATAGATAGATGCACTTTTTTGGGCTTCAAAATCTCGACCACCATTCACTGCCTTTTTAAAGCTTGAAAGAGTCGGGACACTTTTTTTAATATAACTCTGATTGTATTTGTCTGAAAGAAGAAAGTCATATACAGTATACCTAGGATGGCTTGAGGGTGAGAAAATCGTGGGGTAATTTTCATTTTTGGGTGAACTATCCCTTTAATAAACTAAGCAGACTCAAATGCACTTTCTGACTTGCTTATTGTTTATTTCAAAGCAATTAAAATCTAATATTTTTGCATCATTATTTTGGCTGTATTTCACCATTACGCATTGCAGCACAATCTCAGTGCTCTTTTTCTCATCCTATCACAGGCGCAGAGCTGAATGGTGGCTGACAGGTGATAGACAGCTACTGTGTGCTTGTATGAGCTCTGTGCTGCTGTCTGTGAAAATCACGTCAAGGGCATCACCTCTGCGTCTAAATGCGTCAGTGATGACATGCTCAGCCATGTATGATGGGGCAGAGCGGAGCTTTGTGGGCCTGTGAGGATTGGACTGGGTAAAGAGTTATTATGGACACATTGTGGAGGAAGAGAGAGTCTGAGAGACGTACTCCATGGGAGAATTACCAGTGTTCATTCTCACACCCCCCTCCCTACTCTGACCTTTCCTTCTCTAATCCTGTCGGACATTTTGGGCACACGGCTGTGTGTAATTGAGGCAAAAAAAGGGAAAAGTGGGACATGAAATGCCAGCTGTTTGAGTTTGACTGTGTCAGGCATGGCGTGCTGATAAAACAGGTGTCTGCTTGCTCATTCAGCTTCTATTTTTTTGATGAGCTGAACGTTGTGGTTTTTTGTACCTTATTAAAATGTCAATTTAATAAACTCCATTGCGCTTCTTTTGATGTTCCTGACCCTGGTGTCCTGCATGGCATCTGTTCAGTGCCAGCTCTTGGCATCTGGTCACCTAATCGCTGCTGCAGTTTAATTGTCTAAATGTCTTTTCTCCATGCTGGGCATCATGTGTGGCCAGCGTTTTGCTTCTTGATGGCAAGTTGGCAACTATACATTTAAAGATCCCCTACACCCAAAAATCTAAAATCTGTTATTATTTATTCACACTCGTGTCATTCCAAACGCTTTTTTTTTTGGTTGGGGGGAAAAATCCCATAGATCTTTTCCATGTTCCTAGTGGCCATTGGCTGTCATTAGGTACACACTGACATTCTGGTTGATACGATAGGCTAATCATTATTTTAAAAATATAGTAAAAGCTGATATAAATTTTTTCCTCAATATAAATTCTTATAAAAAATTTAAATGATATATATTTTTAATACATTTAAATGTATTAGATTAATAAAATAAATGATTAATCCATTTAATAAGGATGCACTGATTATTCTGGTTGATATGAAAATTCAACTTATTTTTAATTATTTTAATGTTATATCCAGTAAAGACTGCTATATTTTTATTTACAATTTTTTTTTCATAAATTTTAATAAAAATACATACATAAAAAATGAATTAATAAATTAAATTAATAATAATAATATTGTTAGAATTAACGTTATTAAGTTAAACTTAAATTAAATTTTAAATAATGAAATTTGAATGCATTTTATAACATGTTAGAAATTGTATTGTATTTAAAAATTATATTTAAACATTTTATTTAAAAAAAAAAACTTTAATAGTGATAAATTATTAGTGTTTTTAAAGATTAACGTCAAGTGAGCAGGAGATGACAGCAAAGGTAATCTAAATGAGCTGGTATAATTAAATATCCAAAATGATACCAATTTAAATGAGCATCCCCTTTTCCCTTTGTCATTCTATGTGTTATTTTTGGAAAGACCACCTTGCCTATTCACCTCATTCAATTTTAATCACAGGTCACGTATTGACACACATTATCTGCTGTCTTGACCCTGGGAATTCCCAGACTGCAGTTCTTTTTGTTGCTCTCCTAAAGCTTGTACATATTTAACGGCTAATTGTTCCTGTGGGCGCACGGCAAAAGAGGGACATTGATGGATCAACCAACCAAAATGTTTTGGACTCAGCTTGTCTCTGCTAATATAGCCATTCAATTATTTGTGCATGCGTATCGCACATTAAGACCCTGACTGCTGGAAGAAGGCCAGCATCCAGCCGGATGGAAGGAGCAGGTCGGGAGGGATGGGTGTTTGTCAGAGACAGTGAGATAGAAATCAGGAGAGTGCTCCCAGAAGGCCACTCTGCAGTGCAGTGCTGGGTGATGGATGAAAGGAGCGTTTGGAGGGATAGATGGCCTCCTAAGATCTGGATCTGCTCCAAATGCTATCAGAAGATCCCTCTTGCCTGTGGTGCCTTGCATTTTAATGCACATCAACAGGAATTACAAATTTAATCTGTAAATTGGATAAGGAACTCATTACCACATTTGCACTGGTGTATATTTCTATGTAAATGCACTACTGTTAATGCAATACCATACCTTCAGCATTAGATATTTATTCGATTATTGATTTGATACCACAGCGAAAACTAATATGCTAGTAAACGTGTTGCTTTATTTAACAAGTTAAATATTAAAATAATATTTTTTATTTTAGTTTAAAATAATGTATTTAAGATTTTTTATTAATATTATCAACATAACACAATAATCAACAATCATTTCCCATAATGGCGCCGACGCTGATGGCTGCCTCCGTGGCGTGCTCCGCAGTTGTTTTTATGTTTTTGTTAGTTTGTCCTGTCTTTAGCTATATCCCTGCAATCAGTTTCACCAGAGACGAATTGCTGGACATTCGGAAGTACACACCACCCGATATTTCACCTAGATCATTGAGATACTATGATAGTTTTTATTCATATTTTAATCAGTTTTTATTTTTATGTTTTCTTGATTTAATTTTAATTTTAGTTAAAGTTGTAGTTTTTTGTTGTCTGTTTTTGTCATTTTTAGTAGTTTTTATATATGTCTATGTAGTAGTATTTATTCATTTTTATTTCAGTTTTAGTTATTTTAGTACATCAAGTTAATAAAAATGAATAAAAATGAGAAGATTTGCCTTCGCAGCTAGCTGAAATTGTATGTAATTATTTTATTTATTTATAGTTAACATTTATTTTGTTTCAAGTAGCGGAAATGTTTTATTAATAGTTTTAATTTTAGTTTTAGTTTTAGTTAACTGTAATAACTCTGCATAGATGCTATTTTGACACAAATTAATTTTTTCGTTCCCATTTGTTTGTTTACTTTGCAAAGATATAGACATTTTGTCCAAGAAATGCATTTAAAATAGTTTATTATAAATATATTTAAATATTTAAAATGTAAAATAAAATATTTTTAAAAAGACAGGCTGTATATCCATATATATATTTATGGCTATTAAAATTATGGCTGATACTGATAATTTTCTATTTTCAATATTATTACCATTTTATACTGTTTAAAATATGTTCAAAATGATTGATAAATTTAAAAATTATACACTAAAAAGTAAAATAATTCATTTATTTTTCATGTTTATTTTAGTATCATCTTCGTACCAAAGTATCACCCTTCTAACACTCTTAGAATCTTCCAACAAGGTTGACTTGGCTTGGCAAACAGACATTAATTCGAGGGGCTTTAGTTGCAAGATACCTGCAGACTGCAAATCTCTCTGAATTTGTTTAATTACTCACGGTCTGTCCTCATGTGGTCTGGCATGAAGTGGTCATTCGAATGCGTGCAAAACCCAGTGTGGTCATCAGGGAGAGCATTGTTTCTAATCACTCTCTTGTTGTTTCACAGCATGAATCACACATTGTGCCAGTCTCTGCAGTGTCACTGACCCGTACCAAACCCATTTACTGTCAGCCATTGTGTCTGTCTTTCCATCCTCCATCAGAAAAAAGAGGAATTGGCTTTAAGGAACAGGACTGCATGATTTTGATTTTGATCTTTAGAAGGGCCTTTGTGTTGTACAGCCATAAAGGATTTTAAAGTGTTCAGATCGTCCACTGTTTATCATCACCAGATTACGAGGGCCAGTGACCTTGGCTTTGAGCGTTTCTGATGCTGTTCTATCTATATTTGTGAGGGACAGTCTGTATCTATCTCTCTTCCTCTCTGATGACTTGATAGTGTGTGCCAACGCCTTTTGAGGAGTGTTTAGTTTAATTAGTGCTGATTGTTTTAGATAAATATTTGGATCAGAGAGACTGATGCTACAGATCGCTCATGGAAAAAAAAAAGTGATCAAAAGGGGCCCTGCTAGTATTACGAGTCTCCCTTCATATTTGTGCCTTTGAGCTTTTTTTGATAATGAAGGCATTTACATGAAGTAGAAATTGTTATCTAAGATCTTTTCAGTTCGAAGACCCGAGTTTAAATCAGGTCCCTTTGAGAAGATGTTAAGTGGGAGGGATGGGGACCATTATCAGATAAAGTGAGTGTGCTTTTAATGATATGTTGTGTCGTTTAGGCAGAGGAATCCCAGGGCTGAGGGGTTTATTCTCTGATCGTATGAGCGCTAACTCACTGAGATCCCTGGATCTGCTTTCCCATATCTCTCACAGCCAGTGTGATATGCTGAAATGTATGCTGCGTTGTTAAATAGTGATAGGCTCTTTACTCCTCCACTTGTGATATTACATTATTAGGCTGGATTTTCCTACCACTGATACTTGGGCCTAGTGCCATTCATATTAAAAATATATGGGAAATGGGCTGTGTGATACAGCTAAAAATTATTTAGTGATTATTAGTCTTTTTGCTCAAAGAAACCATAATTTCAACAGTCAAGCAGATGGAAATGTGTAGTTTTAGAAAAAATAAAAAATAAATCTAGTTTAATCAATCAATAGATGTTTTCCAAACAGTTTTTAGCTAAATGAATGATGTAATATTTTAAGATTTTCCATTTATATGCACTAGTATAATATAATACTTTATTACAATAACATAATAAACAGCAATATTTAAGTACATATTTTCTTTTACATATTTAAATATATTTATGGAAATATTTATCTCAATGTATATGTTTATTTGTAATGTGGAGGTAAATATTTCGGTAACACTTTAGAATAGGGAACACATATTCACTATTAACTAAGAGTTTTCCCTGAACAAACTCCTAATTTGCTGCTTATTAATAGATAGTAAGTTAGTTGTTAAGTTTAGATACGGGTTGGATTAAGGGAATACGGTCATGCAGAATAAGGTATTAATATGTGCTTTATAAGTACTAATAAAGAGCCAATATGCTAGTAATATGCATGCTAATAAGCAACTAATTAATAGCGAGAATTGGTCCTTAAAGTAAAGTGTTACCAATATTTCTATATAAATATATAAAAATATATAAAATTATAGGTTCATTGATATATCTTATATTTAAATAGATGTATAATTATATATACAGTGCACAGCATAAATGAGTACACCCCCTCTGATTAAATATAAAAGATGATTGGAAAAAGCAAAATGAGTTTATTGTGCTTTGGCTACAGTCGGTAGTACTGGTGTGGATAAACAACCATGCATGTCACTTCTACATGCTGCATCTTACTCTGTGAGATAAAGTGTCACTCTTTTCACAGCTTTTGATAGCTCTGAGACGCTTTCACAGTGTTTCTCCTGCTCTTTTTCTAGCAAAAACTCACTCATCACTAAATGAAAGCTTAAAGTGAAGACCTGATTATTTCAGGGGCCTTTTCACAAGTCCATTGTTTTTGAATTTCTGTGTTACTTTGGCTGTATTTTCACACTTGAAACAATAATTTGGTATTCCTCTTGTACCATTGTCCTCTTTTATGCTAAGAAATAAATCTCCTGACAGTTCTCTCTCAAGTGGTTTCATTGTTGTCAGCATTAAGTCTGAGTATGATTCAGTGGGCTAATTATCAAGAAATTACTTACCTTTAACAGTTTTGGTTCAACATACTTACCTGTTGATCAATACTTGCCTTAACCTTACACCAGAATTATATATATTTTTTTGTTTTATTTAGTAACTTTCAGGAGGGTGTACTCATTTTTGCAACACAACATTTGATCACTTTGATAAGAAAATTTTATTTTCTTGAATAATTTTAACATTCTTCTTTGGTAACTGATCAAGCAGACTTGCTGGAATATTATATCTCTAAAAAACCATAACATGTCTTCTAAGCAAAGAGTAATTGCTGAATTTGTTAAGTTTCAGAGGGGGTGTACTCATTTATGCTGTGCACTGTATGTCAGGATCATGGACTTGTCTGTGTCATGTTTTGCCCCTGTTTCTGTTCCCTTATTTGGTCATGTTCCTGTCCTCGTTTTGTTAATTAGTTTGATTAGTCATCCCATACACCTGTGTTTCCCCTGTCATCCCCTGTATTTAAGTCCTAGTCTGTGCAGTCTGTCTCTGTGGGTTGTACTTGTACACACACACACACACACACACACACACACACACACACATATATATATATATATATATGCTCTTTGTTGGATCTCTCCAAGGCTTTCATGAACCCAGCCCAGCAGTAAATCTTCATCTGCCCAGCTCCGCCACACTCTCCCAATCAATAAAAGATTACTTCTCCTCCTCTCGCACTGAAAATGCATTAGCTGGTTCCTCATAAAGAACATTCTTCTTATGTTTCGCCACTGACTTTATATCATTAACGACTCCAGAACTAATAGAGAACATATTTGAATTATGAGTGGGTATGTAATTTGATGAAAGCAAATTGCAGAGAATCACAGTATTATTATATTTTTGTCAGTGTTGCTCCGGGCATCGCATTTGTTCCTCTCCTTCTTGTGAGTCATTCTGTAGATTAAAAAAATGACAGGATGCATGGAAGTAATGAATGAATTCAAGCATATTATCTAAAATCACGCATATCAGACCTCATTATTGGTACCAGTGTCTCCTACATCAAAAAAGCAGCAATCAAAATAATGTTCATTATATTAGATCTAATAATGAATGTGAAGAGGCCTTCTGTGTAAGTTCTCAGTGACAACGAACTATAGGTCCATCTGAAGTGTCAGTTTAATATAAGCTCACGCCCTCTTTTGTGAGTCATAGGCTGAGTCACTTTGGTCCTCAGAGACCTACAGTCATCAATATGCATTAGCAGCACCTTGGCGATCTGCTCCCTCTTGTGTGCTGAATCTGCGAATTTAGCCCTCACGTCCCAGACACTGTGCATGGCCATTTAGAGGAGATAAACAGAACAATTCAGTTTTATTCATTACACAAGCAAGCTGGATCCCACACACAGATGTATAAAACATGATCTTTAATCATGATCATGTATTCTGGTAAATCCAGTTGCAAAGTGTTTTTTTACATTGCATGACCAGAAGTTAATTCTCTTTGAAAGTAGCTCCACCATAAATCGGTCATTTAGACTACTTTATAGCACTGGGACAATAATCTCCTGTTTAATACTATCAATACTATCACGATACTTGGGTGCTGATGCGCTATGTATTGCGATTTTTAAGAAATGTGATTTTAAAGGTATTGCGATTCGATATTGCAATATTAATGTATTGCGATATTTGTGTACTTTTTTTTTTTTTTAACTCTAGACCATGGAGAAAAGTTGAATGATAGACTAAAAGGAACACTCCACTATTTTTGAAAATAGGCTCATTATCCAACTCCCCTAGAGTTAAACAGTTGAGTTTTACCGTTTTCAAATCCATTCAGCCGATCTCCGGGTCTGGCGGTAGCACTTTTAGCTGCAGCTTAGCATAGATCATTGAATCTGATTAGACCGTTAGCATCTCGCTCAAAAATGACCAAAGAGTTTCTATATTTTTCCTATTTAAAACTTGACTCTTCTGTAGTTACATCGTGTACTAAGACTGACGGAAAATGAAAAGTTGCGATTTTCTAGGCCGATATGGCTAGGAACTATACTCTCATTCCGGCGTAATAATCAAGGAACTTTGCTGCCGTACCATGGGTGCAGCAGGCGCAATGATATTACGCAGCGCCTGAAAATAGGCTCCAGCTAGGTAACTTCCAACGGAAGGCACGCTCCCTGTGCAAGCAGGTGGTCACGTTGGTTATGTTGACGGAAGTTAGCCTATTTTCAGGCGCTGCATAATATCATTGCGCCTGCTGCACCCAACTTTTTATTTTCCGTCGGTCTTAGTACACAATGTAACTACAGAAGAGTCAAGTTTTAAATAGAAAAAATATAAAAACTCTTTGGTCATTTTTGAGC